>NC_085844.1:22716273-23067940 GCF_035594765.1 Anolis carolinensis | reverse complement strand
TGAATGGGATGAACTGGGACTAAAAAAATAATACCTGCCGGGACTAAATTCTGGGGGCGGAGTGCAGCATTTAAGGTAGTCGCCCTCTCCAGCTCCAGCATTGGAGCAGTTGGCCTGCCCTTCCCACCCTACAGCAGTGTATTAAGGAGTCGCTTTGAGGCCAGTTAGGAATCCCCCCCCCTTTAACAGGGGTTTTTTTTGCCTACACTGTTGAAGTTAAAGGAAATTGGCATTAGGTGGAGCCATTAAATAGGCAGTCATGCTGGAAACAGGGGTGCAATTTAACATCTCGGTGTGCAGCTAAGGCACCCATTTTGGTGAAGGCCAGGAAACCCTACATGTGTGTTTGGTCAACCAAGGTGGGATGAACAGAAATGATCTTGGGGCTGTGGAGAAATTTAATCCTTGAAGTATCTCAACTTGAAGTCACCTTGGAAATAACTCAAGTGGAGTTACACAGGGAACGTAGGTGTTTCGCCCAAGTTAGCTGAGGAGTCATAGAATCATAGAATAAAAGTCTGTGAGTCTATTATAAAAGAAATGTGTGTATTTTTGTTTCCTCCTCACTAAAAAGAAACATTAAATGGCAGATGTTTTCTTTTCAAATGATGCATAAATAAGTAGTCACAGTTCATAATGGTATGAATCCTGTTGTTAGTCCTTGAATGGAATCATTGCTTCAATTGGATTCAACAATGGATTTTTATGGATTTATTCTAGTTAGAACTAGCCAACAGATATCCAGCTAATGTGTATCTCTGAAAATTACAACCAAACCCATTTTCCCCTCCTAATGTGTCTTTGAACTGCTTTTAGTTCAGTTCTTTTGATTGATTCTGTAATAAATATTATAAATTATTATGACTTTAGTTGCATCTGCCAATAAGGGCGAAAACACCTGGTCCCTGGATTGCCTGAACCTGAGCAAGGGGAACGTGTCGGAGAAGCCTCCCTCAAAGTTGTTGAGGCCAAACTCAACATTCCAAGGGCATTTAGTTTCACTTCACCTGTTCAAGATTGATACCAGATGAGTGTTTTAGCTTATGGCCTTCATCCCAAAGGGGGTGATGCCCTAGGTGTACACCAGATTGTATATTCCCCTATCAATTTTCGGTATTGACACATTCCATAGTTTACATTTAAAAACCTGACCATCTCATCCACCCCATAATAGTTACTAAACTTTTATCCACATCATTCCCAGAATAAGTAAGTTCACTGCATATTAGATATGTTTTTGTTCAATTGTTTCAACCTCTGTGTATGGATGTGGCAATTCAACTCTGAATATTCCCTGTCTTAGCAAAATGCTAACTGCCAGACATCCTTCCTCTTTCTGTAAACCACAATTACGATAAAGAAATCAATAATAAATCTTTGAAACCATTCCAATACCTCAACTTTGACAGGGTTGTAATCATTCTTTTTTCTTTGTGCCTATCAGACATCATTCAGAATATGGATCACTCAACTGGGGTTTGCAAAACTTCTTTTACTCAAAACACCACAAGGGTGGTGATTTCTACAACTGTTCAGAAATCATGGCAATCATAGAGCTGACATACACTTATATGCAAAGCAATAAGGTCAACCGACTTGGTTTGGACTGTAACTATGTTATTGGTATAGTACTGAATCCCACCATATTAAAGGAATACCTGAAAAAGAATCCCTTAAAAAAGAAACAAACAGGCTAGAAAGACTATCACCCAGCCTGTACCCTTTTTGACATGTTTTCTGCTTCAAGGAGCAATTTATGTAGAAATTAAAACTGTGGTTTTACATTTGTCATGAGAATCAGTATACAGATATGCCTCAGTTAACAAAGTCAGTAATAAAAGATCTCATTTTCACAATCTTTTTACATGTGTCCAGATGAGCATTTCCCTTTTTGTTTTTCCTCCAATTTGGTAGATCTATTTTAGCAGCAATGCAATAAAGTTGATCTTACTGTATGTCTGTCTGCAAGAGGAAAACAACTGTCTCAGAATTCCTTATTGGACATGTATAAAATGGAAAAACAAATAAGTCTCCCTCATAATCTATCCCAAATATTTTTTTAAAGAATAGATGTATAAGTTGGCTACAAAAATGGAAATCATAAGAAAAAATGAGGGTGGTGATTTCTTTATCTATCTGTATGTCTGTTATCTATTTTCCTTTGGAAGGAGTTTTCAAGTGATCTCTAGAAGTTTTAAAATGTTGTCATTTATGTCTGGTAAAAGCAATGGTTTGAGGGAATTGATCCCACAATCACTATCTCTGCAGGTTCATGCAGGCTAATGTTTTTTAAAAAATGAGCAATAAAACAGTATCTCCATGGAAGGAAATAAAAAATAAGGACACAGACAGGCTAATTTTCAAGCAAAAAACAAATATTTATTCATTAACAGGGTAGACAAAGATAGCAATAGAAACTTAACATCACAGTCAAACAGGGATATATTAGAACATTGTGTTGAGTGTACACTGAGACATGACAGCTGTTTAAAGAAAAAGGGAAGTGTTACACTAACAAGCAAATGTGTGCAATTTAGTTAAACCCCATTCTGTTTTCAGTCTCCGGATTTCAGTGGATGCCCAGATCCATTTTTCGGGAGCCTGCCAATTTTGGTCAGGTAAAAAAAAGAAATCTGTTTTTCAATCTGTCAAGTGAAGATCCATCCCATTGGCGGTAATGGGGAACTTACGAGGCTCCCCTTTCCATCATTTTTAAGGCATCAGTTTTAAGACCACACCCTTTCTGGGATCCTTTCTCCTTATATCTTTTAATAAGGCCTGGGTTAAAGGCATCAGAGTTAAGAAACCACCCTTTCTGGGATTGTTTGCCCTCAACACCCTTTCAATGAAGTTGAGTTAGGGGAGGCACCCCTTTAAAACACTTATTTCAAGGGGAGCCACACTACCCAAAAGAGCATTAGCCATTTTTTAAAAAATTATAAATTACCTCCTCATTTTATGGTGGCTTAAGAAATTGCAAGATACATCTACCCTTCATTTGAATTTTGAAGTGCACCATCGGTGGCAGTTTCTTAAGCATGTAGAAAGTAAACTGCTTATGTATTGCTATTTGAGACAAAAAAGCAAGGCAAACCATGCAGAGCTGCAAGTGGCACTGAGATCTGTCTCTGTCAGAAGCCTGCTCGCAACAGAAAAATGGAATCCCAGCTTGGCTAAAAGACACATCATGTCTTACTTCTGCTCTGATAGGCTCAACAGGCAGGGCTCACAGGGAAACCCCATACATGCACAGCTGCCTCTCTGTACCCCACATGTAGCCAAAAGAAATTGAAAGTAGCGGTTTTTGGCAGCCATGTGGTTGCTGCAGTTGGAAAGAAAATGGCAACAGAGCCTGTGCCATTACAGCTGACCGAACCAGTCAAACCAGTTGGGACCTGTTTTAAAAAATAGATCCCTGCACAACCCTACTAACAAGGAACCGGAAAGTGATTCTGTAACAAACAGTAACAAAAGTAAAAGTTATCTATGGGATCTAATGTGTAGTAAAACAAGATATTTAACTAAAAGCAAACATTTCATAAGATTATGCATTATCTGTTAGTACACTTGGACACTGTGCTCTGATAGTGTGTGTTGTTTAACTTTACTGTGGATATATATTGACTTAATTACTCATGACACTAATTCTGGTTTTTGCTATAGATGAGAGTGATGTATCCTTTGATTAATAAATATTTTTTAAAGAATTAACAGTTTATCATGATAGAAACAGAAAAATGCAATGCGGATTAAAAGATTGGTAACATAAAGGGGCTATTCAAAAACCAATATTGGATTTCTTTATTTTTAAGCTGACCCAATAAAGATTGTTAAAGTTTCTATCACAATCTCTCTCTCTTTTAAACTGTGTGGTTTCTTTGAATGGTTTTTTTCAGTTTACGCTTCCACTTAAGTGATCAAATAGCACCAGATTTTTCAGCCTGAACTATCATTTTTATCTCTTTTCTCTTGTTCCTGGGTAATCGCCATATCTAATGGGTAGAGTCACTTACAATTGCATGGGTGTGAGCCTAAGAGTCTAGCTGACTCCCCAGTGATGATTTTGTCCATGTGTTTTATGAGGAAGAAATAAAAGGTCATTGGAAGAAAAATAGTTTTTTCCATCGAACCTCTTTGATCACAAACTTGTGATCTCTCTATTGCAATTCTGTATCGACCACTGTACTCTTTCTTCTCCTTGATGCATGTGGGGGATGAGATCACTAGCCTTGGGACATAAAAGTTCATCCCAGAGCATCACATCTTATATTTGTCACCAATGACCATGAAGAAACCAGTTAGCATACTGCCTGGGCTAATAAGCTGACAGTGATAATGATGGGATTATGTTGAGGGAAGCGCTGAATATCTTACAGGCCATTAGGAATGTGCTTGTTCATTTTGATTGCATTAAGCTTTTCCATCTGTATCTTCCTACCATAGAGGAAAGATTTAAAACTTTTTTGACAGGAGGCATAATATATAACTTACATCATTTACTGCCATCATCCGCTATTTCTGTCCTTCAGTACAGTCAAAGGATTGTTGATGCTGGTTAAATAACCACAAGAAAGGTTTTCTCTGTTATCTTTATTATTAAAATTTCAATTTATATGTTATGCTCTACAAATTAAAACAGCCTTCACAAACAAGTTATATCTTTATTGGTCAACCAAAATGCATAAATACATCATGTAAGCTTTTGCAGCTACATCAAGCAAAACATTAAAGTAAAAAAAAAAGGAAAGTTAAAGTGTGGGAGTCACAGAACTATTTTTTGTATTTGATGTTCCTGTTGTTGTTCAGGCAAAGGTCACTCTTGTGTATCCACTTCATTCTAGGGAGAAGTGGCTATTGGGGTCCCACAGAAGAAATATAAGATGTTACACTTAGAAGAAATGAAATGTGCCAATATAGGATAGGCGGCGACCGACTTCACAGTTAAGGGATCTAGGACCACATGACCACAAACTGAAAATTAGTCCACAGCGTGATATGGCAATTAATAAAAGCCACATACTGTGAAGCACAATTCAAGAAGGATATTGATAAGCTGAAATGTATCAAAAGAAGAACAAAAAAATTGGTCAAAGGTCAGGAAATTATAACCTATGATTAGCAGTTTAGGAAGATAGGAGTGTGGTGGAATCTTTTTCTTTGGAGGATTGTAAAAAGAATTTTAAAAAGAGACTGATCAGGAGTGTTTTGATTTCTGCATGGTAGGAGAATGGACTTGATAGTCCTTGTGGTCTCTTCCAAGTCTATGTTTCTATGATTTTATTAAATATATGCCACATTATCCATTTTATCCATATAAAATAAATCAGAAAGATGATCTTACAGATGCAAATACTTCTAATTAAAAAACTGAATGACAATTTTTGCAAGGTGTAAATGGTTCTAAGCATTGTAAAGCCAACTCTGGAAGATAACTCACTGAGACCAGCTCGCCCAGTAAACACTTAAAACTACAAGATAGATCTAGTGAATATTAGTTTAATTACTATCTGTGATAACAATGGTCAACTGTGACCTACAAATGTGGTTGTACTTTAACTACCAGAATCCCTCACCATTGGCTATGATAGCTAGCACTGGTGGAATCTGCATTCCAATATTTGAAAAGCCACAACTGCCTACTCTTAATGTATAAGCCTTTTAGGCATTTGGAAAATAAGTGTCACACAACTGTATTTTGTTTAACTTATTATATCAGATTAGGATGTTGCTAAATACAACATGTAAAGGTAAAGGTTTCCCCTGACGTTAAGTCCCTGACGTGTCTGACTCTGGGGGTTGGTGCTCATCACCATTTCTAAGCCGAAGAGCCAGCGTTGTCCATAGACACCTCCAAGGTCATGTGGCTGGCATGACTGCATGGAACGCCGTTACATTCCCGCCAGAGCGGTACCTGTTGATCTACTCACATTTGCATGTTTTTGAACTGCTAGGTTGGCAGAAGCTGGAGCTAACAGTGGGAGCTCACTCCACTCCCCGGGCTAGAACCTGCGGCCTTTCAATCTGCAAGTTCAGCAGCTCAGCGCTTTAACACACTGTGCCACTGGGGACTCCAATGCAACATGAAATTTAGCAAAATCCTAGTTTGAGCTTTTCTTTTAAGATTATTTGATATCTATTAGGCTTGCTCAAATAATTCGTTTTCCCCGTTAACCGTTATTAATTCGTTATTTTCGTTTGTTTTGAAGCAATTTTGAAGCATTGGTTGTCCACACGTCTGGATATCGCGGTTTCGAATCGCGAGAGGCCGTTTTTCATTATGTCGTCGTTTTTTTCGTTAGGAAAAAAAAGCTTTTGCAAATCACCCAAACTCCCACCATTCAGGCCCTTTCCTTTTGCCCCTCAGCAAAAGGGGCGTCACGGGCTCAGCCAATGGGAGGGGACGAGGGGGAAGGAGGCCGAGGAGGAGGAGGAAGACGGAGGGGGGAAATGGCCGCCGCCGCCTCGCCTCAGCTCAGGCCTGATATTCAGAGGTTTTGACGTCTGTGCGAAGCTAGGCAAGTGGGGTTTATATATCTGTGGAAGGTCCAGGGTGGGAGAAAGAACTCTTGTCTGTGGGAGGCAAGTGTGAATGTTGCAATTGGTCACCTTGATTAGCATTGAATAGCCTTGCAGCTTCAAAGCCTGGCTGCTTCCTACCTGGGGGAATCCTTTGTTGGGAGGTATTAGCTGGCCCTGATTGTTTCCTGTCTGGAATTCCCATTTTCTGGGTGTTGTTCTTTTACTGTCCTGATTTTAGCTTTTCTGTAGCTAAAAATGCATATAAAATTGATTCTATAGGGAGGATAAATGATTGGATTTCAACTCCTACAGCTTAGCTTTCTCTGCCAATAATGGTACCATATCAAACTAAACCTCCCAAGATTCTGTAGCAGTGAGCCATCTTGGATATTGTAAGGGATTTTTTATTATTATTATTATTATTATTATTATTATTATTATTATTATTATTATTAGACCTTGCTCCCAGGAAGGTGCCTTCGCTGTGGCTCCCAACTTATCTATCTACCTTTCCACATATTCTCCACATTGTGTGTATGTGTATGTATATTATATATACATGAGCCCCGATGGCGAAGTGTGTTAAAGCACTGAGCTGCTGAACTTGCAGACCGAAAGATCCCAGGTTCAAATCCCGGGAGCAGAGTGAGTGCCCGCTGTTAGCTCCAGCTTCTGCCAACCTAGCAGCTTGAAAACATGCCAATGTGAGTAGATCAATAGGTACCGCTGTGGCGGGAAGGTAATGGCACTCCATGTAGTCATGCCGGCCACATGACCTTGGAGGTGTCTATGGACAACACTGGCTCTTGGGCTTAGAAATGGAGATGAGCACCAACCCCCAGAGTCAGACATGACTGAACTTAACGTCAAGGGATACCTTTACCTTTACCTATATATATATACACACACACACACATTATGCAGGGACTATATATATGTTATATATACACAGTATATATCACACACACACCAATTTAACAAAGTTTCAGCCACAAAAACAAAGTTTCTGAAGTAGAACAATGACTTTCACAGTAAAGACAACCCAATTTAACAGGAAATAAGACTTTCAAACCAGGAACAGATTTCTGCAATTATTAAAAAATGGTTTATTATAAAAGCTATGAAAATTCGCCAAAAATCAGAGGATAAGGGAAACGTTCCAAATTTTGGTGAGCTATCAGTGTTAAATGTGTTCTACCACTGTACCAAGTTTGAAGAAGATCACTCAAAAAATGAGGGTGGGAGAGTCCTGTAAAGTCCTCTCCCTCTGTGCTGTTTTTGGGAATTGCGCATGCGCTTCCGCCATTAACGAATTAATTTAGAAAATAACGAATTTTCGTTAATTTCGAATTTTTTGGGGGGGCCAAATTCGGAAATACCATCAGAAACGAAAAGCTGCCCCCCTCTAGTTTTGAAACGAGTTTAGAATCAAATTTTTCGTGGATCGATCAAGCCTAATATCTATTGTGTGTGTCTCTCTCTATGTATGGATGCATGCACTAACTCCTTGTTTATATCCATATACTCCAAACATTGTCTTACATAGTGTGTCTGTTAGCTTCTAGTTAGTTTTTCTCCCAGGAAAAGATCCTAGTAATCCTCCATTGCCCTCCTACTATTGCTCTATTTAGAAAATCTTGATTTGGATTAATAGGTGTCATGATCTCATCACACAAAAAATTTGGGAAAGGGGGAGTCCAATTAGTCTTTATCACAATGAATTAACCTTTGCTTTAACAGCAACATTAATCAGTGCATTCACGTGAGTGCTCAGATGTCAAAAGCATGTATGGGTATAGCTTTTCCTCCCCGCTCCATTTTGACTATTCAAGTACTGCAGGGAAAATAAAGCAGAAGCTAAGATTGACTACCTGATAGCAGTTTGCATAAGTGGCTCTTGTACAAAATATGTTTGCTCAGAAGCCACTGAATTGAATGAGGTATCTCTTTTTCTTCCTTGTAAAACTACTTGGAATTACAGGCTACATCAGTTTACAATGACTTGTACCTGAAAGCTGAATAGAAACCTTAATTGACTAGGATGTAAGTATAGGATTCTTTCATCAAACTGTGCACTTGCGCAGCAGCTGCAACGTGAGCATAGCACTCAGTTGGAAAAGGAACAATAATTTTGATCAGGTTTTTGGTAGCAAATGTGGATAAACAAATTCTGAACAGCTGATCCAGGCTATCATTTGATTTCTTCTAACAGAATTCCCCAAATATTGGTATCTCTGGCATTCTGAAAGAATTGCACATTCATTCTCCACTTGAAATCATTGCACAAAAAACAGCTCTCTCTGCTTTTCAGTGCTATGGCACTAGTAATTAGAAGTCACGAATTAGGTACTTTCAAAAAGCATGTTTATTGTTCCATTCAGCTGCTCATATTTAGTGGCTAGTAAATTTCCTGCAAAGGGGAAAAAAAACTCCTGAATGCTAGGGAGGTGTTAGAATTGTCATAGATTTATATGCTTATTGGCACAAATGTTTATATTTTCTGTATTCTAGAACCACACAGCAGGACCATGCTGGTAGACAGGGCACTTTGATGGCTTCTGTGTAAAGAAGTCAGAAGTAAAGGTCCACTGGAATATCTGCTAGAATGCAACAAGCACAGAGGGCAATTTAAGGCTGTTCTGCCCCCTCGCATTTCTCTCTTAGCATTGGCTTTCATTGCAGTATGAGCTCTGCTAGTCAGTTTGGGGTCAGGTACAGAGCCAGCCCTAGGTATTTTTCAAGTGTAGGCGAACAGAATTTTGCCCCCCCCCCCCCAAACCAATCACTGAAAAATAAAAGCATTGGATAAGCGAAAATGTTGGATAATAAGAGGGATTAAGGAAAAGCCTATTAAATATCAAATTACATTAAGATTTTACAAATTAAGCACCAAAACATCATGTTTTACAATAAATCAACAGAAAAAGCAGTTCAATACATGGTAATGTTATGCAGGAATTACTATATTTGCGAATTTAGCACCAAACATTGAACAGGGATATAGGGCAGTGTGGACTTAGATTACCCAGATAGCCCCCGGTATTAAAAAAAACTCTAAAATTAGGACAATAAATAAAGAACAACACTCTGAAAACAGGAGAAATCCAGACATTCGTTCTCACCAGGAAGGCATTCGGGGCTTTGGGGAGCAGAGAAGTGGTGCTTCTCTGCTCCCCGAACCGCCGAACGCCTTCCTGGCGAGGCCTCGCCAGGAAGGCTTTCGGCGGCTTCTCTGCTCTGTGAAGCCCCGAATGCCTTCCTGGCAAGAAGGAAGGTGTTTGGGGCTTTGAAGAGCAGAGAAGTGCTTCTTCTCTGCTCCCTTAAGTGGTAATCTTGGCTCCTTCCTTGCGGAGGGAGGTGCAGCAGTGGAGGCAGGCCGCAGGAGACAGGAGTTGCCTCAATGGTGCCCCCAACCAGATGGCGCCACAGGCAACTGCCTAGTTGGCCTGGTGGTTGAACTGCCTCTGGCAGGTAGGAACTTTCACCCCTATTAACATTTAAAAAAACAAACAAAAAAGCAAAAACCTGTCCTATATTGTAACTGTGGTTAATTTAGGGTGGTTTCTATAAATAGATATTTATGAACATATGTTGGAGGAAGAAAATTAGATTTTTATGTACACCTTAGTAAGTGTTTGGTTGAATGGTGATGTTCTGGGACATTGTCTTTGGATGAATTAGGGTGGTGGTGAAACAATCTGCTATTGGGGGTAATCTAGGGAGAGGGTGTTCTACTCCCATAAATTCCAGCAACTTAGGAGGGGGGGGACCTTAGGTTCAGCTACTCTAATAAAATTCAGGCTGTGGGCATTAGACTCCCTCAGAATCAGGTGTTTCACCCAAGGTGATTGCAAGTGGACATTTAGCCTAAGCCAGACCAACATTGGGTTTCTATCTCCTTCCTCCATTTACTCAGGTGTAATTACATTTAATAGGCTTTTAAGTCAAATTAAATGGTCCTTGTTTCACCCAATTCTCTGTGTCTGGCTCATTATTTTAAGTTTGGTCATCCATCATACAGGGTGCATCTAACCATATGCTACTCCATTATAGTACAACTGCCACAAAAGGTTGCACTTATTGGTTTGGAGCCTGTCACATTAGCTCAAGAAAGTCAATAAATTCATATGCTTTCCCCCTTCTCCTCATCCCTGTAGACATATACACCAGATATGCTTCCCAGAGTACTGACAGAGGATCTTCAGAAATCAGGGATGACATTTAGAGGATGAGGGGAGAGAACATTGACCAATGTGAGATGAATTACTGCCTCATTTGGGATGATTCAATCTTAGACTAGCAGCTCCCAGCACCTCTTTACTCATTGTTTAGGATCTGACAAGACCAGCTTTCAGAATCATTTCTGAAGGGGGTAAATTAATATATGGAGGTAGGACAATAACCATTCCTTTTCTGACCTTACTTTAAATTAGTTTGTCTTTAAATTAGTTTGTGTTTGGTCTTTGAAAGCTATAAGCTGTAAAGTTTCTGTCAAAGTTGCATGTTGTCATCTCCCATTAACATATATAAACCTCCAGTTTTTTGGGGAGAAATGGAATTTTTGAATCACATTTTTGCCTTCAAGAATCATTTTTTACATTGGCAAATGTTGCATTTGCTTCATTATACACTGATGTAAAAGAAGGAGTTAGCAATTCATATGCTGTGCAGAAAAACATAGTGATTACTGATATAATACACTAATTTGACTTATTACCAAGGATAATGTTTCAGAGAAAAGATCAATTTCAGTTTTGGATACTGCTATCCACATTTGTTCCTTTTGCATTATCAAAGTGAATTATATGGGCCAAGGTGATATTAATGAGATGCTTATATATGCCTGAATGGTTTCTTTAGGCTAGTGATCCTAGTTGGAAGCAGTATTATTTGAATAGGTTTCTTAGGTATCCTGGTATAACTTCATACATTTGGAAGTATCTATAAATGATGTGATTGGATCTGTTTGTGCATAAATAGCCAGCCAAAATGGATTCAATGAATAGTCTCTACTAAAGTAGTCCCATTGAATAAATCACATAATGGTCACTCAACAGTTATGGAAATCATATTAATGTAATATTCCTGCTTTAACTGTGACTAGCAGTTGGATCTAGGCCTCTGTGTCTATAATTTAATTAAAAAACCAATGTAGTTTCAGAATTCAAGTTAACTACCGTGTTTCCCCTAAAATAAGACCTCCCCAAGGAATAAGACCTAGTAGGGGTTTGGGGGGATTGCCAAATATAAGGCCACCCCTGAAAGTAAGACCTAGCAACTAAGAATGGGACCTTCCAGGCTGCAGGAGAGTTCCATTGGGAAGCATGGCTGCAGGGCAGAAGCAGCATTCATACGCACTGGAGGGAGGGAGGGAGAGAGAGAGAGTGCTTGCTTTCTGTGCCTCCCTGCTGGCCTTGCCTTGCCTCCTGCCTGTCCCCCAGCCACGGCTCAAAAAACCTTCCATCTGCGCTGCCTGCCGTTTCTTCCTTCGGAGACATGGCTCCATCCTGGCCATGCTCCCTTCGTCCCAGAGGCTTCTGATTGGCTCCTGGTGCCAGGGCAAGGAAAGGTGGGAGGGAAGGAAGAGGGCTTCAACACCCTTTCCTGCTCCTTCTGCTTCTTAAAGGTACAGGACGCATTGGGCTTCTCCTCCCATTCTTATTCCTATCCTATGCCATGAAACTTATTATTTTATACTATTATTATTACCATATTATTAGCCTCATATTCTGTTATTATTATATCCCATTATTATATTATCCTATTAATATATATTATATCATTATATTCTATTCTATTATTCTATTATATTATCATATTAGTATTATATTATTAGCATATTATGTTATTATTATATTCTATTTTATATTATCCTAATATATTTTATATAATTATATTATATTCTATTATTCTATTATATTATCCTATTATTATTATATTATTATGCTATTCTGTTATTATATCCCATTATTATATTATCCTATTAATACTATATAACTATCATCATATTCTGTTATTATTATATCCTATTGTTATATTATCCCATTAATATATTGTATATCATTATATTATTATTTTATTATTATTCTATTATATTATCATATTATTATTATTATTATTATTATATTATATTATATTATTCATGACTACATTGAAACTAGAATAGAGAGAAATCAGCGTGGAAACCTTGTGAAATCTAAACTGAAAGGGGTAACCATAGATTGTTGTACATGTAAATAATGGTAGTAACTAGGCTTGATCGATCCACGAAAAATTTGATTCTAAACTCGTTGCAAAAGTAGAGGGGGGCAGCGTTTAGTTTTTGAAGGTATTTCCGAATTTTGCCCCCAAAAAATTTTGAAATTAACGAAAATGCGTTATTTTCTAAATTAATTCGTTAATGGCGGACGCGCATGCGCAATTCCCAAAAACAGCACAGAGGGAGAGGACTTTACAGGACTCTCCCACCCTCATTTTTGAGTGATCTTCTTCAAACTTGGTACAGTGGTAGAACACATTTAACACTGATAGCTCACCAAAATTTGGAACGTTTCCCTTATCCTCTGATTTTTGGCGAATTTTCATAGCTTTTATAATAAACCATTTTTTAATAATTGCAGAAATCTGTTCCTGGTTTGAAAGTCTTATTTCCTGTTAAATTGGGTTGTCTTTACTGTGAAAGTCATTGTTCTACTTCAGAAACTTTGTTTTAGTGGCTGAAACTTTGTTAAATTGGTGTGTGTGTGATATATACTGTGTATATAGTCCCTGCATAATGTGTGTGTGTGTGTGTGTGTGTGTGTGTGTGTATAGGTAAAGGTAAAGGTATCCCTTGACGTTAAGTTCAGTCATGTCTGACTCTGGGGGTTGGTGCTCATCTCCATTTCTAAGCCCAAGAGCCAGTGTTGTCCATAGACACCTCCAAGGTCATGTGGCCAGCATGACTACATGGAGTGCCATTACCTTCCCGCCACCTATTGATCTACTCACATTGGCATGTTTTCAAGCTGCTAGGTTGGCAGAAGCTGGAGCTAACAGCGGGCACTCACTCTGCTCCCGGGATTTGAACCTGGGACCTTTCGGTCTGCAAGTTCAGCAGCTCAGTGCTTTAACACACTTCGCCATCGGGGCTCATGTATATAATATATATATAATATACATACACATACACACAATGTGGAGAATATGTGGAAAGGTAGATAGATAGATAAGTTGGGAGCCACAGCGAAGGCACCTTCCTGGGAGCAAGGTCTAATAATAATAATAATAATAATAATAATAATAATAATAATAATAATAAAAAATCCCTTACAATATCCAAGATGGGTACCATTATTGGCAGAGAAAGCCAAGCTGTAGGAGTTGAAATCCAATCATTTATCCTCCCTATAGAATCAATTTTATATGCATTTTTAGCTACAGAAAAGCTAAAATCAGGACAGTAAAAGAACAACACCCAGAAAATGGGAATTCCAGACAGGAAACAATCAGGGCCAGCTAATACCTCCCAACAAAGGATTCCCCCAGGTAGGAAGCAGCCAGGCTTTGAAGCTGCAAGGCTATTCAATGCTAATCAAGGTGACCAATTGCAACATTCACACTTGCCTCCCACAGACAAGAGTTCTTTCTCCCACCCTGGACCTTCCACAGATATATAAACCCCACTTGCCTAGTTTCGCACAGACGTCAAAACCTCACCGCCGGGCCCCTCTCTGTCTCTCTCGGTCTCTCCATTCCCAGCTCCATCCACCGCCTTCCCGCCTCACAGAGAGACACCAGGCCTGAGCTGAGGCGAGGCGGCGGCGGCGGCCATTTCCCCCCTCCGTCTTCCTCCTCCTCCTCCTCGGCCTCCTTCCCCCTCGCCCCCTCCCATTGGCTGAGCCTGTGACGCCCCTTTTGCTGAGGGGCAAAAGGAAAGGGCCTGAATGGTGGGAGTTTGGGTGATTTGCAAAAGCTTTTTTTTCCTAATGAAAAAAACGACGAAATAAGAAAAAACGGCCTCTCGCGATTCGAAACCGCGATATCCAGACGTGTGGACAATCAAGGCCGTATATTGCTTCAAAACAAACGAAAATAACGAATTAATAACGGGTAACGGGGAAATCGAATTATTTGAGCAAGCCTAGTAGTAACAATAAATTCTTGATAGGATTCACAGTTTTTCTGGTTATGCTGGTTTGTGATGACAACTACTTTACAGTATATAATAAATGTTCATTTTGTTGTTCAACAATAAATGTGAGCTCTTCTTCATGGAAAAATAAGACATCCCCTGAAAATAAGACCTAGTGCATCTTTGGGAGCAAAAATTAATAAAAGACCCTGTCTTATTTTCGGGGAAACAGGATAACATAATGACAGAGATCTGACTCTGTTAGATTTACCTTTATAATCCCTTGATAGTTGCCTTTCACTGACAAAATTGCTGTCATTTATCCATATACATTCTGTAAGAAGAGACTAGCTTATTTTTTTTTATCTCAGGACATCAGCATAGAAGGATAAATGCTACCTAGTCAACATTTTGCAATGGCACGCTGATTCAGTAAGAATATATCAAGAAGTGCCTAGTAGCTGTTGAGCTGGAAAACAAGGATAGCAAAAGATAATATGAGGCAAATCTATTCAGAGAGGCAAGGCTGAAAAGATCAGCATGCAACAAGATATCTGCGGTTAAAAGAAACTTGAAGAAGTAAAACACAAGTGAAGAGGGACACTAATGGAATGCCAAGGATGGTTTTATAAAAGCCAAAATCTTTAAACAGAAAAGTAAACACAGTAGGGATCAAGATCTTCTTGGCAAGAAAAAACCAAAAAGCATCTTGTTATTTAGAGCTTTCTACTTTTTTCTTTTGAGGAAATGGTGCCAACACTATACAACTTTCCCTAGAGCAATGAAACAGTGACATTCAAAGGTTTTAAGACATTTCCTTGTTCATAATGTAATTCATCTACACAGTTTTGTTTTACATTTTACTAAGAAGTTTGTAAATGGTCCTGACCCCTACTCTGGAGTAGGAGAGGTAGCTGCCACTACCTACTGGTTTATTCTCTTTGACTCTGTAACTCAGTGGGGAATATTATAAAGGAAATCAAGAATTGAGTTGACGTTGGCAAATGTACCTTATTATAAGAGATTTATCTTTCTTAAGTAGCAAAATGCTGGTTCCTTGAAGGGCTGGGAGGTGGATATATTTTAATGACCACTTCCTGGTGTCAATCTCACACATCATTAATTTTAGTTGTCACCCATTTTGTTTTGTAAATCTGGCAACATTATGTTGAGTCAAAATGTATGCTCCACTTTCAGACTTATCTTTGCTAGTTTGGGACAAGAAATGATGGGTAGCTGCTTCTTATAAGTTCCAGAATCTTAAAGGCCTTTTAACTCTTTAAAGTAATTCAGGATATAAAATGTAGTTCACTGCCCAAATTGACCTACCATTTCCACTGATCCTACTGCAGCGTTTCTCAAACTGTGTCCCTCCAGATGCTTTGGATTTCAGCCTCCCTATCCTAACAGCTGGTAAACTGGCTGGGATTTCTGGGAGTTGAAGTCCAAAACACTTGGATTTTGATATGTTGTTTTTATGTTGTTTTATATTGTATTGTCCTGGGCAGGGCCCCATGTAAGCCGCCCCGAGTCCCTTTGGGGAGATGGTGGCAGGGTATAAATAAAGTTTTATTATTATTATTATTATTATTATTATTATTATTATTATTATTATTATTATTATTATTATTATTATTATTATTGGAGGAGCACTGTCTACTGAAACACCTCCCCTTAAGTTGTAATAGACTTAGCACAACACTTTTTATTTATCTTGAAGTTCCTAGGTAGACCATCCCATGTCTTGACCCTGCAGGCTGCTATCAATAATCTTAAATTATTTTACTCATTTTATGCATTTTGATATTGTTGTTATTTATATGCTCTGTTTTTGTTTAGTAATTTATGAGTTTACAATGATGTTACATTGCACTGTTTTGTCTTTTGTGTTTGTTTATCAACAAGGAATTGAATGTTTGCCTTTTTTGCCTGGAAGCCACCCTGAGTTCCAAGGAGATAGGTCGGCCTATAAATAATAATAATAATAATAATAATAATAATAATAATAATAATAATAATAATAATAATTATTATTATTATTATTATTATTATTATTATACTTTAATTTCACATTCACAGATATGGCAATGATTCTTACATTTCCTACTTCTATGTCTCACTGGGAGGACACTTCTGCAGTAAGGATAATAAGACCACTGATGGAGCATGTTTCCATTAGATAAAAAAAAAACTATCAGAGGCAAACCCTTGGCTCACCAAAGAGGATTCACCCATTGCAGAAGTGAATAACTGTCAGGTGACAAAAGGGACCTATAGGATCCCACTTTGACTTATACATTCTTTAGCTAGAGCCTAGCTGGTCAGACTGAAAAGAAATCTTCCTTCAGTTATCACCAGGTTGTTCTCAAGCTCACACATCTTGAGCAAGTTACTCCATCTATTTGCTCAGATTTCCATATTGCATACTGTCTCTTCTGATTGTGGAAACCACCCAAAATGGGGGCTTAAAAATATAAATAGATTCTCTCAATGTTTGCTTCAAAGAGCAGATACAGCAAGTAAAGTTAAGCATTTCCCAAACTTCTAAAAACTTTCTATCATTTTATGTACTTTTGATTTCTACTGCTTTAAATTTAACAGTACATGACCTCATGTAACCTGGCATGCTTTTACTACCTTCAGAAAATGGAACACGAAATATGGCAAGGAATGAAATACCCTCATAGGTATCCTTCATTAATCCCTATTCAGGCTCATTTTACAATAGCTGCATTATCTTCTTTTGCTTCCTGCAGAGTACGTACATACCAGGGCTTCTTGAAATAGGTTCCACCTTTTTCATTTCATCACACCTTACAAATTTTCTTTCTCTAGTAGAATCAGTGACTATTGTTCTTGGGCACTCTCATATATTATACTGCGTTTTGCTTAGGTCATGTTGAATTTAGGTTCCAACATAGTCTTTAAGAGAAAATTCAGTTATTCTGTGTTATGGTTGAGCCTTCTGGCTCCGATACTAGGAGACGTGGTCGTAAGACTCCTCGAGAGTCAGACTCTTTTGAGGAGCGTGAAAGGAAACGGCTCCGGGACTTATTTGCAGAACCAACAGATGAAGACTCATTTGAGGGTTTTACAGAGGGAATGGAGGAAGAGATGGTTAGCTCAGAGGAGGATGACATGGAGTGGACTCGTGTGAGGGAGGATTTGGGTGTCACCGGCAATGATAGCATGGGAGGCAATTGGCGGGTTGCAGGATCAGACCCATGGACGGGCTGGAGGGATGGAGCGGGATCCACAGCTGGGGATGCTGTGGGGCGTAGTCAAAGGTGTTTTAGCTCTGATGAGGAGGATGATGATGAGGCACCTGGAATTAGGATAGCAGCTGACAGCGATGAGGAGTTATGAACTGGGATAAAATGGGGTTTAGGATCAATGGCAAATTGCGTTGGGCAAGGTAATCTGGACGAACGCTTGGGCTCTTGTTGGGGAACTTCCTGAAGACGGGTGTGATTCGTTGCTGGATACGTAAGTTACCAAGGACACTGGGCATAGACGGCGGGAGGAACTGTGTGGGGTTTTTCTGTGCAACATGTGTTTAATCTTGATAGCTTGGACCTCCGTCGTCTTTTTGACGGACATTAATTACCTACTCTGGATTGACGCTGGACTGACTGACTGACTACGACCCTGGACTATCCCTTCTGTGGCTATCGGTGGAACTTGTGGACATCTGCACTTGGCTTTCGACCTTGGACCGGATTGGGACCCACGCTGACCGTCGTTACCCTGATTGATGTGCCTGGACCCGGATTTCGCTTGTTGCACGGAGGAGTAAACAGCCTGAGTTACTCATCTGTAGCTTTTGAGTAGCAGAGAGGAATCTGCTGCCAGTTTTTTGTGTTCATTTTGACCTCTGTTTTCCAACTTTTGTTTGTTTAAATTGTCAGGCTGAAGTAAGCACTTTTGCTTTAATCCGGATTAAACTCCTGTTTAATCCGGTTTATCCTTTTGAACCGTTTTAATTCAAACGGAGCTGTTTCTGTTACTTTCACACTGAAGACAAGTGTTTGCCTAGTCCTTTGTTTCCTACGGGCATTTCTCAGTTCTGTAACTTTAATAAACTGTGTTGTACTCTATTTGGTGGCGTTCTGTCTATGACATTCTGAGATTTTATAATATGGTTAAAGATTAATAATTGCTTGGTTTGGAGAGGGGGGAGAGAGAGAAAGAAGCGAGACAATTCTCCCTCATCAGTTTATTAACTATCAAAAGTCTTTTATTGCATTCCCCTTGAATTTGGATTTTATAAATGTTTTTTAAAATGTTAAAAATGTTTTACATGAGTGTAAAAAAATGACAAGAACAATCTTTGCAGTTTGGGGCACTTCCATGGAATATTTGAATGCGTACAGAAAACAAAATTTCTGTCAAGAAAAAAGGGAGGATGCTGCTCTTTGTACAGATAATGTAATTTTGTACAAGAAAAAATATGACAGAAAATTTGCACTGATTATCAAAATGGGAATATACTTTAAAAAGTACTTCCTTGTAGTGAGAAAAACACTTAAAATTATTCCACCCCTTCTTGATTATTTTCTTTGAGAAGAAAATTCAGAAATAATTATATCCCTAGAATGGAGTTTGAGAATTATGGAACAGAAACAGGGGTGCGTTGAATTAGTTTGGTTTGTTTGCAGTTGCCTTCATTCATTGTTTAAAAAATCAAACCCTTCCCAAATATGAAGAAATCCAGGAAATCTGAGAAAACCTGAACAGAAATTATCTGAGATAATTATTTTCTTAATGTTTTAATAGTCTATTCCTTAATGGCGGAGGATTGAACTAAAGGGCCTTTGTGGTCTCTTCCAGTTCTATGACTCTAGAGAACAGTTCTACTTCTCCAATCTGCATGCACTGCCCAGGTGTGGTAGGTAGAACTGTTCCCAGCATAGAGCAAATTATCTTGAACTTGCTCACTATGTAACATTTAAAGATGAAAAATTTGCTAGAAGTAAGAGATGAAATAACTGTGAACTGAGACCAAGACTTTTAGGAAATCAATATTCCAGTGTCTGGGGAATGGTTGCTGGTGACTCTGGAATCAATTGGGTGGTTTTTCTGCTCTAGTTTAAGTCTGAGGTATCCAAGCTATTGAACCTATTTACTGTACAAGTTGGTCACCTTAGAAAACCTTTTAAATGTCACACTAAAATGTAGAGCTAATTCACCACTCCAGTGATATTTGGGACATTCACCTGCCTTTTTATTTCTCATAATTTTGTTTTAAAGCTATCTCAATACTTTTTTATCACCTATAGAAATACAATTGTACGTTTTGGTAAATCCTAAAAAAAAATAATTGAAAGCAAAATCCCCTATCTGTCACTCCCTAGGCAACAAGTGCCTTTTCCTCCCCCTACCAATCTGTGCAACCCCTGAGACTGTCAAAAAAAAGGAACAATTAGAATGTATTCAAATATGTATTTAGTATTTAGATACTTGAATGCTGCTGCTCAGTCATTTAGTCGTCTTCGACTCTGGCATGCAATATATATTTTAAGCATACAGCCATAACAACGACGATCAGCTAATTCTAAAAACGTTGACTTTAATAGATTTACCAATCTGAATTAGACCTGTTTATTGAAATCAATGGTATTTAAAAATAGTAAATAGGAGCCCCCAGTGGTGCAGTTGGTTAAAGCCTTGTGACTTGAAGGTTGAGTTGCTGACCTGAAGGCTGCCAGGTTAGAATCCAACCTGGGGAGAGCGCAGATGAGCTCCCTCTATCAGCTCCAGCTTCATGCAGGAACATGAGAGAAGCCTCCCAACAAGGATGGTAAAAACATCAAAACATCTGAGTGTCCCCTGGGCAACGTCCTTGCAGACAGCCAATTCTCTCACGCCAGAAGTGACTTGCAGTTTCCCAAGTCGCTCCTGACACACACAAAAAACCAATAGTAAATGAGGATTACCCTTCAGCAGTTGATTCGATATTTTTTTGTAGTTTGGATTTATAATATGATTTTTTTGTTGATTTCTTAGCCTGAAAGCAGCATCACAATATTCAGAAAAGTGAGAAAGTCAAGAAACAATTGTTTTCAGGTTCTCATATCAGTCACATCTATTTATTTCAGAATTATTACAGAATAAACTCCTCTAGCATCCCCACCAGAGGATCATGAAAAAGTTGTTACTTTCCTATGTTTGGGGCTGTTTCAGATAGTGTGGGGATTTATAGGGTGCCAATTATTTGACCATAGCTTCCCTATCTGTTTCCTGAGTATTTTCTAAGACACCAAAGAATGGCACCTGCTTGCTGAAAGAATGAAGCAAAATATGGACTTGGTTAACAAAATATTTTCATTCTTCCTTTCACAATGTCCACATAGCTAAGTCCAATTTAACCTCTGTAAGCCCAATTATACAGTAATCTGCATTGATTCCTTTCCTGTGCTTGTATTTTTGTTTCCATCTTTCCTAAGTATCATCTTTATCATCATTAGAATAAAAATTGTATGGCAACTTTTGCATTATAGTAGTTGTGAGCAATTAGAGGATATATTGATCACAGAGGTACCTGGTTTCTTTTTAATTGCTACAAAGGGATAAGGCTTGGCTTTTCTTTTTGTCACTAGAATGGCTGTGCATACAAATCTCAAACTAGAAGCATTGAATACAGCATTGAAAAAGTAGAGAGCAATGCAAAGAAATATATATGGGGGGGAGGGGGTGGATTTATTGAGTAGAATGCCAGTTCCCTTAATTCCACTGCTGACCAAGGAATCAATCCCCTTAAACGCCTCTGTTTAAGGAGCTCCACTGGCTGCCATTTACTTTCCGGGCCCAATTCAAGGTGCAGGTTATCACTTACAAAGCCCTAAACAGTTTGGGACCCACCTACCTTAGAGACCGCATCTCCCTCTATGAACCCACACGTTCTCTTCGCTCGTGGGGGGAGGCCCTTCTCTCGCTCCCACCACCCTCGCAGTCGCGGTTGGTGGGACGAGAGATAGGGCCTTCTCCGCTGTGGCCCCCCGGCTTTGGAACTCTCTACCTAGAGAGATCAGGCAGGTCCCTACCCTCCTCTCCTTCCGGAAGAGCTTAAAAACCTGGCTGTTTCAAAAGGCCTTCGATGTTTAGTTGTTGCTGGATTGATCTATCTGTCCATTTCATAATAGTCCCATTGTTGTTGTCTTGCCATTTTATACCGCACTTTATTGTCCAACTGTGAAATTTCCTTTTCCCATTTCGTATCACTCTGCATCTCGCCTGGGATCTACGAATTAGTCTCCTGTTTTTAACACTGTATCCTGCTTTTTGATTTTAATTATTGTTTTTATTGATGTTGATGTTTTTTACTGGGATAATTGTTTTATTGCTTTGTTACTGTTTTGTTTGTTTTATCGGGCCTGGCCCCATGTAAGCTGCCCCGAGTCCCTTCGGGGAGATGGGGCAGGGTATAAAAATAAAGTTATTATTATTATTATTATTATTATTATTATTATTATTATTATTATTATTGAACAACAAAATGAACATTTATTATATACTGTAAAGTAGTTGTCATCACAAACCAGCATAACCAGACAAACTATGAATCCTAGCACGAATTTCTTGTTACTACCATTATTTACATGTACAACAATCTATGGTACCTCTTGCAGTTTAGGTTTCACAAGGTTTCCACACTGATTTCTCTCTATTCTAGTTTCAATGTAGTCATGAATGTGAATAATATAATATACTATAATAATTATATGATAATATAATAATAATATAATGATATACAATATATTAATGAGATAATATAATAATAGGATATAATAATAACAGAATATGATAATATGGTATTAATAGGATAATATAATAATGGGATATAATAACAGAATAGCATAATAATATAATAATAGGATAATATAATAGAATAATAGAATGGAATAGAATGATATAAAATATATTAATAGGATAATATAAAATGGAATATAATAACAGAATATGCTAATAATAATAAAATAATAATATGATAATATAATAGAATAATAGTATAGAATATAATGATATAAAATATATTAATAGGATAATATAAAATGGAATATAATAATAACAGAATAATAATATAATAATATGAAAATATAATAGAATAATAATAGAATAATAATATAATGATATAATAATAGAAAAATATAATATAATGATATAAAATATATTAATAGGATAATATAATAATGGGATATAATAATGGTAACAGAATATGATGATAATGTATATATACTTGTAAACCGCCCTGAGTCCCCTTCGGGGTGAGAAGGGCGGTATATAAATGTCGCAAATAAATAAATAAATAAATAATAATATGGTAATAGAATAATAGTATAAAATAATAAGTTTCATGGCATAGGATAGGAATAAGGATGAGAGGAGAATCCCTATGCGTCCTGTACCTTTAAGAAACAGAAAGAGCAGGACGAGTGTTCAAGCCCTCTTCCTTCCCTCCCACCCCCCCTTGCCCTGGCTCCAGGAGCCAATCAGAAGCCTTGGGGGCGAAGGGAGCATGGCCAGGAGGAAGCCTTCTCTCCGAAAGAAGAAACGGCAGCTCAGCAGCAGCCACGGAGGCTGGGGGACAGGCAAGGCAAGGCCAGCAAGCACTTTCTCTCCCTCCCTCCCTCCCTCCCTCCCTCCCTCCCTCCCTCCCTCCCTCCCTCCCTCCCTCCGGTGTGTATGAATGAGTGCTGCTTCTGCCCTGCAGCCATGCTTCCCAATGGAACTCTCCTGCAGCCTTAGTTGCTAGGTCTTACTTTCAGGGGAGGCCTTATATTTGGCAATCCCCCCAAACCCCTACTAGGTCTTATTTTTTGGGGAGGTCTTATTTTAGGGGAAACACGGTAGGATTCTAAAATGTAGAAACATGGAAGATACAAGATGGTTATTACCTGAAAGTAGGAAGGTAATTATTTACTAATGTCATTCTCAAAGTAAGCAATCAATAATTTTTGCAATTTTCTTCCTGTTTCAACACAGTCTTCCAAGTTGACAGTTTCCCAGTATTATTCACAGATTTATATCAATTTTGGAACCTATAACACTATCTCCATGCAATACTGTGGAATCCAGGGATTCATAGTTTGGTGAAGCACCAGCACTCCTTGGTAAAGAAAGCTAAAGACCTCGTAAAACTACAGTCCCATGATTCCATAGCATTGAATGATGGCAGTTAAAGTGGTGTCAAACGACATTAATTCTACAATGTAAATGCACCCTTGGTCTTGAGTTGGCAAGATGTATCATATATACAAAAGGCCACTCCTATTTTACATGAAATCAGCTAGAAAGTGGTTTAGATCAGTGCAGTTATCTGAATTTTCAGTCTCTTTGGAGATTTTACTTGACTACCTTGCTTTAAAATTAACCACTTACATATATAGGTATACTCTAGATTCTAGAAGCATCAGTAAATCTTTGGGTCTCTGCTTAGTTCCTTATACTCTGTCAACCAGAGACATGCATCTCTCCCTCCTCCCCACCCTCCCGCTCTGTTCTTCAAAATGAACCCAATTTATCACCCTGCTCTGAACCCAATTTAATGTTTCTTTTCTATTTTTCTCATCATACCTTGTAATATCAGGTACATATTTAGCAAATAGCAAGTGTGATCAGAATCTACAGGGCCATCCGTTGACTTAAATTAATTTTCTTGGGTGTACAAGCTATTCAAGTGAAATTGGCACACTCTCCGTCGTCTCCTTAGTAGAGTTATTCTGCAAGTGACAGAAGGCACTTTACTTCTGATCTACACCCCAATCTTTTTTCCCCAAACCTGCTCGGGAAGTTCATGAATAATATGAATTATCTTCCCTTGGTTCTGCTTCAGATATTAAGGCCTGTGAAGTTTTCCTTTGATATCTTTTCTGTAGTCTGAGTCAGGGCTGTAGTTGAGATGCATATAAAACAGTCTAAACATACACCAAAGCAATGGAGCCAGAGGCTGCTGAAGATGCATTGTAGTCAGTTATAATATTAGCAAAAGGTTTTTGTTGTTGTTGTTGTTAAAATAAATCAGCCGACATTCAAAAAGTCAGCCACTGTGACTTTTCAGGTCACCCTTTGTCCTTTTCTAGTTAAGTCTGCGCTGCATTGTTGATATCAATGCAATGCTTCATTATGGCATCACACACTTACAGCAAGAAGGTTATAGCACTTCCCTCCACCCCTGCCAGAATGAATGCTGTATAAAAATGCCTTCTTTTTGACAGGAATAGAAATGCATAGTCCTTACACTAGGAATGGGCAAAGTTCAGGGATCTAGAAGCCAATTTCCTTCTTTTGAAATTACCATGGGCCAGAACCCTTGCCGAGCACTCCCTCAAAAGAATAATCAATAACGGATAAGAGTCCTATTCCAGTATGGAATGAATGCTGATTTTGATTCTTAAAAGGAGGAACATCTAATTTAAAATGGGACATTGCTCTTGGATTGGGAAATCCAGAACATTTACCAAGAACTGCAGAAAAGGCCATGGCAGGCTTGTGTAGCCATAGGCAGCATGATTTTCATCCTTGACTTCGATGAAAGGGCTAGATAGATGCCTAATAGGCTTGAGCAAATTTTTCGTTATTTCGTTAAATTCGTTAAAAATTCGTTTCGTAAGCAATTTTGAATCAATATTGAACCATCTGCTCACTGCCCTTACAAATATTACGAATTTGAATAATAAAAGTACCTTTTTTCGTTTGTTTCTGATGTCTTCGGATGAAGCTGTAGAGGAGAAGCCATGTTGGCATGCCTCTCAGTCAATCAGAGCGGAAGAGGGAGGGAGGGAGAGGCATGGGACATCGATCTGCTAGCATTTTAAAAAAAATGTTGCTTCAAAAATCCCCAAAAATCAGTGGATGGGTCAAACATTATGAAACTTGATAGGCAAAGAGTACTTAATTTTTGCTTCCATTCTGGCAAATTTCATCATAATAGCTTTCATAATGCAGGAGAACGAAGCCTCTGAATATTGACCATTAATGAAGCAATTCGCCATAACGAGAGAAAAAACTCCATTTCCCAGAAGCCTTAGCAAGCCAATCAAAGTGGAAGGAAGAAGGACAGGGAGGCGTGGCTATCGATCTGCTAACATTTTAAAAAAATGTTGCTTCAGAAATCCCCAAAAATCAGTGGATGGGTCAAACATTATGAAACTTGATAGGCAAAGGGTACTTAATTTTTGCTTCCATTCTGGCAAATTTCATCATAATAGCTTTCATAATGCAGGAGAACGAAGCCTCTGAATATTGACCATTAATGAAGCAATTCGCCATAACGAGAGAAAAAACTCCATTTCCCAGAAGCCTTAGCAAGCCAATCAAAGTGGAAGGAAGAAGGACAGGGAGGCGTGGCTATCGATCTGCTAACATTTTAAAAAAATGTTGCTTCAGATATCCCCAAAAATCAGTGGATGGGTCAAACATTATGAAACTTGATAGGCAAAGAGTACTTAATTTTTGCTTCCATTCTGGCAAATTTCATCATAATAGCTTTCAAAATGCAGGAGAAGGAAGCCTCTGAATATTGACCATTAATGAAGCAATTCGCCATAACGAGAGAAAAAACTCCATTTCCCAGAAGCCTTAGAAAGCCAATCAAAGTGGAAGGAAGAAGGACAGGGAGGCGTGGCTATCGATCTGCTAACATTTTAAAAAAATGTTGCTTCAGAAATCCCCAAAAATCAGTGGATGGGTCAAACATTATGAAACTTGATAGGCAAAGAGTACTTAATTTTTGCTTCCATTCTGGCAAATTTCATCATAATAGCTTTCAAAATGCAGGAGAAGGAAGCCTCTGAATATTGACCATTTATAAAAGCATTGGGCTGAAGCAAACGTTTCTCTCCAATAGTATTATGCCCGCTTTAAAACTACAATTCCCAGGTGTTCCAGGCCCTCTCTCCTCTTAACATTCTCCACCCCCTTTTGTCCTCGCTTAGAATCAGAGAGTCATTGAACAGTAGAGTTGGAAGAGACCTCTTGGGCCATCCAGTCCAACCCTATTCTGCCAAGAAGCAGGAAATCGCATTCAAAGCACCCCCAACAGATGGCCATCCAGCCTCTGCTTAAAAGCCTCCAAAGAAGGAGCCTCCACCACAGTCCGGGGCAGAGAGTTCCACAGGTGAACAGCTCACAGTGAGGAAGTTCTTCCTAATGTTCAGGTGAAATCTCCTTTCCTGTAGTTTAAAGCCATTGTTCCGTGTCCTAGTCTGCAGGGCAGCAGAAAACAAGCTTGCTCCCTCCTCTCTATGACTTCCCCTCACATATTATACATCATGTCTCCTCTCAGCCTTCTTTTCTGCAGGCTAAACATGCCCAGTTCTTCAAGCCACTCCTTATAGGGCTTGTTCTCCAGACCCTAGATCATTTTAGTTGCCCTCCTCTGACCATCTTGACCAAACTTTCATACAGTATGTGAATTCTTGGAAGGTATGAGAAGTTTAGAGAGAAGGAGGGAGGAAGAGGTTTGAACTTTGGACTCCAATTGTGTCATGATTCCCCACTCTGCCACCCACTTGGGCAAGTCACACACTCTCAGCCCAGAAAAGCCAATGGAACAGGAAATAGCACTTTCAAACCAGGAACTAATTTCCTTATTCAGAGGCTGATAGCCATCTGTCAGGAATGATTTGATGGTGTACTACGATTTCTGTTCCTGGGTGATAAATGTCATTTCCTAATTGGTTCTGTCATAGAAACATGGCAAAATCTATGACACTGCCTGAACTTTGTGCAAGCGACATGGATGGAACATATTATGGTTTGGTCCACCAATTTAACAAAGTTTCAGCCACAAAAACAAAGTTTCTGAAGTAGAACAATGACTTTCACAGTAAAGACAACCCAATGAAACAGGAAATAAGACTTTCAAACCAGGAACAGATTTCTGCAATTATTAAAAAATGGTTTATTATAAAAGCTATGAAAATTTGCCAAAAATCAGAGGATAAGGGAAACGTTCCACATTTTGGTGAGCTATCAGTGTTAAATGTGTTCTACCACTGTACCAAGTTTGAAGAAGATCACTCAAAAAATGAGGGCGGGAGAGCCCCCTAAGTCCCCCCCCCGGGGCTGTTTTTGGGCGACCGCGCATGCGCATCCGCCATTAACGAATTAATTTCGAAAATAATGAATTTTCGTTAATTTCGAAAAATTTTGGGGGCCAAATTCGTTATTAGCAACAAAAACGAAAAACTGCCCCCTCTAGTTTTGAAACGAGTTTAGAATCAAATTTTTCATGGATCGATCAAGCCTAATGCCTAATCCATGTATGGTGTTATTCAATATAGGTAGTTAATGTAATGTGTAACACTTTACTTTGAAAACAGGTGTGGTTTTGTTTTATTTATTTAGAAGTAATAAAGTCATGTATACCTTAAATCTTACTGCATTTATTATAGCTTGACCCTTCAGTGACTGTAACACATTTTGTCAGAATCAAAATCCATCTGGAATTAACTCGAATTCAAAGAACAATACATTCAGAGGCACTGCATACAAAAATACATATATTTTCAGAGCTATGGCACAGCAAAATATACCGCAATTTTCAAGTGGACTTTAAAAACTTTTGTGTGGATAGCTGGAAGAAATTCAAGATTCAAAACAGTAAAATTCATCTTACCAAATTGGTAGATATCTTCATATCCAGTTATAATACTTTAAGACATGGGCAAATATCCACTCCCATCCCCCCTCCAACCCCCCCCCCCCCATTTTTGGAAAATGAATACAACAATTGACAGTGAGTGAAGACAGTGGGAGTGAAAACAAATACATTCCCAGTTATAAAGGAACACTTGAATATATGGGAAAATAGTCTCCACCGCCCCCGCCCCCCCCACACACACATACACACACACCCCTGGTACTACTGTCAGTCATAACAATACAGAACATACATCTGTCCTTGGAGAGGAAAGGCATACCTGGTGTGAGAAGTTTCTTCTTCCCTGTCTGTGGGAATGATCGGGTCAAAAGTCTTCATTGTCCTTTCCTTAATGCTTCCTTGCAGCCTGAGATGCTGATAAGAAATAGTGCATAATGAGGAGAGAGAAATTATATATTATGCAAATTATCATTATGGAAATTGGTGTCCCATAGAGTTCTCAATCGAGTTTCAGAGCTCAACTTACAATGATGTCTTGTCTTCCACATGCCTCAGTATTAATGAAGGAGGGAGAGGTGAATGCAGTCTTAAATGCTTAGATGAAGCCAATTTTATTTTAGATTGTGTGTGTGTGTGTGTGTGTGTGTGTGTACACAGACACACACATATATAGATAGAGAGAGAGAGAGGGTGAGAGACGTTTTCAAAGCTGACATCGTTTACCAATTTGCAGCTCACTGCGGATGGATAATATATCCCATTCAACTCAATAAATCTTCATTCCCTACTGTCTTCTAGTAGGCTCATTGGCAGGTAGTCTCATTGAAAGAACTCTGTTTCTTTTACTTGTTTAAGAAAAATAATACCCCTCCTTATTCTGACAGGTATGTCCTTTGGAAGTGCTGGCCTAGCTAGATCCATGCTTTCCAAGCACTCTTTCTGCTTGAATGGTTAGAGGTCTGTGACCTCAAAGCCCACATGAAAATCCCAGCCCACACCTAATACATATGCATAAGGTTGTACATTGCAATCTTATGCATATGTATTAGGTGTGCACTGGGATTTTCAAGAAGCCTGCGAAGTCACAGACCCCTAAGCTTCCAAGCAAGAAGAGTTCTTTGAAAGTGTGGGTCTAGCTAAGTCAGCTTTTTCAAAGGGTATACATATCCGATGAGGATCAGGTGTCCTTTAACTAGAACAAGTAGAGAAAGCAAAGTGCTTTCAATGAGTCATCTACCAAAGAGTTTATTGAGGGACAGGACAGAAAAGAAGATCTGCATATTTTCTAATCCTGAGTGTGAAAAGCTATCTCTAGACACATCAAAAATGGTCAAACCATGCTGGATATTTATTATTGCACTTTGGAACTTTTTCTGAAAATGTCATTTGTCACAAAAGAGGCTTTAACATTGGAAATCATTGGGGGGGGGGGGGGAATGAGCAAAGCTCCTTCAAATTTCACCCAAAAAAGGAAAAATATATATACATAGTGCAAAGACAAAATCATTAAAAAAATTAAACTGGAGCAGGAGCAAAAAAGTTGTCTGCTAAGAGAACATTAAGAGAAAAAACTTGGAAAAAGTAAGTAGACGTGGTAATGAGAGAGAGACAGAACAGCAAAGGAAGTTGGAGAAAGAATGAATGAATAGATAGACGTCAAAGAAAGTAGGAGAAACCTTGGCATTTATTCTATTTAATATTGCAGTCTGACATCGAACTTATGAACCATGAAGCTGGATTCTGTGTTATTTTACTTTTGTTAAATTACTTATATTCCAAACCTGGATTGATAAAGAGTCACACTCTATTATTCAGTTAACAGAAGCTCTTACTGATTTACTTACTTGCAGCTCCCAATCTCATGACTCCTCTCAGCCTTCTTTTCTCCAAATTAAACATATCCAGCTCCCTTAGCCATTCTTCTCAGGGCTTGGTTTCCAAACATTTGATCATGTTTATCACCCTTCTCTGGACAGGGTCTAACTTGTCAATGTCCTTCTTGCATTGCAGTGCCCAGAACTGGACACATTGTTCCAGGTGAGGTGTGACCAAAGAAGAATGGAGGAGGACTATGACTTCCATCGATCTAGACCCTATAATCCTATTGATGCAGCCTAGAATTGTATTGGTTTTTTTAGCTGCATGCACAGAAAAAACACATGCTAACAGCAAACACAAGACTGATCTAAAAGAGGCAAATAACCCATCCAATGTTGCATTTTTAATAATCCATGCAACAAGTAAATATTTATTTTCACTCTACATTCTGAAATGTGTTCGTTTCTGTAAATGTGTCAGGTGTTTCTGAAGCCAAGGGGGAAAGCATGCTTTATCAAGATGATTTTTAAAGAATTGACCCATTTGCTTATTTAATTATTTATTGTATTCTTAAAATTTATTGGACAAGGATGCACCAAATAATTTATATCCTTTACTTCCAAAAGAACTACCTCTTTCTTTGCTTAAAAGTAAACAGATCAGTGGTCTAAATGCCACTGATCTGTTTACTTTTAAGTAGACATACATAGAACTGGGATATATTATAAAGCTTTTTTGCCTATCACTGTACAAAAACCTTGTGTAAGCACTAGTAGCTGCAGAGAAGTCTTCTGACATCTTCAGTAGGCTTGACAAAGCAGGAGAAAGGCACTTCAAAATAATTTGTCAGTAGTTCTCATTCTGCTGTTATTCATTTTGTTTTGATGAGGTTGTCCCACTGAAAATAAATGTCATCCCATGATTCAGCAATTAATGCATCAAAACCCAAGGCTGGGACCTTGCTATATGACAGCATCACCCAAATCCTTTCCAAATGTTGATTATCGGCTTATAAGGAGCACTCACAAATGCATATTTAACTTTCTTTTGGTCAAACAGATCTGTCAAATACTCTTCACAACGCAGATAGGGTGTAAAATTGCATTTCATGCTTCTTTTCTACTTTAAGCCATTTTTGATAGTGCTATTAGCAAAGATAAGGTTGGGCTAAAGCTGCAAAAACATGACAGTGTGGTCTGCAGAATTTCCAAAATATGTGGATGCTTCAACTAAGCAAATAAATCTCAATTGTAGCTCTTAAATTGTATTATTTATTTATGCTGTTATATAGACAACACAGAATGCTATTTCTAAGGACCTCTTCATTCAGGGCATTTTACCCCATTTTCCTGCTTTTATGTAGGACTTAGACAGGGCCTGCCACGTGCCTGCGGAAGGCCCCACTCACATTCTTCCCAAAGTGGAGAGAAAGCGCTGAAAGGTGCTTCCTCCACCACTACTGGGAGGAAAGTGTTGTTTAGGTAGCTCTGATGGAGTTAACCACACTTTCCTCCTCTGTTCACCATGTGATGGCAGAAAAGGTGGCGGGACAACACGTGTTGCCGCACATTGCTGCCTTTTTTGCCAGGCGATGGGGAGTTGCCACCCTTTTTTCTGTGTGATGGGGGAGGCAAACACACCCATGAGCCACCCCATGCACTTTATTTATTTATTTATTTATTTATTTACAGTACAGTAGAGTCTCACTTATCCAACCAGAAGAATGTTGGATGAGCAAAAATGTTGGATAATAAGGAGGGATTAAGGAAAAGCCCATTAAACATCAAATTACATTATGATTATACAAATTAAGCACCATGTTTTACTAAAAATCGACAGAAAAAGCAGTTCAATATACGGTAATGTTATATAGTAATTACTGTATTTACGAATTTAGTATCAAAACATTGCAATGTTTTGAAAACATTGACTACAAAAACATTGACTACTAAAATGCCGACTGCGTTGGATAATACAGAATGTTGGATAAGCGAAGGTTGGATAAGCAAGACTCTACTGTATTTATATTCTGCCCTTCTCACCCTGAAGGGGACTCAGGGTGGATCACAATGCACATATACATGGCAAACATTCAGTGCCATTAGACACATGACACATATAGACAAACACATAGAGACAGAGACAGAGGCAATTTAACATTCCAGCTTCTGGTTTCATGAGGGGATGTTCGATTCCGGCCACAGGGGGAGCGACCGCTTCACCGGCCACTTGTGACACCAAGTCCTTGATGGAATACTTCCTCATACTTCCACACACCGCTGGAGATTTTTATGGCATCGTAAATTAGTTAAATTAGCCTCCCTGCATAAGCAGTACCTAAATTCCTACTTGACAGATGCAACTGTCTTTCGGCTGCATAGGTCAACAGCAAGCTGGACTATTAATGGTCAGGAGCTTACCCTGATTCGGGCTAGCTTCGAACTCATGACCTCTCAGTCAGTAGTGATTTATGCCAGCTGGCTACTAACCAGCTGCACCACAGCCCGGTCCTTCCCTTTTGTGGTGCAATGGCATGGCCTGAAAGGTCAGTGTGAAGAGGTGGTAAGTGTTGTGCAACACATGACACTCACTGTGATACAAATTAGAAGATCTGTCAATTTCACTGCTTCCTGCATTAAAAATCTTAAAATCTAAGGAGTTTTGCCCATCCTTAATATGAGAAAATGTTCAACAAAAAAACTTCCAGCTTAAACTGAATTCTCTTTCCATCTGCATGAGGTTAATTCAATAGGTACAGACATTCCTGCCTTCCATATAACTGTTAAAGATGAAAAAATGTGTGAGAAAAAGAAGTAGCAACTTCAGTTCAGCAAGATACACATGGATGAAAGACACATATTCAAAACAAACCCTTCAACAATTTAGCACTCAAGGTCCTGGTCTGCTTGGATGATTGTGTTCGCATTTGTTTCTCCCACATCTATTTTCCTCATTCTGAATATGAAGTATGTTGTTAATTTCTTATATTAAAAATTGGAAAGCAAACTGCAAATCGAACAAAGTCTAGCACTCCATATTGAGGCCCATGCTCACAAGCTGTTTGGTGATTACTATGTTTTAACACAAGTGTGGAATGGTAATGTTTGAAAGGGCAGAACACAGAGATGGGCAGAGATTTTCAGACACATGCCAGAAGGTAGTGGTAGCCAAATGAAAAAGCTAGTCTTGTTTATATTTTTATTCCTGTTTCTAATGTATACTGTGAGAGAAATTTCAATTTAATGAAACAACAGTGAAAGAAGGAGAGAAAGATACTGATAGCAGTTGTAGTTTAAACTCAACTTGAACATGACTTCTTCAGAGTTTCTGGACTCCTTTTTGTAAAAAAAGGACCAAAACACCTGGAGGAATAGACTTTGGGAAATACTGGTCTACATTATCTACTGCATCAACTAAAGCTCATATAATTAACTACATATACCTAACAATATAACCTCTTCTGGCAGAAACATCATTTGCCTGCATTCCAGTCGCTAGTAGAATGACTCTGCTCTGCCCCAGGCAGTTGATACATAGCAAAGCAGGTGGTGATGGATGCTTGTGAATGCAAATAGTAATAGTAACAACAACAGTAATAGTAACAAAAAAGTAAAAAAGGCCATCTTCTCCATTCTTGTGTGATGCATTGCCCCCACTAGTGGAAGATATGGCACACCTTCCAGCAGATGTCAGCTCTCAGACAGCTATATAGAAGAAGAGACATTCTTCCAAGAATCAAAGTTCCAATCAACCTACAACTTTATTTATTTATTGACCCTATTTATACCCTGCCTTTCTCTACCCTGAAGCGGACTCAAGGTGGCTTACATATAGCAACTATTAGATGCCTTAAAACGCACACAAACAGTAATTTTAGAAATAAATTAAATTAATAGATATTAAGCATTTAAAATATAATATTCAATATTAAAATCACACCATCCAGAAATCATAGTCCAAGGCTGTTCTGTCGTCATTATACATATTCCAAGTCTATTATTGCACTGCACTATTCTCCAAAAGCATGATCCCAGAGCCAGGTTTTTACTTTCCTTCTGAAGACTAGAAGCAATGGGGCTAATCTAATGCCGCTAGGGAGGCAGTTCCACAGCCAAGGGACCACCACTGAAAAGGTCCTATATCTCATCCCAGCCAGTCGTGCTTGCGAAGCAGGCAGGATCAAGAGCAGGGCATCCCCAGATGATCTTAATCTCCAAGTGGCTCATAGGGGAAGATACGTTCAGACAGGTAAACTGGTCCGGAACCATCTAGGGCTTTATAGCACAATGAATTGTGCTTGGTAGCAGACTGGCAGCCAGTGGAGCTGGCTTAGCAAAGGAGTAGTGTGCTCCCTGTGCACCGCTCCAGTGAGCAACTTGGCTGCCATCCATTGGACCAAATGAAGCTTCCAAACAGTCTTCAAAGGCAACTCCATGTAGAGCACATTGCAGTAATCCATGAGAGATGTAACAAGAGTGTGGACCACCATAGCCAAGTCTGACTTCCCAAGGTACGGGTGCAATTGACACACAAGTTTTAATTGTGCAAAAGCTCCCCTGGCCACCGCCGAGACCTGAGGTTCCAGGCTCAGCGGTGAATCCAGGATCACTCCCAAGCTGTGAACCTGCATCTTCAGGGGGAATGTAACCCCATCCAACACAGGCTGTAACCCTGTATCCTGTTCAGTCTTGCGACTGACCAAGAGGACATCTGCCTTGTCTGAATTCAATTTCAATTTGTTCGCCCTCATCCAGACTATCAGAGCTGCCAACTTTAACTGTCCTTACCAGCACCAGTACTGTCTATCTCATGCTCCAATCGATGATTTTGCTTCGTTGTTTTGTGCTAGCTGTAGTTTCCATGCCGTGAACACTCCCATTTATTACAGCACTCTAATCAGGAAGTTACCAGTTCATAGTCTATTGCGCCTAAATAATCCATTCCCATCAAAAGCCTTATCTGGTGCTTCAAATTACAAAGTCCACTTAGGTCTACAATGTATGAAACACATACAGGTCTTGTTTACTTAATTTCTGGATTTGATAACCACCAGTTATCAGAACCTTCTTCTTACTGAGATTTCTCTTTAGTGTACTAAGCCCATTATAACACCCATGTACTGGTCCACCACCTTCACAGCCTCAATTAACTCTGCAAACAAGGAGAAACAAGGTTGTGTGTTATCAGCCTACTAATGACAAACAGACCCCAAACTCTAATGACTTATCACAGTGGCCTCATGTAGAAGGTGAACAGCATGAGAGATAGAATGAAAGCCAGTGGCCCTCTCCCACTTCTGTTCTGTTACCCTTATAGAAATGGAATGGTTTTAACATAATGCCTTCTATTCCCATCTGATGAAAACTGGTAAGATATGGTGATGAAAGTTATTAAAAGCTGTTGTGAAAATTTGGAAATTAACTGGGTAGCACTTTTTCTTCCCCAGCTTTCACCCAGAGTAGGTCATCAGTCAGAATGATTAAGGCTCTTTCAGTGCTACACTCAAGGAAAAAAACAAACTGAAATGTGTCCAGATAAATTGTTTCCTCCAAGAACATCTGAAATTGTGCAGCCACCACATGTTAAAGCACCTTGGCCCAAAAGGGGATATTAGTGATAGGATAGTAGCTGCAGCAGGAATGCAGCTTCTGATCTCCAGTTTCAGACTATACTAAAGCTGTGGTCCTCTGTTTCCCTAATAACTGTGTCCTTCTGTTTCTGTTTATATGCACTGTTACCACAAATGTATTTATTTACAATTGCTGCATTTCCTAATTGCTTATTGAAACATTTCCCCTTAGCTATTCCTGCCACACAATTGTATCGAGGGCAATAATCTATGCTGTCCAGTGCCTGCTACATTGCTGTGGTGAAAAATCATTTCATATTATCTGTAGCAAGGGAACACCCTTCAGAAGAGAAGATTATTAAACACGAAGCCACTGGAATGGGAAGCTAGATTGATTACAGTCCCAATGACAGATATACAGCCTCTTCAGAAGACAGGCAAGCATCCACTGCAGCCTTCCTCTCTAGAGGCAGCTTGAGGATGAATAGGTTGAGGAAAACAGAGGGTCAGGAGAAGCAAATTAGACAGGGCAGCATCTGACACCCACTTTGCACTCACTTTGCACAGGTGTAAATGACTGCACAAGCTGTCAGCTAGTGAGAATTACACTCTAGGACTTTTATTTTAGAAGCCCTGTCAAAGATGTGACATCTGCAGCTATTTTTAGTTGTGCTGCAGTGTCTCTGCTGGCCGAGTTTGGTGACTAGGAAACAGGCTGGAGGAATCGAGATAGTTCACACCATGCAAAGTCACAATGATTTTCTCTGTATGAAATGCTGAAGTTAGGGACTTATTCTACATAAAATTCACACCTTTGATGTGGGGAAAAATTGCTTTACTTTTGCACAGAAAATGCTAGCTAGCATACTGTCAATCATTTACAAAGTAATCGGTTAGTGTTGTTGTATGTCTTTCGGGCTGTGTGGCCATGTTCCAGAAGCATTCTCTCCTGACGTTTCGCCCACATCTATGGCAGGCATCCTCAGAGGTTGTGAGGTATGGATAAACTAAGTCAGGAAAGGAAAGAATAAATATCTGTGTAGAGTCCAAGGTGTGGCAAGAGTTCTTTGTCACTGGGAGCCAGCATTAATGTTTCAGTTAATCACCCTAATTGGCACTGGAAATGTTTTGTCCCTTGCCTGGGGGCATCCTTTGTTCAGTCAAGTCCTCATTGTGTTGGTTCCCATCTACTGTTTTGATTTTGGAGTTTTGTAATACTGGTAGCCAGATTTTGTTCATTTTCATGGTTTCTTCCTTTCTGTTGAAGTTGTCCACATGCTTGTGGATTTCAATGGCTTCTCTGTGTAGTCTGACATGATAGTTGTTAGAATGGTCCAGCATTTTTGTGTTCTCAAATAGTATTCTGTGTCCAGGCTGGTTCATCAAATGCTCTGCTATGGCTGATTTCTCTGGTTGAATTAGTCTGCAGTGCCTTTCATGTTCTTTGACTCTTGTTTGGGCGCTGCGTTTGGTGGTCCCTATGTAGACTTGTCCACAGCTGCATGGTATCCGGTAGACTCCTGCAGAAGAGAGAGGATCCCTCTTGTCCTTCGCTGACCGTAGCATTTGTTGGATTTTCTTCGTGGGTCTGTAGATAGTTTGTAGGTTGTGCTTCTTCATCAGCTTCCCTATGCGGTCAGTAGTTCCCTTGATGTATGGTAAGAACACCTTTCCTCTGGGTGGATCTTTGTCTTGACTCTCATGGCTTGTTCTTGGCCTTGCAGCTCTTCTGATGTCTGTGGTGGAGTATCCATTGGCCTGTAGAGCCCAGTTTAGGTGGTTGAGTTCACCTTGGAGGAGGTGAGGTTCGCAGATTCTTTGTGCACGGTCTGTCAGGGCTTTGATTGTGCTCCTTTTTTGACTTGGGTGATGGTTGGAGTTTTTATGAAGGTATCTATCTGTATGTGTAGGTTTTCTGTAAACTGTGTGGCCCAATTGTTGATTGGGTTTGCGGATGACCAGAACATCTAGAAATGGCAGTTTTCCTTCCTTTTCTTTTTCCATGGTGAATTGGATGTTTGGGTGGATGCTGTTAAGATGGTCCAGGAACTTGCTGAGTTCTTCCTCTCCATGGCTCCAAATTGTGAAGGTGTCATCTACGTATCTGAACCAAACAGTTGGCTTTTTTGGTGCTGTTTCTAGGGCCTGTTTTTCAAAGTATTCCATATAGAAATTTGCTACTACTGGGCTGAGAGGGCTCCCCATGGCCACTCCATCCTTCTGTTCATAGAATCCAGTGTCCCACTGAAAGTAGCTAGTGGTGAGGCAATGGTGAAACAGGGCTGTGATGTCTTCTGGGAAGTTTTGTTTGATTAGTGTGAGGGTGTCAGCTACTGGGACTTTGGTAAAAAGGGACACCACATCAAAGCTGATCAGGATGTCCTTGGTGCTTAGATTGAGGTTGCTGATCTTTTCTATAAAGTGTGTAGAGTCCTTGATATAATGTGCAGTGAGCCCATCAGCTTTGATGTGGTGTCCCTTTTTACCAAAGTCCCAGTAGCTGACACCCTCACACTAATCAAACAAAACTTCCCAGAAGACATCACAGCCCTGTTTCACCATTGCCTCACCACTAGCTACTTTCAGTGGGACACTGGATTCTATGAACAGAAGGATGGAGTGGCCATGGGGAGCCCTCTCAGCCCAGTAGTAGCAAATTTCTATATGGAATACTTTGAAAAACAGGCCCTAGAAACAGCACCAAAAAAGCCAACTGTTTGGTTCAGATACGTAGATGACACCTTCACAATTTGGAGCCATGGAGAGGAAGAACTCAGCAAGTTCCTGGACCATCTTAACAGCATCCGCCCAAACATCCAATTCACCATGGAAAAAGAAAAGGAAGGAAAACTGCCATTTCTAGATGTTCTGGTCATCCGCAAACCCAATCAACAATTGGGCCACACAGTTTACAGAAAACCTACACATACAGATAGATACCTTCATAAAAACTCCAACCATCACCCAAGTCAAAAAAGGAGCACAATCAAAGCCCTGACAGACCGTGCACAAAGAATCTGCGAACCTCACCTCCTCCAAGGTGAACTCAACCACCTAAACTGGGCTCTACAGGCCAATGGATACTCCACCACAGACATCAGAAGAGCTGCAAGGCCAAGAACAAGCCATGAGAGTCAAGACAAAGATCCACCCAGAGGAAAGGTGTTCTTACCATACATCAAGGGAACTACTGACCGCATAGGGAAGCTGATGAAGAAGCACAACCTACAAACTATCTACAGACCCACGAAGAAAATCCAACAAATGCTACGGTCAGCGAAGGACAAGAGGGATCCTCTCTCTTCTGCAGGAGTCTACCGGATACCATGCAGCTGTGGACAAGTCTACATAGGGACCACCAAACGCAGCGCCCAAACAAGAGTCAAAGAACATGAAAGGCACTGCAGACTAATTCAACCAGAGAAATCAGCCATAGCAGAGCATTTGATGAACCAGCCTGGACACAGAATACTATTTGAGAACACAAAAATGCTGGACCATTCTAACAACTATCATGTCAGACTACACAGAGAAGCCATTGAAATCCACAAGCATGTGGACAACTTCAACAGAAAGGAAGAAACCATGAAAATGAACAAAATCTGGCTACCAGTATTACAAAACTCCAAAATCAAAACAGTAGATGGGAACCAACACAATGAGGACTTGACTGAACAAAGGATGCCCCCAGGCAAGGGACAAAACATTTCCAGTGCCAATTAGGGTGATTAACTGAAACATTAATGCTGGCTCCCAGTGACAAAGAACTCTTGCCACACCTTGGACTCTACACAGATATTTATTCTTTCCTTTCCTGACTTAGTTTATCCATACCTCACAACCTCTGAGGATGCCTGCCATAGATGTGGGCGAAACGTCAGGAGAGAATGCTTCTGGAACATGGCCACACAGCCCGAAAGACATACAACAACCCTGTGATTCTGGCCATGAAAGCCTTCGACAACACATTAATCGGTTAGTCTTATAAAAGCACAACATTTTCATATTTTTAATTGTAATAGTGATTATATTGCCATGAACAGAAGTGAGCCTAAAATTCACTTCAAAAGGCAATTGACCATCCAAAGGTCTGTATTCTGGTGAGCAGACCACATCAGGACCAAGTACCCAGTGAGCCATGCTCCCATGACCAGAAGCAGGGATTCACAGAAGGACCTGGCAACTATTTGTTATAGTGTCTCTCATTGCTGGGAAGGAGTTGGTCGTATCATAATGCAGCACCATTCATCAGCAGCATAGTCTCTCCAGACAAGTGACTGTCTTTTGAGTTTAGTTCTAGAAGTCAAATGGGAGGTTAGAGTATAGCTATAGCATCATAGTCATAAAAAGTGTACAGTCGGGGTGCCTCTTGAACTGGTATTGCAACTCTGTTCAATTGTGCTGACCTTTGTCTATGTTAGTCCAAATGGGGTGGCTTAAATATCCTTGGAAACCACTAGAAGCAGTGATTCACTTTTAAAACAGATTACTTTTAACACTCCACTTTTTAAAGTTTAGAAATAGACTTTCAGTCACTTCCTCTTTCATTATTTGTTCAATCCCACCCATACTACCCACTTCAATATACTATATTTTCTTCAGTTTTCTGAAGGACTTTGAGCATCCTGGGGTATAAACATTCCTCCTTAAAATACATGTTTTCCAATCCATAGAGAAATATGGAGAAATAAGCAAAAGCAAAACAACAACAAACCTTCACAAAGCTTTATAAAAGATGCACTTTTCCTCGAAGATTGTCAAACAGAGGGATGGGCCGACGAACCATTTTATGGTGGCTCACATCAAGGATTTTTCTCTCTTAAGTTTTCCCTGTTATCACAAAATGTACAAAGATTAACATTTACCACTGCAGGGTAGAAGCACAACCACTTCCATCCACATTGTAAAACAGAAAATGAGAATGAAAATATGTGCCACATTGGGCAATGTGAAATTAAGAGCCATTAGATACTGTTCATGCCCACCTAGAATGATAGAATCATAGATTTGGAAGACACTTCATGCAACATCCAGTCCAACCCCCTGCCAAGAAGCAAGAAAATCACATTCAATGTACCCCTGGCAGATAGCCATCCAGCCTGTTTAAAAGCTTTCAAGGAAGGAGCCTCCACCAGACTCCGCGGCAGAGAGTTCCACTTCCTCTCACAATGAGGAAGTTCTTCCTAATGTTCAGGTGGAATCTCCTTTCCTGTAGTTTGAAGCCATTGTTCCACATCCTGGTCTCCAGGGCACAGAAAACAAGCTTGATCCCTCCTCCCTATGACTTCCCCTCACATATTTATACATGGCAGTCACCATGTCTCCTCTCAGCCTTCTCTTCTGCAGGTTAAACATGCCCAGCTCTTTAAGCTGCTCCTCATAGGATTTGTTCTCCAGACCCTTGATCATTTTAGTTGCCCTCCTCTGGACACATTCCAGTGGAACACACATTCCTGTGTTCTGGGAAGCACATCTGCATACAACATTCATACATAGATCTTGAAATGCAAAATAATTCATATGACAAAACTATGTACACACGTAAGCAAACACCTACTTACCTTATTAGAAGGGACTGCATTTATTTGTTATACCTTCTTTTTATTGTAGTGGGAAACAATTTTTCCTTGTTCTTTTACAAGAGAATGGCTGCATCATCAGCAGACATTTATGAGTCCCTTTCTGATTTCCTGTCTCTTCTGCAGTTCTTTGCCATTTACCTCAGCTGCCCACTCTCCTGGTATTTTCTGCAAATTCAGCACTGCCAGAGCCTGATACATCTCCCTCCTACTCCAGGCAGGTTCTTTGCCCTCTAAATCCCCAATCCATCTCATTATCATGGTAACTCCTGTCTTCACAGTTCTGCATGGCACAACTCTTGGCACTATTTAACATTAGCGTAGGTGATGACAGTTTTACTGCCTTACCACTTGGGTTAAGTTTACAGCCATATATATTTTTTCCTAGCTTTGGCTTATTCCATTCAATTTTATTTTGTCCATGCTTTTGTCCTGAGGGTTTCTATTTAATGAAGTTAGATTACAGCCCTCATAGATGCTGTCTCCTTTTGTCAGCAAAGAAAAATCATAGCAACAGCACGATTCTTAATATCTTCCTCTTTTTATACTATGAACCATTCTATGTAACTCAGAAAATATATTTTTAAAATGATACATTAATATGTGCATTCACAGGAGTGGCTTTGGTTATGTTTCAGCAAATATGAGCAAGATTGTTTTCCCTCTTACCCAAAATTGCTAGTTCTAACACAGAAAGCTACAATGTTTTCTATTTCACAGGGGAGTGGTAATGACTCTTTATCATTGTTAATTATTGTCAAGTTGGATTCAACTTATAGAAGTCTTATAGATGGGAGACTGCCAAGATCAGAATTGTGGCTTCCTTGATTGAGTCTACCCATCTGTAATGTGACATCCTCTTTTCCTGTCATTTCTTTCACTTTTCCAAGCATTATAATTTTTCTAGTGAATCATGTCATCTCAAAATATGCTCAAAGTATGATAGCTTCTGTTTCGTTATTTTGGCTTCTAGGTATAGGACAGGCTTGATTTGCTCTAGAGCCCAATTATTGACCATTTTAGCGGAGCATAGAATTTTTCTCAACAATCACATTCCCTTTCTGTTAGTTTTCTTTATTACAATAATAAAGATGATCCTGACATTGCTATTCAATAATATATAACTATTAGCTATATCTATCGTGTTTGGGACATACATTTTCAAAAGTAGAGTTAGAGCTTTGGGAATTAGAATTGGGTTGTTCCATGATGTTGATGTCCATATCCAGCAAGGGACTGCTTTTTATGAGAGCTATCAAAGTGACTGATGTGCATTGTGATCGTAGAATCATAGAGTTGGAAGAGATCATATGGGCCATCTAGTCTAACCCCCTGCCATGCAGGAAAAGCACCATCACAGTACTCCCGAAAGCTGGAGAATTAATTATCCTTTGGATTATGCCTTTTTGTCGGTTCAACATTTTTGCCAGCTTATAAAGCATACACACACATACACACACACAATTTTAAATACAAAATGGATACAAAACACATATTATAGAATTGAAATGAGAACAAAATAGGCATTTAACTAAAGAGGTAGATGAATGTGTGTGTGTGTGTGTGTGTGTGTGTGTGCTTTAAAACTTAAAAATGCAGATTGATGCACTTTTGGGAGAGAACAAACTTATTAATGAACACAAATACAAAGCTGACACAGATTGGAATGAGAGTGAGACATCCCTCCCTGGAACACAAATGCTATAAATGTATCCTTCAGTACATTATGTATTACATTAATTTATGTCTTGAGATGTAAGAAAAAAATGACAGCTCTAGAATGTATTGGAATAATCATTTTCTGAGAAACCCACTGCTGAATACTTACGCCAATGAATATTTTAAGAAATTTGAATTTTTCAAGGAAGTTGTTAGCCTGTCAAGAATGGTCAGCCCCTGAAGATTTTGTGTTGTAGTCTGGATAACTCACATAAAAATCCCGCAACAAGTACATCAAATGAATACAGATTGTATACATGATGTTCATTGCTGAAGCTGGCTAACTGAAGTGTGTGCGATGTAGAAACCAGGGTTCAGATAATTATTTAATTGTATCCATATTCTAATTTTATTTGTATGTTGTTTACCATGACAAGTTTGACCCATTTTTAGGTTAATTGACATTTCTGTAATACCACTTTGAGAAAAAAATAAATTTTATCTCTTAAGTGAGAAGTCTCTTCTGATTTAACAAGCAACTTGGTCACCACTATACTAGATATCACACAGCCTTCTAAGATTAGTGATGAATATTCACCCTTCCGTGTCATTTCACCACATATGAAGTTCTTTTTCAAGCTTATTCTCTTCTATACATGCTTAAATAAAATCATAGAATTGGAAGAGACCACATAGGCCATCCAATCCAACTCCCTGCCATGCAAAAAAAAAAAAAAATCAAAGCACAGTTGACAGAAGGTCATCCAGCCTTTGTTTAAAAGCCTTCAAAGAAGGAGCTTCCACCATACTCCAATGCAGTGAGTTCCACAGTTGAATAGCTATTATGGTCAGGAAGTTCTTCTTAATGTTAAGCTGGGAACTCCTTTCCTGTAATAGGAACCCATTGCTCCAAGGCCTAGAAAACAAGCCTACTCCCTCTTCTTTATGACATCTTTTCAAATACATAAATACGGCTATCATATCTCCTTGCAACCTTCGCTTCTGCAGACTAAACATGCATAGCTCTTTAAGCAGCTCCTGATGGTGCATAGTCTCCAGACCTTTGATCAATTTAGTTGCCCTCCTCTGGACACATTACAACTTGTCAATATCCCTCTTGAATTGTGGTGCCCAGAATTAGAAACAGTATTCCAGGTGTGGTCTAACCAAAGCTGAATAGATAAACAGCATTACTTTCCTTATCTGTGCAATACACTTGTTTTGATGCAGCCCAAAATCCCTTTGGCTTTTTTAGCTGATGCATCACATTGTTGATTCATGTTCAACCTTTGGACTATTTTTTCTGCCGAAGTGTAGTATCTTACATTTGTCCTTATTGAAATTCATTTTGTTAATTTTGGTCCAATTCTCTAATTTGTTAAGGTCATTTTGAATTGTGATTCTGTCATCAAGAATATGAGCTATTTAGCCCAATATGGTGTCATGGTGTCTCTTATAACAGTGGCAAAAAAGAGCCATATCTTTTTATGCTTAGCAATAAGATCGCCAAAAGTCAAAAATGACTTGAAAGTACACAACTGCAGCAACAATATGACAGTATTTTCTAGTTCATGAAATCTGTATATTAAACCAATAGCAACCTCATAACTATGAATGCTTCTCTGTAAAGGTGAAAATAATTCTCTCTGTGTTAAGTGGTGAGGTAAAACATGGTAAATCCTCATAAGAAATGCTGTAAACATTAGACTTGTGTAATCTGGGTAAACTGCGATCCATTTTGATGTCCCAGATTTTGGTGAGGGTCCCAATCCATTTTTCAAGAGCCTCCCGAATTCAGGAGGACAAAAATGCATTTTCAATCAGGGAAGCCTAAAGATTTGTTTTCTATCCGGCCCATTATGGGGGGGGGGGGGAGACTTCCCAAGCTTCCCTTCTTTTCATTTTAAGCATTGTTTGTCCTTATATCCTTCATTAAGACCTGGATTAAAAGCATTAGAGTGAAGATATCACTCCTACTGAGATCCTTTCTTTTCTGTCTGTAGAGGAGACAAGGTTTAATGCTTAGTGAAAAGCTGTTTCTACTCTTGAAGGAGACAGGTGCTGCAGGCACAAGTGGCTGCAGCACACAACTTTCCAAGGTATTTAAAGGAGGCTTGAATCCCCACTTTCCAAGGCAGGGAAGGAAGAGTGATCGGCTAGCCTACTGTGGGCTTCCTTTTAAAAGCCCTCTATTTTCTCTTGATTTGCAGGCCTTGGAATGGTGCTTTTCCCCCATCAGCTTTTCCCTTCTAGTGGCTACCTCCCTTCCACACACTGCACTTGTAACTGAAGGCAGCTGGTTTTCAACAGCCACTGTTCTATTACAGCTGAAATAAACATGGAAGCTGAGCCCTTGCCCTTACGGCCAACCGAACTAGCTGGACCAGTCAGATTAGCCAAAGGGAACTGACCAATACAAATCCATGCACAAGCCTAGTAAATATTCCTATACCCGTCACACCTTTTACCAGTGCATTTTTTTATTTCACAGCTTCTTCAAACAAGTTGTCATTTCTCTTGCAGAAGTAGTTCTCAATCTCAAGATCTTGACTTCCCAGATATCCCCTGCTACATGCCAAATAATTGGAGTGATGGGAGTTACAGTTACACTGAGAAATGTAAAGTGGAGAAAAGGAAAGGTTATATTATATTATCTCTTGTGTTATGCATGGCAAAAACTTGTGTTTAGTCACAATTATAGGAGAAAGGAAACCAATCCAAAAGGTAAATGTAGTTAACAGATAAATAAATAGCATAATATAGAATGCCACATAGCTTTGGATCATTGACTCCTCTTAAATGCTGATTTTTATGATGAAAAATCTTTAAATAGCAGAAAGAAGTAATTAGCCTCCAATCTTAGCTATGTTGACTAACCTACAAAGAGAAATATTTTGCTTTATGTAAACTCTAGCCATTCTTTTGATTTACTCAATATAACCTTACCACATATTTGGTAGAATTAATGATGCTAATAATGACATAAAATTGTATTGAAAACATAACAGGAGGCAACAGACCCAATGAACAAGTGGCTATTGCATGTCTAGTAATAGGGGGTCATGTGGCTTGGATGACTGCCTCAATTGCTTTATGTCCCTTTTCTTCAGAGTAGCGAAATAATGTGCGTTGCTGAGAAGTCACTGAACTGAAGCCATTGCCATCTGGTGCCATCTTCAAAAGGAAGTGAATCTCCCAACAGGGAAACTTTCTGTGTCAGTTTGTGATAACGTCCTGCTGCCTATAGAATATCAGAAAAGCACTATCCATGAAAGCAGATTTCGACATTGAAGATTGCATACACATGTTGTTAGCCAGCCTGCCTGAGTGAGCAGGGTTGAAATTGGCATTAGTCTGGCTGATCAAACTTGTGAAATACATCTTACCAGCATGTTTTAAACATTAAAATACTGCCAAAAACCGTAGCCCACCCCATCTGCAAAAGAAGGCAAAATTCTCCAATGGGAAATAGGGTGGGTTATAAATAAAGTTATTATTATTATTATTATTATTATTATTTTCCAAGACTTTTTCAAAATTTTGCTATTTCGACGCATTGATGGTTAGGAGTGGGCTGGGGGAAATGACTTCCCCAAAAAGAATTTATCATTTCAACTCTTTAATAAAAATTATCTTTTGTTCTAGCTTTCTGCCTATCTTTTATTTATCTATTGTATCAATTTCTTTATATAAAATAAATGTTTCCCTGTAGCAAGATCTAACCCAAAGCAATCACATTTTGTAACCCTGCTGAGGCATTTCCTGAGCTGGAAAGGGTTATTATTTAATTAATTAATTAATTAATATACCGCTCTTCTCCCCCCAGGGGGACCTAGAGTGATCTTACATAATGGCAGAATTAAATGCCACATATAATACAACATGTAGAAAAACCAAACATAAAACACAGATAAAAGGCGGTATCCAAATCAAATTAAAACAATTAAAACCATTTGACCATTACAAAAGGGGAAGTTTCAAGCCAAAGTCAGAGCCAGTCGGTGTTCGAATTAATATTAATCCATCAGGTCATATCAGCTCATATCTTAGGCTGGGTCAAATGCTTGATCCCACAGCCAGGTCTTCAACTGCTTCCTGAAAGATATGAGTGAGGGGGTTTTCCTAATCTCCCTTGGCAAGGAGTTCCACAGCCACGGAGCCACCACCGAAAAAGCCCTCTCTCTTGTCACCGCCAACTTCACCTGTGACGGCAGCGGGACTGAGAGCAGGGCTTCACTTGAAGATCTTAATCTGTGGGACGGCCCATAGGGGGAGATACGTTCTGAGAAGTAAGTTGGACCAGAGCCATTTAAGGTTCTGTAGGCCAAAGGTTGGGCAAATCCTTCTGGCTGTTTCCAGCCAGAGCTATTTTTATTATTTTAAACTCACAACTTGTGTTTTAATCTTTGTTCTATGTATTTTAATCTTTGTAGAAATAAGTTTTAATATGTGTATTTTATACAATATTTGAAGTGATTATGTGTTTTTAGCTATGTTGTAACCTGTCTCGAGCCACAAGAAGAGGTGGGTAAGAAATATAATAATAATAATAATAATAATAATAATAATAATAATAATAATAATAATTATTATTATTATTATTATTATTATTATTATTATCCTCAAAGCACAGCAGACAAAAAACCAGTACAAGAAAGCCACACTACAAACTAGAGCTGACAGCTGGCACAACAAAACATTGCATGGAAAGTTCCTTGACAAAACTGAAGGAAAAGCTGATAAGGAGAAGACCTGGCTATGGCTCATGAATGGGACCCTGAAGAAGGAGACAGAAGGCCTGATCCTTGCAGCCCAGGAGCAAGCCATCAGAACAAATGCAATTAAGGCCAAGATCGAAAAATCACCTGATGATCCAAAATTCAGACTGTGCAAGGAAACCGACAAAACCATTGATCATCTCCTCAGCTGCTGTAAGAAAATTGCACAGACAGACTACAAACAGAGGCACAACTATGTGGCCCAAATGATTCATTGGAACTTATGCCTCAAGTACCACCTCCCAGCAGCAAAGAACTGGTGGGATCAGAAACCTGCAAAAGTATTGGAAAATGAGCACGCAAAGATACTGTGGGACTGCCGAATCCAGACTGACAAAGTTCTGGAACACAACACACCAGACATCACAGTTGTGGAAAAGAAAAAGGTTTGGATCATTGATGTCGCCATCCCAGGTGACAGTCGCATTGACGAAAAACAACAGGAAAAACTCAGCCGCTATCAGGACCTCAAGATTGAACTTCAAAGACTCTGGCAGAAACCAGTGCAGGTGGTCCCGGTGGTGATGGGCACATTGGGTGCCGTGCCAAAAGATCTCAGCCGGCATTTGGAAACAATAGACATTGACAAAATCACAACCTGCCAACTGCAAAAGGCCACCCTACTGGGATCTGCACGCATCATCCGAAAATACATCACACAGTCCTAGACACTTGGGAAGTGTTCGACTTGTGATTTTGTGATATGAAATCCAGCATATCTATCTTGTTTGCTGTGTCATAATAATAATAATAATAATAATAATAATAATAATAATAATAATAATAATAATGGATTTCGTTTCACAAAACCACAAGTCGAACACTTCCCAAGTGTCTAGGACTGTGTGATGTATATCTATCTTGTTTGCTGTGTCATACAATGTCGTTGTGTCAATAATAATAATAATAATAATAATAATAATAATAATAATAGAGAAATCTATTGCCTCCGAATGTGATATATTTATGTTAATGTTAATAATGTTAACTGTTTTACATTTTATTGTTATTGCTGGTTTTTGCTGGAATTGTAAACCGCCTTGAGTCCCTTCAGGTGAAAAAGACTGGATAGAAATGAAGCAAATAAATAAATAATAAATGGATTTTCTAAACAGAGACTGCATGACCATCTGTCCTGTGTGCTTTGACCCTCCATAGCACGGGGCTTGGCTGGATGTCAGGGCATAGTTCAGATGGGCCAAGATCACTTTGTAGGGCTTTAAAGGTCATAAACAGCACCTTGTAATCTGCTCAAAAAAGCAGCAGCAGTCAATGAAGCTGTTTTATTACATGAATTATATGGTCCATGCTACCTGCTCCAGCTGGGAGCCTGGCTACAGCATTCTGAATCTGGTAAAGTTTCCAAACAGTTTCCAAGGCAGTGTAATTGGGGACAAAGGGTGTATTTTTAGCACCAGTAGTAGAACAACCTGGATATCCAAAGCAAACACTCTTTTCCAAATCTTCAAAATAATATAGAAACCGTGCAAATGCCAAGGATGAAGGAAACTCTTTTCTGAGATAGGAAAGGAAGGTAGTGCGCATTTTCCATAGTACTTTACCATCATATATTTTGCAAATTGTAGTTTGTAGAAAGCCACCATTAGATCTTTACAGAACTTTTGTTTCAAACAGGGTTAAAAACATAAAATGAAGAAATAAGAATGTTGTGGAGATGTTTTTTTTCTCTCTTCTTTTCTTTGACTGCTAAATTTGACTTAAGAAACATTTGCATATTTGAATGGCATAGATAATGACAGGGAACAATATGTTGAAATTCACTTTTCTTTCACCAGGCATTAATGATTGTGGTCTCAAAGTAGCAAGAGCAGAGGAAAATTGCATGACAGATTAGACAGGTAACATAGTGAAAAATACTTGCTTAATAACTTTGACCTATAGTATCTACTGAGACACCATCTCTGCATTGATATTCTTGTGGCAAGCCAGGAGAAGAGTTATTGAGAGTAGCTGTAGCCATCTGATGGCTTATTCCAAAATAGGCTCATTTAAGTCTTTGACAATCTTTCAGAATGAGTGACAGGAACAACAGACAGGGTAATGAGGAGAATTTGGGTAGTTTTGTGCCAAAAATGGTTCCTACAATGAATGAAGGAGATATATATACAGTAGAGTCTCACTTATCCAACACTCGCTTATCCAACGTTCTGGATTATCCAACGCATTTTTGTAGTCAATGTTTTCAATATATCATGATATTTTGGTGCTAAATTCGTAAATACAGTAATTACTACATAGCATTACTGTATATTGAACTACTTTTTCTGTCAAATTTGTTGTATAACATGATGTTTTGGTGCTTAATTTGTAAAATCATAATCTAATTTGATGTTTAATAGGTTTTTCCTTAATCTCTCCTTATTATCCAACATATTCGCTTATCCAACGTTCTGCTGGCCCGTTTATGTTGGATAAGTGAGACTCTACTGTATGTATGTATGTATGTATATATATATATATATATATATATATATATATATATATATATAAATTTTTAAGTGTCCATATGTAAAAAGTCTATATTGATAGGTGACCATTTGATTTTTGCACAATATGAACCAGGAAAAAAAAGTTGCTCTTCTATAAATATAAGGGTCTCCTATTTTCTTACTCCTTGACATTTTGTACTTCAGTGCTAAGGTACTGGAGGCCACTTCTTTATTTTAGAGATTCTCCAGAAATCTAACAAAGACACACATTTCAACTATATGTATTCAAAGGGGGAGAAAGATTTATGTACACTTTTTTAAAAAAATGTAATCACCTAGTAGCTGCTGCAGTCTGGACATGCCATATTCTTGATCATTTCCTTGGAATGTAGCTTGTTGGGCTGGGCTTTTTACCTGACTAAAAAAAAACTTGTGCATTTTCTTCTTTTTTCCTGGAAATCTGGAAACATTTTGGATGTAGTTAGCCTTTTGAAGTAGCATCACATTACTGTGGAGTGGAGGAGATAAGTTAGGCTGCTTCCACACAGCCACTTAATTCAGATCAATATATGGATTAAAGAGATCAATTTCTGCTCCTAAGAGTCTCTACAGACATACTGGGAGCCATGAAGGAACTCCAACAGGGTCCCCAAAACTCCCTTTATGCCAAATCAATACAATATAAAGAACTTTTTCTTATCCCATTGGAAGAAATGTTGGAACAGAAGCATCTCCATGTCAGGGTTTTCCCAAAATTGTCTCTGTCGCAGTCAGGAAAGAACACAAAATTAGACCAGAGTCTGTCCAGGGTCAAATTACCAGTAAAAAATAGCAAAACAAGGGATAAGTAGTAGAACAAACTGTGAGTACATTCCAAAGTTTTGAGACTAACAGTCCAAGTACTCTGAAATCCAAAGCCAAATTCCTAGATTCAGTCCATTACACAAGGTCTTGAGGCCACATCTCCAACAAAGATGTTACTGGAGCAACTGATTGTTCCAAACCCCAACTATTGATGCTGGTTTCACGGTTGTTCCTAATTGGTGGCCTCTGCTAAATGGCTGGACCTGCAAAGTTGTATCCCTTCTCTCTGTAACTGCAACTGGGCTGGAATGCTTAACTCCTTGCCTTCCGGCTTAGGGGCCTGCTCATGATCTGTAGCCTGAGTGGTAAGTTCTTCACTGTCTGGATGAGGGTGCTGTTTCTCTGTGTTTGAATCCAGTTTGGATGCTAGAAGAGGCCGTCCTTCTTCCTCATCCTTGTTATCAGAGCTGGCCATGACACCCTATTAGTTTCTCCCAACTCTAGGATTCTAGGATCACATGATTTTCTGAACTGAAGGCAAAAAAAGGGAAATGGATTTCCTCTCAGGGGAAAGGTGTTTGTTTACCTTCCCAAGAGCACCATATCTGGTCTCTACATCTGAATATTCCAGCAGGGGCACTGTTTACATGAGTGCATGTTGCTCCTGAATTCCTGCTATGCAGTGGCCCTATACTGTTCAGCTACAACATATTTTATCTCTTTTTTCAGACTTTCTGGTGAGGTTTTTTTTTTAAATGTGCTATATTGGGCTAAATGCATGCTCCTTTTATCCCACTTCCTTTCATATTTTGGGGGACTGAGTGTTAGATGGACAGGTTCATTTAATGAAGTGGCCCAGTTTTATATCCCAACTTTGTATCTGGTGTATTATTTCTCAGTTTGGTCATCAAAATCATTGGCAGCATCAAGTAGAAGTAGCTTCACAAGCAATCTGATTCAGCAAAACCCAGCATACACAAAATGACTAAAATTTGTGTTTTGTTCCTAATTAAATAATACCACAACTACTATGAGAGAGGACCATACAGAATGTGGGATGGATAAATAAATAAAGAGAAAGAAAGAAAGAAAGAAAGAAAGAAAGAAAGAAAGAAAGAAAGAAAGAGAAAGAAAATAATCCAATATGTTTTAACCCAAAGTAGTTGGACATATAGTTACCTTTTCAACTGAGCACAGTGAGTGTGGTGTGAAATATTTCATTTAAAAAAGCAGCAGGACACCCCTGAGGCTATATTGAAGCCAGTGTAGGAGAAAGACATATGATAGAAGCTGAAGGCAATGGCAATTCAACCAATACAAGTAGTTTAGACTACTCATTTTATGTGAAGATATATAAGAAGACACAAATAGTATGGTGCCTTAGAGACCACTGGGTTTATTCTAGCATTATTTCATACACAGTAGAGTTTACATTTAATAAGGAGAAACGTGACTCAGATTCTGTTGAACTGGGTTATCAAATGCATTAAGTAGAGGGGAATTTGAATTCTATAGAGGAAAAACAACCTAATACACTATTCCTATTAACAATTAAGGGTGGATGAGAAAAGGATAACCAGATCTGTCAGTGTCTCTCACAGCCCAAAAGGTTGGGAGTAAGTAATAAAGCTAGTAGAGAAGGTTTGCTGTATACATACATATAGGTTTTTCTATGATATGATATGGAACCCTGCATAGGTTTTATACTGTGGGGAACAACAAATGGATGGGTAAAGCATTTTGTGTATTTTAAAATGTATTTTATAGAAATACATTTTAATATGTGTATTTCTGGTATTTTTACAATATTTATGTTTTATTTATTCTGTAACCCGCCTCAAGCCACACGGAGAGGTGGGTAAGAAATACAATTATTATTGTTAGTATTATTATCATCATCGTTGTCATAAAGAATCTCACTTTCCTTTCTTTGATGCACTTTGCACATGGCCTTTGACATTTTTTGGTAATACAATATACAGAAATTGATACTCTAGCATTAGTATTCAACAAAATCCCAGCCATAGCTCTTCCTGGAACTCCCTGCCCAAGGAAGCCCAAATGACTCCCTTTCCTGCTGCCCTTCTGGTGGTGGCAGGCTAAAATCTTTTTATTCAGACAGGCTTTTAAAGATGAAGGTGTTTAAGATCTAATCAGGGGATAATGTGGTTTTTAACTTTGTATATGCTTTGATGGTTTTTAACTGTGAATTTTTTGGGCTGTTTGTGTTTAATTCTGTTTTAATATTTGCATATTTGCATATTTTAAATTGTATACTAATGCTTTGATGTCAAGCCGTTTTGAGCCCCCTTTGGGGAAATAAAGCAGGGTATAAACATAATAATAATGATGGTGATGATGATGATGATGATGATGATGATGTCAGGAAATGGACATGGGAAATGAACAGAGCTCTGCCCAGAGGTCTTTTAAGCATCAGGTAGGGCCATTTTTTTCTTATAATCTATGCACATTTCCAAAGTTGTGTTAAATATTATTCACTCCTAGTTTTCAGGCTAGCAATTTCAGGAGTACAGAAATATCAACAATTTATTTTTGGATATTTTGTTGGTTTTTGTTTGCTTGTTTTTGTTTTAGCATTCATGGTGCTATCAGTATATATTATTTAGTCTTCCATTTGCAAGCTAAAAAGCCCTGGGTTTCACTTTTCAACCAATTTCATTTTGCGACAGTGGCATTTTTCCTAACCAGTCAAATAAGTAGGGGCTTTCTGGAAATATCTTTCCCCATCCCTAGCAATGAAAACACAATAATAATCAAGTAAAGAGAAGCTTGGTGTCCTTTGATCAAACTCATATTTTTCTCAAATGCTCACTACATTATGCCTAATGACAGAACTAGTCCTTTGCAAAGGGATTACTGGGGAATATTAATGTAAATTGAAAATGAGTATTAGTCAGGTCAGTGTAGAAAATGATTTTTTTTAAAAAAAATTCTATATCTCAGTAAAGTGTTTTCTTCAACTACTATGAATGTTAATATGAAAGTATTCGTGAAGACTGAAAGCATTCTAAATTCATTTCTTCTTAGCATATTTTTCTTTTTATTTATCTGCTTAAAATAATTTTCAAATAAATTATTAGATAACGGATAGAGCAGATTTCATTTATTCTCAATCTTAAATTATGTTCAAGCATATAATGTCAATGGTAAATAGTAATACAGATAAAATCTGTGTAGCCATTTAAAATATATATATTTATATCCATTTGTTCAATTCAATTATAGTTTATCATTCAGTTATGTAGAACACTTTAACAAGGCATGTAAATCTTTTAAGTAAGATTGTAAGCTGTGCCCTAGTCTGAAATTATTCCAGGTTGTTACATATCTAGCTGGAATTAGAATCAAGGTGTTAATATTAGCATAATAGCTAAAATGATATAACTATTACAAATAATTTAACATAGATAAATTTGCTATGCAGAGATGTTGTTTGAATCAATATTGCATCTGGAAATCTGAGCAACAACGGTTCAAAGCAATGTTCAAAATGCCCATAATAGTTTCTTGATTTGCATACATTACCTGTTAAATGCTTAACAATTTTTCAGTAATTTTGATGAACCTGGATCACTTGTCTCTTATAAAGAGCAATAAGGCATAAAGATGATGACTTAGTAAGGATGAGTGAGAAGATTATAGGTGGAATCAAGTGGATCAATAGATTAAGATTCCTTGTTTTATTTAAATTAAAGAGGGACTCTTGTCCCATTATATTATTTTTTACAAGGGGAATTCATTATGACCTTCTGCTAATTTTTCCATTTTATTTATTAAACACAAAGTCTTACATCACTCTGAGTAAGAAAATTAAGATCAAGATGTGTAATATAACAATAAAAACAAAAATGTGTGGAGAATGGTTAGAAATTCACTGTAACATTTCTGTATGGTCAGTTCCAAACACTAGTCCAGCTTCATTTTGCTGTTCTTGTCAGAACAAATTTATTTGATTCTTTCAATCACTTCTCAGCCCATCCCAACAAATGTTAACAAGTGTGTTAAGTGAAGATGACAATGTGATGGAGTGTGCTTGAAAACTTTCTTTAAAAGCAAACACTCAGACACTGTACCTCAGGCAAAAAATGCTACATCAGATAACTTTATGATTTTTCTGTTTTAAAAAACATACAGTTGAAGCTTAGCTTGATATTACTGTCTAGGTATTCATCTATTTAGAAAGGAACAGATATCCCCAAACCTCAGTTATGATGAAAGCATATAAAGAGGGCCCTTGCTATCTTTGAGAGTTTGGTTCTTGCCCTTCTCCCCCACCTCCAGACACCAAAATCCATGGACGACCAAGTTTTATTATATACAATTGCATAGTAAAATGGGCTTCCTCATAAAAATGGCAAATATGAGAATTTGTTTTTTAAAGAAATATTCTGAAGTCATGAATAGTTGAATCCATGGATACAGAACCCATAGATATGGAAAACTGACTATACATGCAGCATTTATAAGCATATAAGGTCTATAAATAATGTTGGTCAAGTATTTTTCGAGAGTCTACACACATCTAGAGACAGTCAGTGTCATGGACTTCATATCTGGTGTGTTCAAGACACTAGAACACCTCCATGCCATGAGTTTATAGCCAAAGTTGAGGAATGAAAGCAGAGTGAAAACATCTGGGTCTCTTCATGGGGAATAGATTAATAAAATAAACTGGCTCAGACTGGAAGACCTGCAAGCTGTATGGAAGAACTTTTGGGAGTTGAGGAGTGGAGCTTTTGGGGGGTATTGAACTAAGAACTTGCCCTCCCTTTCTTCATTCATAACTTTGCTGTATAGTAGTAACAAGATGGATGGATAGTATCCTTGAAGTGACTGGCTTGACCTTGAAGGAACTGGGGGTGGCAATGGCCAACAGGGAGCTCTGGTGTGGGCTGGTTCATGAAGTCATGAAGAGTCAGAAATGACTGAATGAATAAACAACAAACAGAAACTTAGCATTCAATAAATTTCCAAGATTTCCTTGTGGGTGAATTTAATTGCTAACAAGTTTCTGCCATCATCACAGACAGTATGATTTGTACAGATGTGATAATCAAGATGTGATACACTTTTCTGTATTTCTAGAAAGGATGCTCAATTGAGCAAAGCCTTGAGAATGAGTGGAACCCTTGAAAGTAGATATAGAAAATGCTTCCTACTCCCCTCCCAAAATTATCACATTTTAAATAAAATAAAGGATTATATTATAATCAAGACTGAGAGATGTGGTGTAAGTAAATTGTAATTTTCAATCAAATTAGCTGCTAGGTCCTAGTTTTTGACTTTTTTTCTATAAAACACTGCCATACATTATTTTCATCTGTATTCATAGCTTCTGACTTAATTATTTGTCAATTACATGAGCTGTCTAAACAGTTTCAATCAAGGAAGCCATGTCCATGAGTTTACAAGACTTGAGCAGAGCTGCTGTTGATAGGGTAACTTAAAAGTTTTTCTTTCATAGATTGAAGTTGACTTAACATTAATATTAGCTAGTAAACCAATTTCAGGACTGGTCACCTATAGAGATTAGGAAACAATTTCCACCCCAATAACACCTGATAATATTAAACATCATTTTCCATCAATTTCCCTGCCAAAATAGCAACCAGAAGAAACATCACACCACATTCTGTTGTTACAGGCTGGACAGTGTATTTTGCAGAATATTTTGCTAATTTCATGCCTTGAAATTTGTTACCAATAACAAAAAAGGCTGTCTCAGTAAATGTAATCTTCATAAGTGAAACATAATATGTGTAATATATGTACAGAGGAAATGGAATAATTTATGTGAAGTTTTTACTTGGTGATAATCTTCCCCACGTGACCCTGGTTGTTGCCAAGTTTTTTCTGAGGCAGCCAGGATTAGACAATTCTCTATTTTAGACACAGGCTGAAACATGCCAGGTACCTTTTATAGTCTTTTACCTACATGCATATCCATCTTGTATGGCTTCAATCAGTTTTAATCCTGTATTTTAATCAGTTTTAACTGTTGCTAATTTCATCCAACTGTGTGTTAAATCAGTAAACTGTTGGGCATCTAGCCAGCCCACAACCCCCATCTTCCCCCTAAACCTACCAGAGAGTCCTACCTCCATCTGCAGCCCCCTCAGAGTAACCCCTATCGCACCAAAATGAAGTGTCAGGAGCTTTGGAGAGGAGAGGAGGGATTTTGATATTACAAGCAATTACCTCTGAGGGGCATGCATTTGGAGGCAGGCCTCTCTGGTAAGTTTAGGGTAAGAGTGAAGGGGGGGGGGGGCTGGCAGGGGGGAATAGTGGTGTCATCCTGTTTGTTTGTGCCCTTGGTCCCTGAAATACCAGGATGGCAGTAGGTTTCGATCCTTGTGATTGTGGAAGGCAATCCTGAGAGTCAATCCCCACAGGGTCCATGCCTGCAAAGATCTGGACCTTATTTAAAAGTCCGGATCTTTGCAGACATTTTTTAAACCTGGAGTTTATCTGGATAAACCTGAAGCATTGTTTGGATCCCTCAGGCTAATCCAGAACCCATCATGAGATTTGGGCATGTCTGGAAGGACCCCAAAAGTCCTACAACAGCATGCCTCTAAGATTTACACTTGACTTATCCACAGGTCATATACAAATCCATAATTTTGGATCCCAAACCTGCATTTGACTATATACAGCAGTATTTACAGTAGTTCTGGTCTGCTTTGTCATCAGACTGAGCCTTCTTTACAACTTGGATAAAAGTTGCAGCTCACCATTTGCCAATTTCAAGCCCCAATAAGCTTTCTTATTAATGTGATAAATTATATGTTGGGTATTAAAACACTCAATTCATTAATGTCTGTTTAGACAGTTTAGAGGTCAGTGAAGCCTTGTTTTCCCTGAAAGGTGAGGCTAGATAAATAGAAAGAAGAGTAACAATGAGATGTTCTATTCATCTTTTGAAGATGGTCATTTGCTCAACATCATCATGTACTTTATTGTATGTTGACAGTGGAAGCCATTCGTGAAACCAAAATGTATCCTTGGCAAATGAATAAAGGAAATATGCACTTAAATGCAGAGCTTTTTATTATTCTTATTCTACATAAACTTTAAAAATTGGTTTCTGACATTCCTATCACAGAAATTTAAAGCATTTCCTAGATACCATGTTTTTAACATAGTAATCCCCTTGATGCAACACTGGCTGCCAGTTTATTTTGGGACACAATTTAAAGTGCTGGTTGTGATCTATAAGGTCCTAAATGACTCAGGTCTGTGCTACTTGACAAATTGCATCTCCCCGTTTGATGTTATGCTAAGTCCCCATTAAACAAACAAGATTCAAACAAAGTCCCAATATCAACACATAGGTAGCCTAAAGCTAAAGTCCTTGTAGTCATATAGTTTTAGCACACACTATTTATTTATTTATTTATTTATTTATTTATTTGCAGTATTTATATTCCACCCTTCTCACCCCGAAGGGGACTCAGGGCGGATCATATTACACATATAAGGCAAACATTCAATGCCTTAACATAGAACAAAGACAAGACAAACATGGGGCTTCGAGCTGGCCTCAAACTCATGACCTCCTGGTCAGAGTGATTCATTGCAGCTGGCTGCAGCTGGTTGCTCAACAGTCTGCGCCACAGCCCGGCCCCATTGGTAGCCATTGGTAGTGAGATAAATTCCAAGTTCAGAGTTCAGATTACTGCAGTCATGCTGAAAAAGTTCCAAAGTGTAAGCAGCAACAAATAGCAACCAGAATTCCAATTCAAAGTCAACACAGCCAGTAGTCCAAAGATAGTGGAGCCTGAAGTTGAAATCAGTATCTGAAACACAGAAGCTACAGTACAGTCTAGAGCAGTGGTTCTCAACCTGGAGTCCCCAGATGTTTTTGGCCTACAACTCCCAGAAATCCCAGCTACTTTATCAGCTGTTAGGATTTCTGGGAGTTAAAGGCCAAAACATCTGGGGACCCCAGGTTGAGAACCACTGGTCTAGAGCCAACAAGGCTGATAATCCAAAGAGTCCAGAGTTACACCATGAAGCAAAGACATTGCCATCTTCAACAAGACTGGAACCCAGAGAAACTTTTATCCTATGTTCTGAGGTATTGCTTGTGTAGAGCCCTTTTTTCTGCTAACTGGGCAGAGCTGCCAGTTTCAGCACACTCTTGCCTGTATTCTACAAGAGATGGAATACTTAACCCTTCATCTGCCTGCTCTGATTTCTGCTTGCACCTCTGCTGAGAAGTGGTAGCTAGCTACTGCTGAAGGCTCCTTTCCTGCAATAACTAAGATAGGTTAGGAAGGCTGCTGGGAGTTGGTGGTCTCAAATTCCAACACTGGCACTTCCAAAACTGACCAGGATACTCTATATGAGCCAGCCCAGTCTCTGAAATCATCAGGAGAGGCTCTTTTCTTAGTCCCACCATCATTGCAAAGACAGTTGATTGAGAGACAAGAGAGTGCCCTTAAAGTGGCTGCCCCTGGGCTCTGAATCTGTCTTCCCAGGAAGGCCAGAATGATTTCTTCCCTTCCAATCGCAGGCTAAATCTCCTTTATTTAGACAGGCTTTTAAATCAGAAAGATTTTTAAGAATAAGACAAGGGAGGTGCATGGGATTATCGAACAACAGCTTTTATATGTTATTTTTTTAATATTTGAATTGTTTTAATCATTATAACATATATAATTCTACTATATTTTGCATGTTCTTAATTGTTTAGTTTTTAAAGTTGTGAGTCACTTTGAATCTTGATCAGGAGGAGGGGTTGCTGTTTTTGTCACATAGTTATAAATCCTTTTCAATGAAGACTGATAGAATTCAACCTGGTTGTAAGAGGCTGCATAAAACACAGTGATTCATTATAATTGCCAATAACATATGTGGATGTTTTTGTTTTTTTTACTCAAACAAACATGCAAGATATCACATCATCCTACTTTAACACATATATAACCCTTATGTCAGCATGGGATTTTAATCTCATACCCAAACCTTGGGTTTCCATTTTGGGCCTTTTGGGAAAGCATTTTCCACTTGCCTTCTCCCATCACATTCAGATCCTAAAGGACAATGGCTAGGAACATTCACTAAGCATGTTAATTATCGGAAAATTCTTTTTGATAATTGTTATTATCACTGGAATACAGTTTAGAACTAAGGAATCATCATAAAACCTGATATGTATTGTAGATTTCTTTTGCATCTTCATTTAAATTTTAATAAAATATATTCTGCAGTTTTATCATATTTATAAATATGATTTTCCAAGTCCATGACTATGGGGGTGAGAGAAGCAAACAGAAGAAAGGATCACTTCATTCTGTAGCATCTCATTCAAAAAGAAGAGCAAATTTTAACCAAATCAAAGCACCCAATTAGCAACAGATCTCAATTTGTTATTCCAATTAAAATGTTATAATTGGAGTAACTTGATTACACTATTCATAATCTAAATAACTTAGTTTTTGTTTCAACCTTTGTTCCTTCATTTAATGAGCATAAGAATATCCAGGAAAATAGCAATAAGATATTGTTACCATGTACTGATTTGTACCTAACACTGAAGCCTGATTATAGGCATGTTGCTCAGCAGCCTTCTTCCATAATTTTGAAGACAAGCTGATTTATATTTTAAGTTTGTTTTTGCTTTTTCCTAGGATGCTGCTTTGTTTAAAATGAGAAATGTTTTTGATTATTTTGTTTTGCTCTAGTCCAACATTCAAAACATGGGGTGCTCAGCAAACTACTAGTTATGAATTAATTTATATCAAAATTCAAAAGAGACAATAAAACAAATAAAATAAATTTATCTTGAACATTTTGTTATAAATCTATGTTATCAATCATTTGGAGAACTTCAATAGCATGCAGTAGTGAACATACTATTATCAATTATTTCAAACTAGATGCCAATACTACAGAGAGGTTCACATTACCTCTATGAACTTAACAGCTGTCAGGATCCAGGCTGCAGAGCACCAATAACCATGCGCAGAGACCAGAATCTATCTAATATCTTTATTATAGAAATATATAAAGTCAATAAAAACAAGTGAAGAGTATAGTTCAGAAGCAGACCTTTCAGATGAGGTCAAATATAGTCCAGAAATGTATTGTCCAATATAAGATATTAGAGTTCAAAGTTTTAATCCACTTGACCGAAACACACACTTGCCAAGCAAAGTGTGGGGAAATGACAGGGTCTTTAAAGTCCAAAGTAGCTTGACAACAAGGCTGGAAAATAGACTTGATTCTTGGCTAAATCAAAACTTGAAACGAGGCAAGCATGAAACATGAACTGAGTCCAGAGAAGTCCGTGAAACAAGGCAAGGCTGGAAACTTGATCCGTGAAACAAGGCAAGGCTGGGAACTTGGTCCTGGAAACAAGGAACTGGAGTTGCGTAGTCCACACACGATCTCACTCCTCAAGCTGACGAGTTGACTCCGCAAGGTTTCCTTCGCGGCAAAACACCTAAATAGGGTCTCGTTTCCCGCCAGAAGAGCACTTTCCCTGGAGAACTAGAAGAGAAACCCAACTTTGTCCAGATGCATGACTCCTTAGAATTTCCCAAGGGAAGCAAACCTAATCAGCTAATTGTTTGGCTGCGATTCTGGCGCTCCGGCGATTCGCCTCCCTATTTCCTCTATCTCTATTATAATTGTCTCTTCAAGAAAACGGGGGAGAATTCTGCCCAAGGCTTGTTTGGCTGACTTCTTGAGGGCAAACATCCTCCAGGTGCAGGGGCTCCGATTCTGGCTGAACCGGTGGAAATCCCATGTTTTCCTCCTCATCTGCCACAATAGCACTAGGAACGGGACTACAAGGCCCATGAGACATCACAACAGCTCACTTTAACCAAGGAGTTAAACCAAAACTAGCACATCAAAATTTGTGATGAAAACAGAGGAAACAAATGAGATTAATGTATGATAACTTGTATGATATATTCAAATATGTTAGATGTTAAATGAGCACACCTTAGAGGTGTGGCCAAAAGATTTCATTTTTTTGAACTGAAATCATTGTCGGTATTCCTATGATAAACTGGAATAATGTGAGAATGCTAGTGGACTATTTTAACATATTTATAAGCACAGTAATACCACCAGTCAGAAAGAGCAACATGAAAGCACTGCAAATAAATGTGATCACCTATCTTCCATAAATCTCTTTGCCTGATACACTAGCTTAACATCGCAAAAGAGAATGTTAGAGTAGTAACCTAAGCTACAATTTTATAAAAAAATTAATAGGTAAATATTTTGTCTTACTGAGGGACATGTTATGGTTTAGGATCCTAATAAGTGGTATTATATTTTTAACTTTTTGTCCCCTGTGGCAACCCCAGTCTGGATACTTCACCCACTCTTACCATCTTTGCAGTTTACTGGAGGGAAGGGCATTTTTTTTTTGCTTTGAATTGATCTTTTTTTACCATACAAATTTCACATGAGAAGCAATTGATCCAGAACTGAGGATACAGGAGCAAATGATTAAAGTCCTGTTCTGGCACTTGAATCTGAGTTGAGGAGAACCTTGAACCTACCTATTAAGCAACATGTAGTTTGACCCCAAGAGTCCAGAATGCAATGTGGCCCCTTATTTGGTCTGTTATGGAAGGGATATTTCATCTTAAAATTTGGGATCTGTGAGGTACAGAATGGTTTCCTAAAACGCTTCTCACATTTAATATAATTGTGCATTATCATAGCGGTAATCAAAAAGCAAGGCGGCATGAGCAATCCAACATTTCTCCATAGATCTCAGTGCACCAGAGGAATTGCATAAAAATGTGATTAAAATTAACACTAATTTAGAGGAGAATGAAAGCTGAGATTCAGTGTGTTATGCTTTCTGCTGTGCACAATGAATGAATACAATGGAATTTGTTTCTAGCCTCCACACACACAGTAAAAGTAGATGAAAGGCAAGACTAACTTTATACCCTGTAAAAACATCTATGAAGTTAATCCTGATGATTCAGCATGTCCTCACATGCTGAAAAGAGTTTAATGTCTGTTGATCTGTTTTAAGGAGTTCACTGACTTGACAATATTAACTGTTTCTGTTTTGAGATTCAAGGAAAGATTCATGTAGCTTCTCAGAACAATTGTTTGCAGAATCATACTTGCATTTCTCACCCTTCTGAAATGCAGGAGGGAAAAATGAGCATACAGGTTGGAATTAGGTCAACTTCCCTTATCTCCATGAAGCCTTTGTGTCAAGAAAAATAAATCAATTAAGTATTTTAAATATTTCTAAAGGGGGGGGGGATAGAAAATGGTCACATTACATCAGTTATTTCCAAACTGCCATGGTATTGCAATTGCAGTGGCATGGACATATTAGTAGAAGAGAGAAGACAGAAAGAAACAGCCCAAACATATTTTGAAGAGAAATGTTTGTGGGTGTATGCACACACAAAGTTAGGCTTACGGTATGATAGAATATGAGAGACAGGGGTTAAGCAAATGCTTGCCCTTTTATTTTCTTTTATTTTTTGAATTGGACTTTTGCCTTTTGGGGGAAAGAAAACATGCTGCTTACTCAGAGCTGTCTACCTAAACATGTCATTCTGCCTGTTGAATTAATGCCCTCTATTGCAGTGTAGATTTGACATGAAAGGATAAAAGGGGGGGGGGGAGGACTGTGACAGAATCAGCAGTACCAGCAACAAGAACCTTCACAAAGATGTTTGGTGCTGTTGTGGTAGGTGGAAGCCAGGTACCTGCTCTTTTGACCTCATAATGCATAAAAATATAAAACTGAAAGGTTTTACTATACGAAGAGTGGGCTAAGCACTGAGGGAAATACAAACTGTCAACAATGATGATGTTTCTAAAGGTAACTCATGCTATAATGGCAATGGAACAGGAATAAAGAACCTTTGTGTTGAGTTTTTGTACTGGGATACATAAGAATTGTAAAAAAATAAATAATGTTTTTGGAATGTTTGAAAGTAAGTACAATTCAAAGAAAATAAATTATTTTAAAGAATATTTAACTATGTGCTCCTTCTCAATTTTAAAAGTATTCTAACACCCAGTGTATCTATTCTCTAAACACCACATACTGTTCTTCAAAGCCAGTATGAACCAAGCATGAAATGCATGAAATGATTTGCTGAAGAGGAAAACAGAACTCATGTAACCACATGTTGGCTGATCTATATATATAAAAGGCTTTTGGCGTGGTGGCGATGCACAGAACAACAAAACCCAACATCCCTCAAACTCTAAAATTACCCACACAATCCATCATCCCCGCCTCCAGTAAGATACAACATAATCAAACAAAATACACAATCACAACACCAAAAAAACACAACAGGCAATGTGCGCATGCGCACAAACACAGTCCTCCCAACTCTTTCCGCGCGCTCGCACACACACACACACAACCGTCCCCCCTCCCCCTCTTGCGCCGCCTCCACCGCCAAAGCCAGGGACTTGCCAGGAGAAGGCACACCTCCGCCTCACGAGGCTGAGCTACCCATCCTCGAATCGGGAGTTCCACTCCAAAACACCCGGAGGGCCTAAGCCGACCCTTCCCTGCCCTCACCTCTTGCCTGGAAAACAAAAAGGGCCTCTTTCCCCCTCCCTCAGTACCTTGCCGGTGTTTCGCGCCAACAATGTTACCTCCACGTGAGGCGCTGTGATGCCTCATGGGCCCTGTAGTCCTGTTCCTAGTACTTTTGTGGCAGATGAAGATGAAAACATGGGGTTTTTGCCAGTGCAACAAGAGCCGGAGTCTCTTCACCTGCCGGATGTTGATGTTTGCCCTCAAGAATTCAGTAAAACAGGCCTTGGGCAGAACTCCCCTCCGTTTCCCAGGAAGGAATCTTATTCTAGAGACAGAGAAGTTAGAGAGGCCCAACGGAGGAGTTTACGGATCGCTGCCAAACAACAGGCTGATTAGGCCTGCTTCCCTTGGGAAATTCTAAGGAGTCTTGCATCTGGACAGAGTTGGGTTTCGCTTCTTGTTCTCTAGGGAAAGAGATTTGTTGGCGGGAAAACGAGACCCAATATAGGTGTTTGGCGCGGGAGATTCTTTGCGGAGTCAATTGATCAGCTTCAGGAGAGAGATCGTGTGTGGACTTCGTAACCCCAGTTCCTTGCTCCAGATCAAGCTTTCAAGCCTTTGCCTTGCCTTGCTGTTTAACCACGGACCCTGCTCCACGCTTCACGTTTTGCCTTGTTTCTAGTCACGGACCTAGCCAAGAACCAAGTTTATTTCCAGCCTTGTTGTCAAGCTTCATTGGACTTCCAAGACTCTGACATTTCCCCACACTATTGCTTGGCAAAAGTGTGTGTTTCGGTCAAGTGGATTAAAACTTTGAACTCTAATATCTTTTATTGGACAATACTTTTTGGACTATATTTGACCTCATTTGAAAGGTCTGCTTCTGAACTATATTCTTCACTTGTTTTTATTGCTTTTATATATTTCCTTAATAAAGATATTAGATAGAGATTGGCCTCCGTGTACGGTTATTGGTGCCCAGCAGCCAGGGGTCTGACAGTTTGACTCCGCCAACCCAGCACCAAATAACCTAAGGCCAATATGTCAACTCCAGGAGCCAGAGCGGCCGCCCCAGCTCAACCACTCAGTTACACCATTTCTCAAGATGAATTCAATCGGATCCGGGACACACTCTGAGAGCAGGAGGGAGAGATACGGGGCTTGAAGGAACGAGGAGCCCGTCTCCCTGCTCTAGCGCTGCCAAACAAGTTTTCTGGAGAAGCCTCCAAGGTTCATGTCTTCCGTCGCCAGTGCCAGGCGTACTTAGAAGCCCGTCAAGCCGAGTTTGCCCAAGAAGACGTCAAGGTGGCGTGGATATTCAGTCTCCTGGATGGGCCTGCGGCCACTTGGGTGACGGCATTGTACGACGCGGGTTCCATGCACCTAAACACCGCGCAGCAATTCTTGAACCACCTTCGAAAAACCTGGGGGATCGAGGACGATGAAGAGGCGGCCGGCCATAAACTCCGGCGCCTCTTCCAAGGGGACAGACCGTTGTCCCAATACATAGCCGAGTTCCGGGTGCTGGCTCAAAACACCGGCTGGAACGATATAGCGCTCAGAGGGAAGTTTCGCGAGGGCCTCAACATCGAGATGCAGGAAGAAATCTCTAAGGTGGACCCCCCTGGGACTCTTGAAAGACTCATCGCCCAGTGTTTATGGGCTGAAGTCTTGCTTGCCAAAAAGAAACAGTGGCTCCGGGGCCAGAGTGGAAGAGCCAGAGTAAAGCCTCCCACTTCTACCAGTGTTCAGCCTCGTCCAGTATGGAGACCCCCACCACCAGCCCCTAACCCCACAGGAGGCGAGGAGGAGCCGATGCAGTTGGGCAATGTGCGCCCCAGGCTAGATGTTGCTGAAAAGGCCCGCCGCCAACATTTGAATCTGTGTTGGTACTGCGGAAATGGGGGCCACTTCGCCAGAGAATGTCCAGCCAAAAAGAAGCCTGCCGCCCATCTGGCGGCGGCGTCCTCCGCGGAGGCGGAGGCTGCCGAGGCGGCTGGAACAAAGCCGGCGGGGGAAGCCAGCTACCGGGCGTAGAAGGGCTCGCCAACCCGGTCAAAAACTCCACTCAAGAGCTGCAAACGGGGGTCCTATTTCTCCTGGTGGTCACACTGTGGTCAGTGAAAAAAGGACCCGTCATGATCCATGCCATGATAGACTCAGGGGCAACAAACAACTTCATCGATAGGGACTATGCTGACTCTCTGGGACTACAATATCATGATTTCAAGAACGCCCGGGTGGTGCAAGCCATAGATGGCCGACCCCTGAAGACAGGTCCAGTAAGCCAATGGACCGAGCCCACCAGAATGTGGATAAGAGAACACATGGAAGGAATCTCCTTCTTCGTTACCGAGGTCCCCCATTTCCCCATGATTTTGGGTATCCCGTGGCTGACACTCCACGACCCAAACATCTCCTGGACCAACAGAGAACTGCAGTTCGCCTCAAGGTATTGCTAAAATCATTGTCTAGTAGCCAAGGTCTGCCATGCCACAGACGCAGAACCCATCATCACCTTGCCCAAGAAATACTCGGACTTTTAGGATTTTTTCAATGAAAAGGAAGCCGAGAAACTACCCCCACATAGACCCTACGACTGTGCCATTGACCTGGTGGAGGGGGCCCCAATTCCGTGAGGACATCTCTACTCCCTGACTGAACCAGAGCAAGAAGCTCTCAGGGAGTTTATAGAGTCAAACCTTCGCAAGGGGTTCATCAGACCCTCTCAATCCCCAGCCGCTTCCCCAGTGATGTTTGTGAAAAAGAAGTCAGGGGACCTACGCTTGGTTGTGGACTATCGGGCACTGAACAACATCACGAAGCGGAACCGCTACCCATTGCCATTGATCTCACACCTATTGGACCAACTCCGAGGGGCCAAGGTTTACACCAAACTGGATCTTCGCGGGGCTTACAATCTAGTTCGCATAAGAGAAGGGGACGAATGGAAAACCGCCTTCCAGACCAAATTCGGATTATACGAGTCCCTAGTCATGAATTTCGGATTATCCAGAGCCCCCGCAACTTTCCAGCATTTTGTCAATGATATTTTCCAAGATTATCTAGATCGTTTCATGATCATATACTTGGACGACTTTTTGGTGTTCTCGAAATCACAAACGGAACATGATCAGCACGTCAGAATGGTGCTACAACGATTGCGGTATCATGGACTATATGCCAAGTTAGAAAAATGCGCCTTTGATCTGCAAGAAGTAGACTTCCTGGGGTACCGCGTCTCTCCTCTAGGGCTCTCCATGGACCCGGCAAAGGTCTCAGCAGTATTGGAATGGCGGGCGCCAACCAACAAGAAGGAAGTGCAACGCTTCTTGGGGTTTGCAAACTACTACCGCAAATTTATCCCAGACTTCGCTCGCTGGTCTGACCCAATCACCAGCTGCATCCGTGGAAAACAGCCTTTCCGCTGGACGGAGCAAGCAGAGAAAGGATTCCAGCAGCTAAAGAAGCTATTCACGACCCAGCCAATTCTTCAGCACTCTGATCCTAAAACCCCTTTTGTTGTACAGGCTGACGCCTCTGATGTGGCAATTGGGGCTATACTCATGCAACCAGTGGGAGAGCATCTCCATCCTTGTGCCTATTACTCCCGTCAACTAACAGCCCCAGAGAGAAATTACACTATTTGGGAGAAAGAACTTTTGGCCATAAAGGCAGCTTTTGAAAATTGGAGACATTGGTTAGAAGGGGCCAAATTTCCCATTGAGGTTCATACTGACCATCGTAATTTGGAACATCTAAGAACTGCACGAAAACTAAATCAAAGGCAGCAGGGCTGGGCTTTGTTCTTTGAACGTTTTGACTTCCAGATTCATTACGTGACCCCGGCTCAGACCAAGCAAGCAGATGCTCTATCACGGAAACCGGAGTATGCTGCAGGGCGCAGAGAGACCTCAGAGTCCCGATTGCTGCAGCCGGAAAACTTTGCCACGCTCACAGTGGGAAACACCAAATCCACTCCAACTGAACCAACTCCCTCTAACCCAGAATCCCTTTGCTCCCAAGAAATTAGAGCCAGTCAACAGACAGATGCCAAGGACTACGTTTCCCATTCTCACTTAAAGATGGCCTGCTATGCTACAGGAACCATGTTTACATCCCTCCAGGCCCCGGCAGAGAAAAGGCACTCCGTCTGTGTCATGACAGCAAGCCAGCAGGGCATTTCGGACTATTTAAAACCATGCACTTGATCCTACGAGACTACTGGTGGCCCAAGATCCGCAAGGATGTGGAGAAATATGTCAATACCTGCCCTGTATGTCAGCGCTCCAAGACACAAAGGGAGAAGCCCTCAGGGTTACTTCATCCCCTTCCCACTCCTTCTCGTCCATGGGAGATAATTTCCACGGATTTTATCACTGACCTACCACCCTCCTTTGGATTTACCACGATCCTAGTGGTGGTGGACCTTTTTACCAAGTTAGCCCATTTCATTCCCTGCGATGGTCTCCCCACGGCCAAAGAGACTGCACATTTATTCCTTCAGCATATCTTCCGCCTACATGGGTTGCCCAAGAGTTTAGTCACTGACCGTGGATCTCAATTCACCTCTCGTTTCTGGAAAGCACTACAGAAACTATTGGGCATAGACTCTCGTTTATCTTCAGCTCACCATCCCCAAACGGATGGGCAAACTGAGCGCACTTTGGAACAATACCTTCGCTGTTATGTAAACTATCAACAGGACAATTGGGCTTCCCTATTACCTCTATCGGAGTTTGCTTACAACAATGGTGTCCACGCTTCAACTAAAGAAACCCCGTTCTTTGCGATCTACGGCTTCCATCCGCGTTTCTTCCCTTCTATCATTGAAACTTCAGAAGTCCCTGCAGCGGAGGACTGGCTGCAAGAACTCACAGCAGTGCAAGAACTCTTGCACCAGCATCTGGATCAAGCCAAAGAGGACTATAAACGCCACGCTGACGACCATAGCCAGCCAGGCCCTGAAATCAAGGTAGGAGATCGGGTTCTGTTGTCCACTCGCTTTTTGCCCTCCCACCGTCCTTGCCGAAAGTTAGATGCCCGCTTCATTGGTCCCTACCCAGTGGTGGCGCAACTTAATCCCGTGACTTTCAAACTACAACTTCCGCGCTCCATGCGCATTCATCCGGTGCAAATCTTTGATTTGCAAGAGGTAGACTTCCTGGGATACCGCGTCTCGCCACTAGGACTATCCATGGACCCGGCAAAGGTTTCGGCCGTATTGGAATGGCGGGCGCCAACTAACAAAAAGGAAGTTCAGCGCTTCTTGGGGTTTGCAAACTACTACCGCAAGTTCATCCCAGACTTCGCTCGCTGGTCTGACCCAATCACCAGCTGCATCCGAGGGAAACAACCTTTCCGCTGGACAGAACAAGCTGAGCAAGGGTTCCACCAGCTAAAGCAGTTATTCACGACCCAGCCAATTCTACAGCACCCTGATCCTAAAACCCCTTTTGTTGTGCAGGCTGACGCCTCCGATGTAGCAATTGGGGCTGTGCTCATGCAACCAGTGGGAGAACATCTCCATCCTTGTGCATATTACTCACGACAACTAACAGCCCCAGAGAGAAATTATACCATTTGGGAAAAAGAACTCTTAGCCATAAAGGCAGCCTTTGAAAATTGGAGGCATCAAGCTTTCAAGCCTTTGCCTTGCCTTGCTGTTTAACCACGGACCCTGCTCCACGCTTCACGTTTTGCCTTGTTTCTAGTCACAGACCTAGCCAAGAACCAAGTTTATTTCCAGCCTTGTTGTCAAGCTTCATTGGACTTCCAAGACTCTGACATTTCCCCACACTATTGCTTGGCAAAAGTGTGTGTTTCGGTCAAGTCTGGCAAATCCTCTGTTTTCTGAGGGTCACAGACAGTAGAAGCACATAAAATATCACAAACAATACCACTCTGAAAACAAGGAAATTCCAGACAGGAAACAATCATGGCCAGCTAACACCTCCCAACAAAAAATTCACTGAGGGAGGAAACACCCAGGCTTTAAAGCTACAAGGTCATTACATGCTAATCATTTTTCCTAATTGCAGCATTCATACTTCCCTCCAACAGACAAAAACAATCAAAAATATTGTATATTCACAACCTTTCAAAAATAATATCCCCTGATGGTGCAGCGTGTTAAAGTGCTGAGCTGCTAAACTTCTGGACCGAAAGGTCGCAGGTTTGAATTCGAGGAACGGACAGAGCCCCCACTGTTAGCCCCAACTTCTCCCAACTCTAAAGTTCAAAAACATTCAAATGAGAGTAGATGAATGTACCACTCCAGCGGAAAGGTTACGGTGCTCCATGCAGTCATACCACATGACCTTGGAGGAGTCTACGGACAACGCCAGCTCTTCAAGCTTACAAATAGAGATAACCACCAACCCCCAAAGTCGGACACGACTGGACTTAACGTCAGGGGAAAACGTTTACCCTTTACCTTAACTACCACCAATTCCTCAATACTTTATTTCCCGTACCACCAGACTTCGCCACAGCAACGCGTGGCCGGGCACAGCTAGTATCATATGTTTGTACATAGCTCTGCACATATACTTGTGTGTTCTCCCACTGTCAAATCCAGGATGGGTCCCCACTGCTGTTATTTACTGGTGGAGAAGGAAGGGAAAAGGGAGGTGATATAAACCATGAGAAAGACATGGTTTCAGCTCACTTGAGAGAAAGAAATCAGGATACAGCCACCTTTCTTTTTTCTTTTCAGATTCATATGTTATTTGAGTGATTATATTCCTTCTGTTTATGTGATTGTTTTAGTCAATTGTTATGTTTTGTTTTTGTTTTTAATTCTTACAGCATTTTATAGTGTTTTCAGTGTTTTATTGTACAATATTTTATGCTGATTTTATATTGGAAACTTCCCTGAGTCCCTTTCGGGAGAGAGGGCGGTATACAAATAAACTTTTACTTACTTACTTACTTACTTACTTTTCCTTCCCTAAAAAGGTCAGGATGTGTGGTCCGATTTGTCTGCCCTCTTGCCTCCAATCATTATGATGAAGCAGCAGCAATGGCCTGGTAGATGAAGTCTTTGAATGGACAAAAAAACACTCCCACTATTATATCCAAAAATAATTTATACACATGTAAGATGCACATATGTCAATACAGAATACAAGCCATTGTATATTTCCATAGCAGTGTTAAAGGGCCAATATAGACATAGAATGTGTATAAATAACCTTCTTTTCATCAAAATCACTCTTGAGAAACAATGTCCTAGTGTGTGATTGTAATTTTTGAGACATTCTAAGTTTGCAAGTACAATAGAGTCTCGCTTATCCAAGGTTCTGTATTATCCAACGCAGTTTGCCTTTTAGTAGTCAATGTTTTTGTAGTAAATTTTTCACTAAATTCCAAAATTTTGGTGCTAAATTCATAAATACAGTAATTATTACATAACGTTATCATGTACTGAACTGCTTTTTCTATCCATTTGTTGTAAAGCATGATATTTTGGTGCTTAATTTGTAAAATTATAACATAATTTGATGTTTAATAGGCTTTTCCTTAATTCCTCCTTACTATCCAACATTTTTGCTTATCCAATGTTCTGCCGGCCCGTTTATGTTGGATAAGTGAGACTCTACTGTACCATCAATTGTTACCAGCATACTTGATGGTGAGTAATGCTGGAATATCTAATCCAGCAATATCTGGAGGGCTGCAGTTTGTTCATCCTGCCCCACAGTAATTTAGCTATAAGTCAAAATATGTGCAAGTAAAGCATCCCCACTGAGTGAGTGAGCAGCATGATAAGCACATAAATCATGAAGGAGATATACAAATATTTGTAATGTGTGCAAGTAGGGTTACTGCAGATGCTAGTAGCTTAGTAAAGAAGAAAACATTTCATTGTCGGAGTAAATTCATCCAAGGATAGAAAAGGGAATGAATATAATATCTAAATAGTGTACAATATATTCTTAAAGCTCCTAGAATCATAGAATTATAGAGCTGGAAGAGACTACAATGACCACCCAGTCCAACCTCATTCTGCCATACAGGAACACACAATACAAGCACTCCCACTAATGGCCAACTACTGGCTGTTTAACAGCCCCCAGAGAAAGAGACTCCACTGTAGCATACTCCACTGTCAAACAGCTCTTACCATCATTTTCCTAATGTTTTCGTGAGATCTCTTTTCATGCAGTTTGAATCCATTTCTCCATGTCCTAATCCAGGGATCCCCAAACTAAGTCTTGCAGGCTGGATGCAGCCCTCCAAGGTCATTTGCCCAGTCCCTGCCCTAAACCTTAGACTTAGGGTCTCCCTAAGTTTGAAACAACTTGAAGGTACATAACAACAATCCTAATTAACTTGACTATCTCATCAGCCAAAAGCAGGCCCAGACTTACCATTAAAATACTAGCAAGTATATGTTGGTTAAAATTGTTCTTCATTTTAAATATTGTATTGTTCTTTTATGTTTTTGAGCACTACAAATAAGATGTGTAAAATGTGCATAGGAATTTGTTCATTTTTTTTTTTTCAAACTATAGTCTGGCCTCCCAACAGTCTGAGGTACCATAAATCGACCCTCTGCTTAAAAAGTCTGAAGACCTATGTTCTGATTTCTAAAGCAGCCAAAAAATAAAAAAGTTTTCCCCCTCCGCAACATGACTTCCTTTCAAATATTTAAACATGGCTATTATGTCCCCTCTTATCTTTCTCTTATCCAGGCTAAACATACTTAGCCCCCTAAGCTAATCCTCATAGGGCTTGAAATTTGACTAGTTTTTTCAGGTCACCCTTTTCTGCACATCTTCCAGCTTAGCAATATCCTTTGTGAATTATGATACCCAGAACTGGACACAGTATTCCAGGTAAAGAGGTCTGACCAAAGCAGAATAGAATGGTACTTTTACTACCCTTGATCTAGTCACTACAGCTGACAGAAGGTAATCTAGAAGCCATCAGAAGGGATCCTTCAATCTTCTTAAGCCATCATGAATGTGAGGAATCTCAAGAATTTTGCCTTAACAATTTCACTCATTACATAGACTTGATGTGGGTTTTTTAAAGAGCTTATTCTGATCAACTTTGGATTATACTTATATATCAGAGGCTGTCCATCACTCACAAAACACTTGGGCTCTCCTTTTGTGACACCAAATGTAGGTGGTTCACTCTAGATCACAGGCTTTGGCCCAGAAATCTCAGAACCTGGTATAGTCATGATCCTGCAACCTTATCGTCAAGCAAGGTGAAAAAAAGGCACAAAGGCCTGAAAGAGAAAATTATTTAAAAATATGGGAAGAAAGCAAATAGCCTAATGTAGCAAGCACAGTAAGAAAAGATAAATGAAAAAAACACAAGAGATAATCTCGCTTACTTCACACACATCAACTCATTTTACTTCCAATTAAATGTGCATGTTAAAACTCAAATAAAATGAAACTTATACAAATAAGGATAAGATACTTCAAACCATTTCTTAGTTTCTAGCAAGTCTTCATTTTATTTCAAATAGAAATCCAACTCTTCTTTGACTGCAAGAATCAAAGAACAACCAATGTATATAAATAAAAAGCCCTTGCAGGTCAAATACCAAAAATAGAATTTTCATCTTATGTCTTATCACCTTGGTAACAATTCTTTTGAATAGTGTTAAGATTTATTCACAGTCACTAGGCTGGTCTTGAGTGTTAGAGAAGTAGTGCCTTCCAGATTCTCCACTGCAAACACTTTATATCAAAATTATTGTTTGAAACTGTTGTGGAGACCTCTTCACTATGGATTGTTGTCATATTCTGTACCAAGAAGTGTTTCATTCATTTTCAAATGCAGCCACATTTACAGTGTATTGTAAAAAGGGTTTGCTCCCAATTCACAGAAAATTGAAGGCAACCCATCTCTGTCATGGGAGGTCGCATCTGGATATCAGATGAAGATGTTAAAAACACTTCAATCCACAGAGACCACTTTCTCCTTTCTTGATAAAGTGGATCCGAGACCAGGCAATGCACCCAGTCCTCCAAAAGAAGTGCAACTCCTCCAGATGCATGTCTGGTCTGATCAACCACTTGCTAAGGGCCCTTCTGCACATGCTGTAAAACCCACAAGTAACCAGGTTAAAGGGGGGGGGGGTGAATGATGTTTAGCCCAAGTTCGGGAGGTATCAAGTTAAGCGGTAAAAAGCACGTATTACAAAGGTGCAATTAAAACCTGAGTCAGCCTGACAAAAGCACACCTTTGCAAATTTACCACAACACTCCCCCCTCCCAATACAGCTGGTAATCTTATAGTTTCACATGTTTCTGAAAAGCTATATGGAAAATCCAGCCAAAACTCCCTTGGGTGCCCTTTCCACACAGCTAAATAAAATCTCACATTATTTGCTTTGAATGGGGATATGTGGCTGTGTGGACTCAGATAACCCAGTTCAGAGCAGATATTGTGGGGTTTTCTGCCTTGATATTCTGGGATATAGAGCTGTGTGGAAGGGACCTTAGTGGGAAAAAGCTGGTAGCAGATTTTGAATTTCATTTCTGGATTGCATTTTAATCTAAATGTATGTTGGCATGCCCTGGTATCTGCATAAAACCCCATTGCAGATGCCCCCCCATGCAGAAATAATCAAACACTGTCTTCTGAAAATGTATATCCAAATATGAAGAACATTGCTTCTCATCACCAATTCCTGCAGCTTCTCAATAAAGTTATCACGAGCAATCACACTGAAAGCTATCATGTAATCCCACAAAATCCACAGAGTTGTTCTTTTCCACTTGTGTAAATCATGCAACAAATACTCTCAGGAATTTCATTCACATCCAACCTGAAACTCACAAAGGGGAATGAAGGCAAAGCTGTGGATAAATGTTAGGGAAGGCCTAGGGAAACAACTGGCGAGACAGAAATGGCTGCAATAAAAAGGAAAGGAGAGAAAAGACTGAAACTGAGATTAGGTAAAAAGCAACATGGGACATGTCAATTGTTAATGCAAAAGAAAGCTCACTTGGCAATGCCCAAGAACAAATTTGGGACTAAAATCATTTCATTCATAGACAATAAAGCATTAAAACAAGGAAACAAAACATGTACTTTTGATATTTCTCCTCCATTGTCCCAGTAGCCATTAGGTGAGTCTGACAGGTTGTGTTTTTATCTATTTAACAAACCCTTGTGTTTTGAGCTGTTATACAACAGTGGCTTTTCGGTCTTTTAAAAAATACAACAGTGAATTTCTATTCAAATAACAAGATCTTGAAGTATTGACATTTCTGTATGTCTGTAAAAGATTCTGACAGCCAGAAAAAGTTTAAGTGCATTGTAGTACATGCTGCTTAAAATGATTAACTATCATGTATTCAGTTGGATGAAAAAGTAACTAGACTTTTGATTAGCTATTGATTGCAATAGGAGGTTTGCTCTGCAGTATTCCAAGGTATGCCATGGGACCAGAAACATAAGACTGTATTTTATTCATAGGTGAGGCTACAAGATACAGCAGAAATTCAAGACACGGAACAGAAATGTGATCAGTGGCCTGTTACTGTTTGTTATAATTTGAGGCCAATATATACTTGCTGTATCATATACATTGGTTTCAATTGTGTAGTTGGAGTCCCTGGTGGCCCTTGTGCCAACAGGACTGCTGACCAACACATTGGCAGTTCGAATCCAGCGAGAGAGGGTGAGCTCCCTCTGTCACCTCCAGCTCCCCATGCCGGGACATGAGAGAAGCCTCTCACAGAATAGTAAAACATCAAACATCCTGGCATCCCCTGGCCAACATCCTTGCAGACAGCCAATTCTCCCACACCAGAAGTGACTTGCAATTTCTCAAGTGGCTCCTCACATGAAAAAAAATAGTGTATAGTTTTGGGAGGCTCATAAGGATCAAATACAAAATGCAATATCAAATGTATCTTAGAGATTATACACCACAAACCTTTTTGGGAAAAGAGATCTCAAAGAGGGCAAAATAAAATACACTCTGTAGAATTGGTGGAATAAACAGTCTGATGATATATCAAAAGGTTTTAGATCCAAGTCTGAATTTAGGAGCAATTTTTTAAAAAGTCTAAGAGAATAAAACTGTCTTCCCCAGGTACCAAATATATATATAAAAAGTACGTGCTCAGGGCCTCCAATGGGTATCAAAATATTTCTAAGGGAAAGCATCTCTAGCGAATTTGCTCCACAGCTAAGTTTTCTGTGCAATTTTTTATGAATAAATATTACTTCCTGTCCCAAAATGATTTTTCTATGCTGAAAATGCTATAATTGGGAATTTATTGGGAAGAAAATTTGTATATGGTTGAGTTGTATAGAAAACAAAATATATTGTGGAGGAAACTCCAGGGGCAGGGTTTGAATCCCCTATGATCAATGGAAATTCATTGGCTGACCTAGAGCAAGTCACACTCTCTCAGCATTAGAGGAAGGAAATGCTAAAACACCTCAGTTTTGCTTCAGGGTTATAAGTATGAAATGACCTGGTAGACAACTGCAATAGCATCCTAATGAGATTGTGATCACCATCTAGTCCCCAAACTTCTTTGGTTTAAAGGAGTCTAGCCCAAACTTTTAGGCCAAGGGGGAATATTAGTTCTGTTATATGTTCTGAAATTGTGTCCGCCAGGGTGAGCAAGTAGAGGGAGTAACCTATTATGCCTACAGAGGTGATCAAAAGTTGAAAACCTCCTATGTCTACAGAGGTGGTGCTTCAAGAAATAGGAAAGTATAAGAAAAAGATTCATATGCACATCCCTCAACCTGCCTTTTTCCTCATAGTCTTCCAAGTCGTCTTCTAATTGTGTGGTGCCCAAACCTGTGGCCATGATAAATAATTACAACATAAATATTAGGATGGTGTAAATACAGGCAGTCCCTAAGTTACATCCAGTTTACATATGATTTCTAGTTACAGAAAGGAGAGAGGCAACAAGAAGTTAGAGGAAATCTACCCCTAGGAAGGGAAAAAGGTGTCTCCGTTGAAGCTTTATCAGCAATCGTTGTTTCCACAACAACCCAAAAATTTCAAAATCCAATTATTACAGGGACAAAAAGTGAGGTGAAATCTTCTGAACAGGGCCGCAGACAGCAAAATAAATGTTACAGGGATGTTAATTCTTCCCTATGTTATTCAAAACTTTAAAAATTGCTAGGATTACACTTTAAAATATAGTTGTTTCGAATTACGTACAAATTAATTTAAGGACAACCTACATAACCTATCTTGTGTGTAACCCAGGAATTGTCTGTGCTTCACAAAGCCATGGTTTCTGTTCACAGCTTCTTACTTGAAGCTGGTTAACATTACTGGTTAACATAACCCCATGTTATTCTTGGTTAAAATACTCATATGTAATGGGCTAAGTAGGACATTTCCTGGGACTTTAGATAACCACTTCTAGCGAAAAGAGTCAGTAAAAAGCTATTGCTATCAGTCTCCATAAGATACCTAGAAATGTTCATATGAGATTTAATGAGATTTTAAGGATTTAATATGTTTGTAATTAAGTGAATTGTTATGTCTTGTTTTATTTAAGCTCTTTGATAATTTATTGAGTTGTTTTTAACTTGTTTATACATTATTGCTGGCATTGAATGTTTGCCACTGTGCATTTGCTGCAATCTGCCCTGAGTCCCTTCTAGGGGATAGGAAGGGCTATAAATAAAGTTGCATTTCATTTCTTTTCATATGATGAATTCTGGTCATCCAAAGTAAGAAAAATGAAGAAGACAGTAAGGGAAAAAACACTGGTCATGCTGCAACACTAGTTCAGTATAAAAGAATCCTCTCTTGATTTAATTTGTCATCATCTGTATCATTCTATTTCAGGTAAACTTGCCACTCAGTTTGAATCTACACTACCCTATAATCCAGAATGTGGAAACTATATTGATCTGGATTATACGTCAGTGTATCATCATCATCGTCATCGTCATTGTCGTCCTCATTATAGAATCATAGAATTGAAAGAGACCTCTTGGGCCATCCAGTCCAACGCCCTGCCAAGAAGCAGGAAAATGGCATTCAAAGCACCCCCGACAGATGGCCACCCAGCTTTTGCTTAAAAGCCTCCAAAGAAGGAGTCTCCTCCACACTCCGGGGCATCATCATCATCTTTATTTATACCTCACCTTTCTCCCCAAGAGGACTCAAGGTGGCTAATAGCCACACACGGTGATCAATTTAAAACAAAGGAAATACACAAATTAAAAAAATGTTTAAACAGTATTGTGTGTACTAGGTTACAAATACAGTTAAGATACAATAAAAACAATTAAAATGCATTTTAAAACACACAATCCCCCCCCCCCCTAAATCCCACTCACAACCTCCCCAGCAATGTGCCCCTTATCCTTCTCCGAATACCTGGTTGCAGAAAAAAGTCTTGAGCTGCTTGCTGAAGGCCACCAGGGATGGGGCCATCCTGGTCTCTCTTGGGAGGGAATTTGGAGGGATGATATGAATGTACATTGATATAATCCAGTTCAATGCATTTAATCTGTATTCCAAAATTGCATTATATGGCAATGTACACCCAACCTCAGTTTGAATGTATTTCTGCTAGTGTAATGTATCCAAATAATTTTAAGGAATGGAACAAGAGTTTCAATAAGATTAACAAAATTTCTTCATATTACAAACTTGGATAGATATTGCTGACTGAGCTGGTTTTTCTCTGAAATATGTAGAAGTTTCTGTCAGAGAGATGTTTTAAGTTGAACTTCATTTGATAACATACCAGTTTCTATTTCTAATCCAGCTAAATTTTGTCATGGTTGCTTTCTGTTCCTGACGGCTTCATCTCCCAATTTGCCATCATCTGTGGATTATGAGAAGTGCTATTAAAATAATTTTACAGACCATTAAAGAGGTTATGAAATAAAAATTGACCCAAGACAGATTCCCCACAGTGCCACCTGTACAACCAAATGACGGGAATATATTAATCATAACCCTTTACTAAAATATCATCCACTAGCTTCAAGTTATATTTTATGCAGTCTCCTATAATATAACAAAGAAGCAGGGAAAAATTAAGAATGTAGAAGTACTTCTACATGTGTGTTGTTTTAGCATGAGCTTTCATGGATAAAAATCCACTTCTTCAAAGGCAATACAGAGTGATATTAAGGCCTTGGGATATAGAGCATAATAACGCAATAGTAGGAATGGGATGGAATATAATAGGATCCAAAAAGATGTAAATCATTATTGTTATCCTAAATTTTCAAGTTATTGTTAGTGTTCACTACTTTGATTCTCCTTTGGGAAATAAAAGGTGGCAGGATGAAGAGTAAGAAGAGGAGGAAAAAGAGGAAGAGAAGGAGGCAGAGGCAGATAAAAAGTTGCTGATTATGATGATACATGTCTGAAACAGAAGATAGTGCCAGAAGACATAGCTCCCAAGTCAGCTGAGATGCTGCGAAGTGCAAACTACTAAAGACTCGGGAAAATGCAAGTCTAAGAAAAAATGGGTGACATTGATAGTAAGAGATGCAGCAAAAACCATCAAAAGATATACTGCAAAGTCTGATTGAATACAGTACTATCAATAAACTTAGCACAAAACCTGTGAATATAACAATATGAATTTATGCTCCAGCTACCCAGGCAGAAGAAGAAATTGAATGTTATTATGCCAGAGTCCAGGAAAAATTGATCACACAAGACAGGACTTGTTAATCATAAGTAATTAGAAGGCAAAAGTAAGAAAGAGGAGGGCAGAATAAAAGATTGCAGGAAAAATTGCCCTTTGACAAAGAAATAAATAAGAGGAGTGGATAACTGAATTTGGTGAGGCCAACAGTTTGATAATTGCAAACCAAAGAGGTGACTGTATACATGGGCATCACCTGATAGCCAATCTGGGAATTTAATAAGTAACATAATTGGAAACAGAAGATAGTGAAGCAGAATTCTCTCTGTAAAAATAAGATTGAGAGCATACTGTGGCACAGACCATGAATTGGTATTATCAAAAATTATCAAACCAACCATCTTGCCAAAATACAAATACATCCTCACAGAATTTTAAAACAATGTAAATTATATATTTGCACTAGTAAGCATAATTCATCAGGAACCAGAAAAACTCTGTAATGAGGCCATGGACATTAACAGGCAGGAATGCAAAAGGACACGATCATTAACCAGAAAGTTACTATTTTTTAACCTGAGAAAATAATTCTCTAGGAATTTCCAGGTCTTGCAGCATGACTCTATGATAAATCTTCACAGGAAACTGATAATAGAATTACACTAGATTTCCAGGGAAAACAGTTCAATCAATCAATCAATCAATCAATAACAAAATCTGCAAAAGTCAAAACTGTAGATGTATTGTTAATGAAAATCCATACTTCTCCTTTGTACATGTAGCCAATTACTTTGAGATCTCTACAATCACAAACCTTTCCACCTCCCCAACCTAATGCTCTTCTTTCATATCTCATGGAATTTCAAAAAGTTTACCATATTTCACAACAATCTTAATTGCTTAATTGTTCTTAATCAGAGTGAACTGCTAATAATGGCCTATTTGAGTGAGAGACATACCACATGCTATCAAAATGTAATAAAAATATAAACTGGATAATAAAGGCCACTGCTTTATTTGCTTACAGTACAAAATGGGTTAACCCACACATGGATATGGACCCGAGCATTGACCAATCTACCTGTTGTTTGATAGTTCCGCAGAACTGGCCTGGTGCTCCATCATTGTAGGAATGGCATGAGATGTATGTGCTGATGTCCCAGCTGTAGTCTCTCCCAACTACTAAGGAGAGGTGTGGTAAATATCTGCCCCCTGCTTAAGCAAAATCATTCTGGACCACACCTTCTCCCTAGGGGCAATTCACTATACCACCAGTGCATGCACTGAGCACTTCATCCTGGATCTGTGGCAGATGTCATCATCCCCACAAAGTTGTGATGGATAACAATAAGCAAAATTGCCCCAGAGAATGAAAGAAGGTGGGTGGGATAGAATTCAGAACAAATGGATGAGATCTCACTCTGGCCTGAACTTAAATATTAGTCCATTTGGCAATTAGGGATTCAGAAAAATTCGGCAATCTGCCAGTCCAATTGCCAAAACCGGACCAGGCAGGACCCAGCCAAAGCCTTAACTGCAACTGATCACAAGCAGCCAGATTTTTCAGCTAATGGGGGTGATGAGGCTGCTTGGCACACAAACTAAGGCAGAGGCTATGGCATGTGGGCAGCCTTTCAAATCAGGCAATATTGGGCACATGGCAGTGGTGGCCCTGCTAGGAACCTGCTTTCTCAGCAGCACTTTGTGTGTCATGGGTATTGGAAAAGCTTTTGTGCTCCCTCCCATGGCTTCATGGGAGTAGAGGATTCTCTCTGTGTTTGTTTCACACATTTCTTTTTCAGTCAATCAGAGGCCTTGTTGACTGTGTCCATTCTCCTCTCCTCTTGCACTGGTTGGAACTTCAATTCCCATAAACCCCTCTTGTGGGATTTTAAAAAATGTTATGGTAAAAACTTTCCCCCCCCCCCAAAAAAAAATCAGTGCATTGGTGAAATCTTTTGAAACTTGGCAGGCTTGCAGTCATAAATGTTTCATCCTGATAGGCCTAAAATGATGGAGAAACAAGCCTCTAAAGTTTCCCCATTGATACCAATGGAACAAATCTTACCAGAACGGAAATAGCACTCCCCTCCCAATTTCGGAAAATTTCCATAAAATGGAATGGGCAGGGGATAGCTGAAAAGGAAACTGAAAACAGTATGGCTTTTGGGCATTGTGAACACCCCTATTAAATAGATCTTCACCTAACTGGAGAGGAAACTGCATCCAGACCTTCCTGGTTGGGTCAATTGATCATGACCACATGCCAGCCAATGGGCATACAACAGTGAGCCCATTGGCTGGACCACCATATCAGACAGACACTTCATTGGACATCTTGTTAAAATGTCTGGGGACATCATGGGGGGAAAACACTGTGATATCTTTTTACTGTAATTATGAGGGTCCTTCAGCACTATGTACTTGTGTTATTTGAAGAAAAATGCTACAATTCACTTTGTTTAATGACAAAGTGAATGTTAATGCTTTCCAAAGGGATTAATATTTAATGTCTGCAAAGTTTTCTCTCATGTGCAAATTACTTTTCAAAGTGTTAATTATGTGAGTGTGTGGGGTGGGGGTGGGGGTAGGCATGTAGGCATAATGTTTTGATTTTCCTGTTCAAATGTAAACGTTCTCTGCGGGTAGTTGAGGATTCCCTAAGTTGATGAATATTTATATAAATTCAAGAGCCCTGGCATCTGTCACATTGTGCATATTTATGACATAATTTGGGAGGAAGAATTCTTATGAGAGTGTCAGACTAAAATGAAATGCTGTTCAGTTTGCTCTGGAATGCTCCAAGAATACAGCTAGTCCTCTTAACTTAATCAATTCCTTCCATCCTACCTACATAACAATTAAAGGCCTGAAAGCATGACATAAGGGTGGCTGAAAAATGAGATGATAGTTGAATTCAGTTTCTAACCTTGGGGACCCAAAAAAGATTGTCTCAATATCCAGCTTGGCAGGTTGTGTTCTGATTACCTTCATCTTTAGAAATACCTCGCTTGCTCCATCCCTTGTCTTTTTTTATTCCTGTACATTGTATGTTCTGTGCCAATATTTCAGAAATGTGTGCATGCCCTATGCCAACAGGTTATTTTGGCAGTCAAGTAGAAACAATTACTTGGTTACAAGGTTCTATCTAAATGAAACAGAGGCCTAATGAAGCAATCTTGGGTTGGAAGTAAGCAATGAGGCAGGTCTAATGTCTCATTCAAAGTCCTTCTAGTTCAAACCAGCCATCTTTTCTTTCTTTCAGAGTGATGTGTTCATTATTGTTGTTGTTTTGAAAGCTATTATGGTATATTCTGTTGGATAAAATGGGAAGGGTTTTTCTATTTCACTTATAAATGGGAAAGGATTTTCTTATGTCACTTGCAGCTCCCACTGGGTATCACTCAATATTTAAGAGTGCATCTACACTGTGATATTAATGTAGTTTTACATGAGTTCATAGCATTGAACTATGACAGTTAAAGCAGTGTCAAACTGCCCTAATTACATGCTTTATCTGCCAAAGAGTGTTGGTACCATACCCAACTACAAACCTTGATTGAGAGTAGTTCTGCAAGTTCTTTGAATACTGGATGTGATTCATCTGGCCTTGGAGGCTTGAATTCCTTTGGAATAGCCAGATATTCCTGTATTACCTCTTTATTTATTCAGTGCTGCATTTCCCCTACTCTTTCATCTGCTCAATTATTCCCAAGGTTTTGGAAGAAGACTTCACCTTTTTATTGTTTTTGATCTCTATAGCAAGTTTGAGTTTCTTCTTCATTTTAGCTTTTCAAACTTTCTCTACATATGCCAGATATTTGCTTGCATTCCTAGTCAGTGATTTCTTCATTTTTCCATTTCTTGCACATGTCCCTTTTAATTCTTGACTTGTTGGAAAGTTCTTTAAGTGTTCATTCTGGTTTCTTTAGACACCTGCTATTTTTCCTCCTCATTTGAACTATTTGAAATTGTGCTTTCAGAATATGTCCTGCCGGACTTATAAGGCAGGGAAGTTGCTATGGCAGGTGCTTCCTCTGCCTGCCATTTTAGTGGGGCTCCTTCTTCATGTGCCTTTCTATGGCCAGCCAATCAGGGGCAGGCATTTTTCTGTGCCCTGATTGGCTGAGGCAGATGGACCTGAGGGAAGACTTCTCCTCTTTGGTCCACCTGCTAATTATTTAAGTCGAAGTCCAGGCTCCTCCAGTTCAGTTGCCTTAAGAGACTCCCATCCATCATGAAGTACCTTCTCTATTAGTATTCCTGACCATAAGGTCACACCTAGTATTTAGCTAAATAATTGAGCTCATGTTGACAAAAGTATCTTAAAGTAAGGATTCAGTTTCCACAAATGCGTAGCATAAAAATACCGACAGAACCTTGAAAACCATGTGGATTCCAAGAAACAATTTCAAGAACAAGCTGAGCTTTGATAAACAGTACAGTTGAGATAGCAAAGCATAATTTTCTGTCAGAGTAATTAATTGGATTTTCTTATTTTATGTATGTTACCAATGCTTTGCTTCTTAGAAACACTCCATTCTGGTTCATTTATATTGTTTAATAGCCTGCTGTTCTATTAATCACCTGATTAGAAGTAGCAGTGTTGCTGTCACTAATATAAAGTAGGAACAGCTAGAGAAAAATGTATCTATATGGTGACTAAGGTACATTATTGTTTTGTTTTCATAAAATTGGTTATTATTCAAAGCTATAACTTTATCTTCAAGAAGCAATATAACAATCCTACATTTTTATTTATTTTATATATTCCAATATTTATATCCCATCATGTATTAAAAGTTAGGCAGAGTTACTCCTTCAATTACCAGGCTTCCAAGCTTTGGGAAACTTTGATTGTCATTACCACACCTTGAGTTGAACCAGAAAGATATTGGCAATCAATACAATTCCTTTACAACTGATGTTATGTAGTTTCTATAAGATGTTCCAATCAGCAGTTTACCTGTTGTATTTTACAGTAGCCAGTACTTGCAAGGGCAGAATCATTTATGGCATATTGCAATAATTTAAACAAGAAATTATTTGTTCATGAATTATTGTGACTATCTTATATCAGTCCAGGAAAGCCGATAACTACTGACCAATGGAAGGTGATCACAAATATCCTGAGTGCCAAGTATTCTGAGCCTTAGTGACAGAGCTGACAAGCTATGAGTCTGCTTCTTTAGGGGACTATAACCCCATCCAAAGTAGGTTGGTAAGGTTACCCAATTTTCAGATCCAGAAACCACAAATTCACAGATTAAAATTCAATTTATTTGCCCTCATTCAGCACAGATCAAGTTGCATAAGTCAAGTTGGCACCAACAACAAAGAGAGGTCAAACTGCATCAGATCCTCAAAACTCAAAATTATATCACTCAGTGGCTTCACATTAATATTAAGAAGAATGGAGAAAGAAGGAAGCTTATGACACCCACACAGCTATGGCATTAAACAGGAGTCTTCCATCACCACCCACTGGAGCAATTTGTGTAGAAAGGAGCAAAGCAGTACTTCCTGTTTCTTGATAAATATATAATTCTAACCAATAACATAGATGAGTGGTGGCTAACCTATGGCAGGCTTGCCAGAAGGAGCATGCCTGGTTTCTTCCAGGTGCGACACAGTAGCAGAGCAAAGAGGCCAAGCTCCGCGAAAGGCATTTACAAGCCAAAGACTTTGAAAAAAGAAACATAAAAAGTTAAGGAAGGGGATGTGCATGTGTATTGCTCCCCCCCCATTTGCCAGCTTGCTTGCTCAACCCCCTCTCCCCATCCTGTCCCGTTTGCCCACTTATTTGCCCACTCACCCCTACCTGCTCCTCGCTTGCCTGCTCATCTCTTCCTGCTTGCCATCTTGTCCCCCACTCACTAGCTTACTCATCTACTCACCTCAACCCTGCTCTCTACAACCCCCTCTCCCCTGCTCACTCACTCATTGTCCACTTGTCTGCCCCCACCCTCCCACTCCCGCATTTGTCTGCTTGCCCACCCCTAAGTTTGCCTTCTCCCCAGGCTCACTCCCCCCTGCTGCTCCCCCTGGGCTCATGGCTCTCACACTGCTCACTCACCTTATTCACCCCTTCCATCCCCTGAGTGTTCCCTCGCCCCAGTTTCGGCACTCAGTCTCTAAAAGGTTTGCCATCACTGGCATAGATCTTACATGGCCAATCTCTTTTTATACGAGCCTACATATGTGTCTTCAGAGCCTTCTTACATTCCTACTATCTTCTGAAGTCAAGTCATCTATTTCAGTTGTGAAACTTTGTATAGGGGGGATTTCATACTAACTATTGTAGCTTTTTGGCATATTGGTGCAATGCAATATTTGTGTATTAGATTTATCATGTTTAATGTTATTGGTTTTAAATTGTATGTTAAGTCCACTGTTTTAATGAATTTATGGTATGTTTTAATAGTTGTATAATCGAGGCATTGAATGTTTGCCTAAATATATGTTTTACGCTGCTCTGATTGGGCTTTTCAGCACCCAAGTCATCTGAACTGCTTTGGGAGTGTAATATAACAAGTGTATTGTTTAGCCCAAACTCAATTACTTTATTGGTATACACTATTTTACTTATCAGTTCTGTTCCACACTATTTTTGAATTGATCTGTTTTTCAACATAATCTGTATAAGACATATTAAAAGAGTTACTTACAAGCTTTTTGCTTTCTAGATAATATTTTTTTTAACTTATTCTGTTTGGCTAGAAGACCTGCCAGCCATGCCTCCAGCAAACAGTAGTTGAAAATATGGTCACAAAATCATCTGGGAATGCAGCAATAAGTTTTAAAATGCAGACCCTCACCAGATTCATCCATTTTGATATGACGTGTTGGGCCACTGGCTTCAAACTGTCAACAGAGAAATCCAGCTATGCCTACATATGTTCTTTGGCAAAGTACAGAGCAAAAGCTAGAGGGAAGTCTCTTACTGTGTGAAACACTTTTATCTTTTATGCATGTCATGTATCTGAAGTCTTGAAAAATACAACTATTGTGCTTTGATGGCTCTCAATGATTTTCAGATTTCAAGTTGTTAAAAATCATCAATCTGGGAGAAAAACAACTTTAAATCTTGCGAATAAGGAGAACAAAAACATGGCAGAAAAGACTGGGGGCATTGTCACTCAAAGCTTTAAAGTTACCTATTTTATTATACTTCACACTATTATGTTTTTTTTATTTAATAGGTTGCTTTTGTTGTATGTCTTTAAGATGCTTTTACTCCAATTGATGTCCTCAAGGATACCTCTATTACCTACCTGCTAAAAGCAGTACCTATTTTATTTACTCGCATTTCTGATTTTAACATGCTAGGTGGGCAGGTGAGCTGGGGCTAACAGCGGGTGCTCTGCCTGACCCGGGCTTTGAACTGTTGACCTTTTGATCAGTAGAATTTTCTGCAGCACAGTTGTTTCACCTGCTGTGCTAATCCTGGTTGCTGGCTAAGGCTTAGCCAGCCCCAAAATCATATTTTGTTCACTACAGACCAAACTACACGTATTTAGAAAAGGTACTATCATTAAGTGGTTTAAGACACCAATTTAGCATATCTTCATTTATACATCTTACATTGAGTATGTTTTCTTTTGTAATTGATCAAATCGATGTAAACACAGGATTCATTCATGAATCTGATTGAGGAGGGACATCTCCCTGAGGAAACACTAATATGAAGAGGAAAATAGGGTCATCTCAGAAAATATTGATTCTTTTTGAGATTATTTGGCTTTGATTGTTGTTTTTAAAAATTCTATCCCCCTTTTCTCTCCATACAGAGACCCAATGTGGCTCAAAATTAAAAGCATTACAACACAAACTATACAAATATATAAGTATTAAAACAGTATTAAACATCATTAGTATTAAAAACAATTCAGGTTAAATCCATAAAAGCAAATAAAATCACAACAGCTCCTGACATGATCTTAAACAGCTTCTTCTTTAAATGCCTAGTTTAATAAAAAGTTTTAGCCTGCCGCCGGAAGGAAAACAGGGAAGGGGCCATTCTGGCTTCCCAGGGCAAAGAGTTCAAGAGACAAGAGGCAGCCACCATGAAGGCCCGCTCTCTCATTTTAAAACAACAACAAACATTAATTTGACTCTGTGACTCCAGAAAGACTGTGAGGAATCTTTGCCAAACATGCAGATTTATGTCTATATGTAAATCACCTTTAGTTTAATTTTATTGTTAAAAAGTAGCATCTATATATATGCAGATGAATAAACACAATGATTTATACAGTACACAAAGGTTTGAGTGTTCTGTCAAGTAGATTTGATTTCACTTTCAAGAGCATTTTTGTCTTTTTAATCAGTTTACATATCAAACATAATAGTACTTTTAGTTTTATTAGCACTTTAATATCTCTTTACCTTTATGGTGTCATGTTAAATGATTAACATTAATCAAGAAATGTAACATTTGAAACAGAAGTTTACTCTCAGTTCTTACCTGAAATTTTGGTAATATCTAATGAAGTATCTTTAATTTGTTGCTGATATGTTTGTGTTGCTGATCTTAGAAGCCTTTGCCCATGAAGAATAGCACTTGATGGCTCACTGATCAGTAGAGCAATGAAATTGATCCAAATGTTAGCCTGAACTGTAAAACCATTTAAATTGTTTTAATGAAGAGCCCGTATAGTGCAATGGTTTGAGTGTTGGACGTCAAAATAACAGGGTTTGAATTCATGCTTATCTGTGGAAAGCCATTGGGTGAACCTGGGCAAATTACATTTTTTCATCCTTAGAGTCAACATAGCAACTGCTTCAATAATTCTTACAAAGAATTGTGACAGGCTTCCCTCATAGTTGCCATAAATCAGAAGTCACTTGAAGGCAGACAACAACAGCAACAACAATAACCTCTTCAGAGGGATAAAATCAGTAGCTGGAATAGTGCCTTTAAAGTTCATGGAATATTACAGTGAATTTGTGTTCTCACTGACAAGGGAGCCCTCCGTCAACCCAGCTCACAATGTATCTTTGTTGCTTGTATATGTGTATCACAGAAGGTGGGCAAAGCCTGAATTGCAAAAAAAAACAAAAAAAAAAAAAGAAAGAAAGAAAGAAAGGGAAAAAAAGAAATGTTTTATGGATAAAGTCTTGCTTTTCTAAGATTTCCTTCTTTAAAAATGTCTTACTTCATTTGATACAATCCAAAGGTGTCTGAACTCAGCATCTACAGCATTTTGTAAAAGCACAGCATTGCTCTGGTGCAGGATCATAAGGGGAGGAAAAGCTTTTCTATTTCCTTCAAGGGCTCTTAGATCTGTCAACAAGGAGGGAGAGTAGACCACACAGTGGGTGGAAAAGGAGCTGGAGATCTTAAGAATACTGAAAATGGTGGAAAGGAAGGGAAGCAACTCAGTCGTGCTGAAATAGCAATGAGGTGTCTGAAAGAAACCTGTCATGTTTTGTAAGAAAAATTTTCAACAATGGTAAAATGAAGTTCTCAGGTCACCTTTTCACCTGAATATATACAGCAAAAAAAATCACTAACTTCTTCCACCACCACCGCCCCCTACTCCAAATTATGGTGTTCTTGGTTCCAATAATGCTAAAAACTCAGCCCCCTTCTACACTGCCATATAAAATTGAGATTATCTGCTTTGAACTGGATTATATGGCAATGTAGACTCATGTAAACCAGTTCAAAGCAGATAATGTGGATTATATGCTTTGATAATCTGGATTATACGCAGTGCAGAAGGGGCCTCAGAGCTATGTCTATGTAATATTGTGCTTGCATTGTTGTTTTTCCTTTTGTACATTGATGGAGAAGAACACTATTAGGCTGCTACATTGTGGTTTGCAGGGGTTTTAATTTGAAGTGTATTCAGAAGCCAAAAATACTACTGGTAGGATAGTATACCATGCAACCCCATATACACAGGACAACTACCCTTTGTTTCACATATAGGTACTCCCATCAAACAAAATATATCCTTTCTAGGAATTTCTTGTGGAAATAGTTTGATAGGGCTCACTATTATCCATGGTCTCCTATTTCTACTCAGTTCAGGAATATATCCCCCACAAATATGGGGGTAATGTGCTGTGATAGTTATTCAGAATATACATATCCAATATTTTTTCTAATTATTCCTAACATAGAACTTGCATTATTTTATTGAACACAGCCTCAAGTTACCTTTCTTAAGCAATATTTTACAGATCAAAAACTGGGATTTTTAAAAAATGATTTCAATAGTATTTATTACTCTACACTGAATATCATTTAATGTTTCAATTTGCCACTGGTTCTCTTATTTGAAACTCTTCACAACCTATTTTTGTTCTCACCACCCCAAATAACTTGACATCAGAAAAGTTCAACAGCTCACTATTTATCTCTAACTGTAGATCATTTATGAACAGTTAAGAAATTACTAGTCCCATTACAGATTCCTGATGATCCAGTACTCATATGCCTTGACTGAGATTTCATGGTTTATTTAATCTCTGTTTCCTATACAATTGCAAGTTTTGAATCTGTAATAGGGCTACTTGCTTACTCCAATGATAGCCAATGTTTACGCAGGAGTATGTGGTTTGGGACATTGCATAACACTTTTTTGAAGATCATTCCTGGCCATGAGTTTCTTGACATTTCTCTAGAACTAAAAACAGATAGTAAGACAGGAAGCTCAGTTGATTTATTTATTTATTTATTTACAGTATTTATATTCCGCCCTTCTCACCCTGAAGGGGACTCAGGGCGGATCACATTATACACACATAGGGCAAACATTCAATGCTCATGAACACATCAAACAGAAACAGACAGACGCAGAGGCAGTTTAACCTTCTCCTGAGGGGATGTTCGATTCTGGCCACAGGGGGGAGCAGCTGCTTCATCATCCACTCTGACGGCACTTCCTCATTCCAAGTCGTAAATTACTTAAACTTGCCTCCCCACTTTTATAAGTGGTACCTTATCTCCTACTTGGTAGATGCAACTATCTTTCGGGTTGCTAGGTCAGCAACTTGCAGGAGCTATTTTTTTATTTTTAATTGACGGGTGCTCACCCCGCCACGGGCTGGCCTCGAACTCATGACCTCATCGTCAGAGTGATTTATTGCAGCAGGCTGCTCAACAGCCTGCGCCATAGCCCGGCCCCAATTCTGGGCACTCCTCAATATGTTTGTAATGTCTTTAATAACATATTCCATCAATTTGTGTGGAAGGGACACTTTGCTGCCTTGTAATTTCCTGGATCTACCTGAAATCTGAGCCCCTCTTTCTAAATGGAGTTGCATTAACCATGCTCCAGTCATCTGCTACACGAGATAACGTTCAGGGACAAGTCATATATTCTAGTTAGAAAATCAGCCATGTCATTTAAAGTTCTTTAAGAACCTTTGGATGAACATCGCCGCAAACCAATGACTTGTTTGCAATCTGTCAATACACTCTGATTTTCATCATTTGTCATCTCTGTTTCCCTCAGCTTCTCAAACTTGTTTACTTGAAAATATGTTTTAGGCATAGATCTGCTCAACAATCCTGCTGTAAAAAACAGATTAAAATAAGTAAGTTAGAAATTCTGAAATCTCCTTATGCTCTTTTAATACCCAGTTCATTTGACTGTCACCCAACAATCCAATTGCCAACTTAGTTGACTTTCTGCTCTTCAATGTTATTAGTTCTGCAAATTACGATGATGATGATGAAGACATCACAGTACATGACACTTTACAAGTGAGTTCCCTGCCCCAAACTTACAATCTAATTAAGTTTCCTGCATCCAGACTTAAATTTAATTAAGATATAACACAAAAGGAAAGGGGGGGAGGCAATGGGGGGAGGGGTATTTTAACTCCAGTAAGTGCTGCTTCTGCTGTAGTACCAGGATTTCATAGGATGCAGCCATATTGATTTAACAGGGATGAATATGCTATATTTATGTAATGACAAAGACCATTTGTAGTCAGATTCTGCATTGTTCTACTTATATTCTTAATCATTCAAATTGCACTGGAAAATGATGATGCATAACTTTTACCATCCAAGCAGGCATTCTTATTGAATGTAAGGGTTCATTGTAGCTATGACAGATTATTCTGGTTCCAATCTGTATCACTTTTGTATGTGTTCATTTATACATCTGTTCCATGCTGTTGCTCACTTTATCTGCATTTCTTGTTTTAAAAAGTATGTGAAAATTGAAACAATTGTTTGGAATTAAATTTCTGGCCTAAAAAATAGTTTTAACAAACTATGCAGTTCTAAACATATTATGTTCCAGGATTACATTACATCTATGTTACTAATCACATTGATAAATTAATGAATGTGCAAATCTGAAGGATTACAGCATTCCTATACTAACAATAAATAAAAGGTGTGGATCAATATGGCCTACTTCAATCATCTGTAATTATTCACCTATATTACAGGCTACTTACATGGTTAATTTAAATCACAACTGGGGTAACATCACAGCTCCCGGTTTGATACTGCACCTTCAATATGATCCTTATTTCTATCTAGGTCAGAGGAGGAAGTTATGGGGGCATGCACGTTTTGCAAGTCCAATTAGCCCTAGGTCCTCATCACATTGAGGTCTTTGATGCAGGGGACAGTGGAGGGACCTGCAGGACAGTGGGACAAATTATGGGACAGCATGGAAAATTTGTCGCCTGGCGCTCTGCATTGCCAGCTCTACGCGTTTGCCCATCCTGCATTGTCCCCATGATTCTAAACCTGAGCACAGGTAGTTTCCCATGTTCAGGTTTTTCCCTCCTACCACATTTCCTCAATGCAGCCAGCACATAGTCCCACTGGAAGTAGATGTGCATTGTGGGATGAGATCTTGTGGACTCTGCCGGCTTCATTGAAGAAGTGTTGTAGGACAAGGAATGTATCTAATGTGATGAGGTCCTTAATCAGAACAACTAATAGTGAAGAGTTGGAACAAAGACTATGTCTGCAAAGCTAACACAATGTGGATTCAGCTGTTTCAGGGAGTTGACATGACAAATGGCCGAATTTGTAGTGCATGCACTGCATCACAACATGGAATTCGCTCTGGATCTTCCAGAAGCTCTAGTGATCCCTCAATTTTGGAGGTATTAACTGGGCTTAATTTGACTCAATCTACCTAACGATATTGCCAATGGACCTACAGCTACCTTGCTACCAGCCCTTCCACACAGTCCTATATCCCAGAATATCAAAGCAGAAAATCCCACAATATCTGCTTTGAACTGTGTTATCTGAGTCCACACTGCCATATATTCCAGTTCAAAGCAGATAATGTGGGATTTTATTCAGCTGTGTGGAAGGGGCCTAAGAGACTTGCTTGCAATGCCACATTTCTAAGGATGTCATGCCAGGCATTAGAGGTGTGCAATTCAGCCAAAAGGCTGAATTTTGGGGTCCATTGTCAGCTGATCGCTAATTCTTTTTAGTGGGAAGTGCGAAGAGGTGATGTGTGAATTTGTGAAACCTGTGACAGGAAGGAATCCTTTTCGATCCCACCACTTGCTTCCAATTGTAAACAGCCTTTCAAATATGGAGGGAAGATATGGTTGGAGTATATATATATCAGGAGGATTTGGAGGGTAAGGAAGGATAACAAAACTGATGAACTTATATGAGTAAATATGGTAACTTATATAAGAAAGTACGGTAACTGCCACCAACGTGAGGTAATGGCTTTCCCTCAGGCTCAGAGTGAAGCAAGGAGACTGATCTTTATGAACAATAACAAAATTCAAGTTTATTTGTACATAAGCGTATGGTTCCAATACATAAACATTTCAGGATCTTAAGTTACAATGCAGTCTTATTTGAATGAATATTTCTTAAATAACTTCTCTTCAAAACAGAATACTAAACTCCCGGTCAGCTTATATTCTCAGCTTTTCCCCTGAGCGACAATAAGCTGCCGTCTGCTTGTGTAACCAAGCCTCTATTTCTTAACTTCCTAAGCTATTAAAGAGCAGCGTCTCTTTAGCTGATTCCCACAGCTCCTAACTTCCTCAGAAGTCTACCAGCAACTGTTTTTTTTTTTTCAAAAGGCACAGGCTTTAACTGCCAACTAAACCACGCCCCCTTCTCCTCCAGAGAGAAGTTACGTTGCCATGGCAACCCGCTGAACACAGCTGGCTTCCATGTGAGACCTGTCTTCATCAATACATAACTCCCCCTTTTTTTCCTTTTAATAAACAAATAAAATCATATCAATAATTCCCATTAACTCATAATATCCTTACAGGAAGTTACTCAAAAGGTTACTCGTTTTCATCCAGCAAAGATTCATTTATAACTGCAGGCCTGTCAAGTTTCAAAATAATTCACCAATCTACAATTTTTAAAAGAATTATTTCAAGTTTTAACCATAACATATCTTTAAGACAAACCACAAGAGAAGGTTCTGGGAATTGTAATCACCGTTGTGTCAATTCTCAGCCAATCAGAGCATGGACACCACCAGGCCTTTTATTGGCTGAGAAACCAAGAGAGAGAGAACTTCAACTCCCATCATGCTCCGAGAGGAAGTTTTCAATTCTTGCCATATGCAAGTGCTTTTTAGGAAAGCGAGTTCCCAGGGCCCTTTCTGGAGAAGGAGGCAACTTTCTAAGAAAAAATGGAGGACACTGCTTTTGCCGAGGAACATGGCAGATCCCTGCCTCAGGTATATTGCAGACTTAACTCTTTCCTCTCCTGAACCAATAAAATCTGGCTCTCTCCATCCGTTTTGCCAGGCCTTTCGCCTCCCTCCCCCCTATTCTGTTTTCAGATATTATACAAAACAACCCACCAAAAACCACAAATCATTTTTGTTCATATTGATTTGGACCCAAGCCTATAAGGCATTAAGCCATGTGACCACAAGATAATGCCACCAACAAGTCTCTAAAAGATTATTTACTGCTGCAACATACCAAGAGCAGCCCTAATGCAGCCTTAACTGTTTATGTGTATGTGTGTGTGTGTGTGTGTGTGTGTGTGTGTGTGTGTATAATGGTTGATGACCAGCACCAAAAAAATGAACAAATGTCAGAATAGGAACACATACCATTAGGTATTAAGAAACACTGTCAACAGCAAAAGTTAAAACCCAGTATTGAATATGATTGTTAAAGTGACATATAACATTTATATGATAAGATGACAATGGTAAATACTGAAATAAATATTTAAACCTTCTAAGACTGTGAAAGGATCTTGTGTCAACAAGCTAATGCTGCTGCACAAAAATTAGCAACTTTGACAGTAATTTTGGGGTGTACTGGCCAGAATGTGGACAGCTAAAGGGATCTGGAGATGCTACTGTGATAAATCAGAGCAACTACAGGGCCCTTTACACCAGATTTATCCAAATTGTGTTGATTTACACAGTGCCTATAGTTTTGAAATCTTGTTTTCTGACCTATACTTTTAATGCTAATGTACATATCATGTCAGACTGGAACAGAGAAGTACCCTGCTAGTAATTTTACAAATGTTGTAGTCTCCACATCTAAACTGACACCCAGCTCCTAATTTCTCAGTTAAAGTGAGTACACCTTTTTCTTTCTTTCAGAGCTACATTGTCTGTTTTAAGAAAATGGTGGTCCATGTAGAATGAGAGGACTCATTCCATTTACGTTTTCCCAAGGCATTGCTTTATTGGAAAATATGCTAAATTACAGTCTAGATCAGGGCTTCTTAAACTTTACCACTTGCAAATCTCTTTGGCCCCTAAAAAATTTAGTGTAACCCCAGATATGTAAGTATATAAAATAGGTATAAAAGTCAAACATTGACTCATAGAAAATCAGCATTTGCACGGCTTACTAAACAGGCTGATATTCCTTTGTACAGCTGAAGCAACTTCTGGAGAGTCCATTATAAACATACCATGGCAGATTCATGTAACTGTCTAAAATGACCACTAGGTCAGTGGTTCTCTGCCTGGGGTCTCCAGATGTTTTTGGCCTTCAGCTCCCAGAAATCCTAACAGCTGGTAAACTGGCTGCACTAGGTGATATTCAGAAAACCTTTACTGTTGCCAAATTTCGGGTATCCCCAATATTGAGCTAAGGTGACCTCATCTGTGGTCAGGAGCCATAGCTTAAGAAGCAATGAACTAGATGTACAGGCACAGTTGGATAGATGGAGTCACATGTGTATGTATACAATATCTCCCCCTCTCTCCTTTGCTCATTCTGGGAGCTGAAGAGTAACTGGGTATTTGTGCATTAAGGAAGAGATCAAAATTCTGCATGCATATCATTTGACCTGTAAGCAAGCTTCTTGTGATACCAAATGGAGAATCATGGATGTTTTAATCTAAACTCCAATATTATCTCAGAGCCCCTTCATTATTCAGTTATCAGCAGCAGCACTAGGCTTCTTTGCAGCAGGCAATATTCACTGAGAGCAGATATAATGTTCACCTTCTTTCCAGACTAATTCTGTTCTTTCTTAGGTTATTTCCTTCATTTTTTAGATGTTTATCTATTGACAGTAATGAAGCTGTTAAATTGGCCTGCCCTCAATTCAAAAGTGTTCAATCTCAGCCCAATGAAGAAAGAATTATCTAAACTGTTGCTGAAACTCATTTTGACTATTAGAAATAAGATGGCACTTTATTGTTAAATCGGATAGAATATAACTGGGTTATAAAAACAAACAAACAAAAATGAGAATATTGCCTCAGATTTCTTATAAGTATGTACAATCATGTGAGAATTATTTTATAATTAAGGTGTTATTGGATGGTGATTTGATCCTGTGCAGAACATAACACCAACAAGATTTCACATTTAAAAAGTCATATAGTCACTGGTAGTGGTTGGTGCCTTTTATGCCATAGATGTGGTAAATAAATATATTCCAGTTATTTGTCTGAATTTGAAAAGAGCTATCCAGTGTGTTGAAATTATGTTGATAGGATCCAACCCCGGTGTATAGCTTCTTTAAAGTGCAGATTACACTGCAAAATGAAGCAAGTTACCCCCTTTACTGTTGGAACTCAACCACATCCTGCACAAGTTTATAGTCCCATCAAGGCCTTAGGCAGATGAGTTAGTTGGCAGGGAAAAAAGCCCTTCCCCTATTAGCTTCTTTGTCTGCCAGTCTTCCTTTCAGTTCCTCCTATCACCTTTCTTGTTAGACTGATACTTCTCAGGGACTCAGTTTTTTTCTAAGCAAGCGCTTGAGTTCTCTTTTTGATCTTCTTTTGTTCTTCTCCTGTGAGCATGGAGAGACAAGAGGTCTGCTGTGAGTTACTTAGTTAGATACCTAGACCTGTTAACTTTCCTTCTAGATATATAATTCATTAAATAAAGTCTTTTATAATTTTAAAGCTTAACTCTGCACCTGTATTGCTTAAGCCAAATTGTTCTACTGCTAGCACTAGAAACTTCTGTTTCTATGAACTGCTGCTACTGCTGTTGCTGCTATTTTACCATTTTTGAATGTTTTCCCCACAACAATCACCAGCTGCCAGTGATGGTCTAAATATGAGGCTAAAAAAACAAAATTCTATCTCAATGATAACTTATTAGTCAGCTTTACGTCGGTCACTATTGTTGGAACTAAACATCATTGAAAGATTGTGTGATGGAAGTGGATTGGAATATAGTAATGTAAGAATTTAACCTATTCCAAAGAACTAGACTAAACAAGAAAGGATTGAAATTAACATTGTATGCCTGGGACATGTATACCTGTGAGAAGATCAGTGATCTAGAGCATGGAAAACAGATTGAGAGCCTTTGTGTGTGTCTACTATAGTCCTGATCAATACTGAAGTTTTGAATGATGCTTTCATACAACAGATAGTCAAATATTCAAAAAGAAGAAATAAAATAATCATAGGCGACTTCAACTACCCTGATATTTCTTGGAAATCACACTCTGCTAAGAGTCAAGGATCCAACCAGTTCGCTGCACAGAACTAGTGATGGCAGACAACAAAAAACAAAACATGGGGTTTCTTTGCACAAAAATTCCATAAATTTCTGCAGAAATAAAATGTGTTCTTTTCTGCAGAATAATTTGCAGCATATTGGAACATTAAAATTCAAGGAGAAAATGTGGAGATATATCTGTTTTTTCCTATAGTGAAAACTCCCATGACAGTAGGCATGGTACTATAGACTTGGGAATGTAAAGAACTCTCTTTGAAGTCCAAAACCTCAGTCAAAACCATATTTCAGATATGTTTTTTATAGTATCCCATAATATCTTCCCCCGCTGTTGTACCCCTAGGCTGCACAGACACATCAAACCCACGCTGGAGCCCCAGACTATAAGCAAAACTAGTTATTTATTGAAGAATATATATAAGCAATAGCAAATCAAAGTTCAAGTTCAATGAAACAAGGTTGTAATCCACCAGGTACAAGATATTTGAGAGTCTTAAAGCAAGGATCCAAGAGAATCAAACACAAGAATAAACTTCAATAAGGTATCAAAATTAGTCCAAGGAACAAGAACAAAACTGGAACAGATAACAAGATTTTTGACTGGAACAAGGAATACAAACTGCAAAACTTCTAAGAACGATGACTGGATAATCCAAAATTCCCCAAGAGCAAGAACAAAAACTGGAACAAAACTCAAGATACAAGGCTACATGAACTTGGCATGAAAATCCACAAGAACGTGGAAACAGGATTCTTTGAGTCCATGAACAGGAACCACACTCGATGAGCAAAGTTACTGCCTCTGAAAATCTCTCTCAGAGGTAGCTCTTCTTAAAGCTGAAATCAAGGACCTGGTTAGCCTTGTCATCACTAACATGCCCATCTGGCAGAAGACAGTTCGACCTTGATTTCCCTGAGGAATCCGGTTCAAGCTGCCTGTTCCCTAAAATCCAGTCCTCACAAATTCACCACAGAGTTGTAATGGTAGCATTGGAATCATGGGGGAGGACTTTTATTTACCCATGCTGCTCCAAATATTAATGCTTGTTTGTTTTTTTAAAACCAGGAAAACAGTGTTTGTTGCTGAAAATGCCAACAGAAGCATCATTTCATGACAGCAACATAACAATTTAGTGCAAAGAACCCTTGGTTTGTAGAAATGTTTTCTTCTCATCAACTGCCATTTAGCCTTAGTATTTTTGTCACACAAAATGCTATAGGAGGGAAAAGGCTTGGAGTAAAATGAGTGATAGATCATTTCTAGTGCTCTTGAGATGGGAGATCCTGACAAGTTCAGGGCTTTATTCTACCAGGAAAACAACCTCAACTGTATAGCAAGAGGTAGTCTTTGACAGTGCTTACACTAAAAAGAAAGGATTGTATGTGGCATCTTTGGAAATAATCTGACAGCTATAATTTAGGGTTCCAAATCTGCAGTTTCAAGCTCCCATTTCCCATTTCCCAGCCTCCTGATCAGATGAGGATTGCATCAACAGATCAGACAAAGCTTACAAATAAGTACAAGGACCATAAACATTATATATAAAATATGGTCATGGCAGTAATCTATGAAATAGCTTTAAGACACTTCGCAGATTCTTCACACATGCACCCCAACCTTTATCTAAACATTCATTTGTGGTTATATAACTTTTGGCAACTGCAGACATTCCACTGTTGTTATTTGCCATCAAGTCAGCCTCTAATACAGTGGTTCTCAACCTGTGGGCTGTATCCCAGCAGTGGGTCGTGAGAATGAAAATCCGGTCTGTGAACCTCTTTATTTATTTTTCCCCACTCCTTTCTGCAGAGCTGGCCATTGCATTGGATAGGCCACATCAACTCTAGATTATTAAATATGGTTTTTTTGTGGACGAGCAGATAGTGACTACTGAATGGCATATGTTCTGTATCAGGAACTAGAGGTGATGTGGTCTATCCAATGCAATTTTCTGAATCAGCACCCCAAATAACCAAACCAAATCTAAACTTCATCAAAAACTGATTTGTAACGCTTTTGGTTCTAATGTTGGAGAATGGTCCCTGGTCAAAGTGGGCCCTAGTTAAAGTGGGCCCTGGTCAAAAAAAGGTTGGGAACCACTGCTCTAATAGCAGTGACCCTATGAATGAGAGACCACAATAATCCCTGGTTATCAATCACCCTGGTCAGGTCTTACATACTCGAAAATGTCACTTCCCTTATTATATAAATCTGTCATGTGGTCTTCTTGTTTTCCTACTTCCTTCCAATGAGTCATGTTGGATCAAGATATGTTCAAAATATAATAGTCTTAATTTAATCATTTTGTCTTATTATTTCATAATCTTGCCATCTAGAGAGAGTTCAGGCTGATTGGCCTCAGGACTCATTTATTTCTAATTTTTGAAAGTTCAAGGTATTTATTTATTTATTTCCAACATTTATATCCCGCCCTTCCCACCCAAAGGGACTCAGGGCGGCTTACAACAAATGGCAACAATTCAATGCCTACAAATAGTTAAAATCACAACAGTACATAAAATCAATTAAAAACAATTAAATACATTATAAAAATTTAAAACATATGGTTAGATCCATTCATCCAAGAAACCTCATGCTTTAGCCATAAATCGGTCCATGTCATCTTTGTCCTTTATTCATTAAAAGCTTGAGCACATAACCATGTTTTTAGGGTTCTTCTGAAGCTCAGAAGGGTTGGGGCTTGTCAAATATCTTTGGGGAAGGTGTTCTACAGTCGGGGAGCCACCACCGAGAAGGCCCTGTCCCTCGTTCCCACCAGCCGCGCATGCGAGGCAAGTAGGACTGAGAGCAGGGCCTATCCAGATGATCTTAGGGATCTTACTGGCTCATAGGAGGAGATACGTTCAGACAAGTAGATTGGGCCAGAACCATTTAGGGCTTTATAGGTCAAAACCAGTACTTTGAATTGGGCTCGGTAGCATATCGGCAGCCAGTGGAGCTGGCTTAGCAGGGCAGTGGTACGCTCCCTGTATGCCGCCCCAGTTATTAATCTGGCTGCCGCCCGTTGTACTAATTAGAGCTTCCAGGCTGTCTTCAAAGGCAACCTCACGTAGAGAGCGTTTCTGTAATCTAAACGGGATGTAACCAGAGTGTAGACCACCATTGCCAAGTCAGACTTCTTAAGGTATGGGCGCAGCTGGCGCACAAGTCTTAGTTGTGCAAATGCTCCACTGGCTGCCACCGAGACCTGGGGTTCCAGGCTCAGTGATGAGTCCAGGAGAACACCCAGACTGCGAACCTGTGTCTTCAGGGGGAGTGTGATTCCATCCAACACAGGCTGTAACTGTTGTAGTTGAATCAGGTAGTAATGCTGCAAGCAGTAGTAGCAGTACCAGTAGGAGACAAAGGGGTAATCTTGGGCAGGTGTCAGATGAGGAACAGCAAAGGGAATGGATCCGGGATATACTTATGGCACCTACTGATGAAGACACCTTCAAAGTGTTTTCAAGTGGCAGGGAGTCGATGAGCTTGGAAGGAAATGTGGTGGATGGGAATAGAGGCACAAAGAGGGTTACGCGGGAGCAGGAATCGGATGAAGAACGGGAGGGGAAGAAGCTCCGGGATATATTTACTGCTCCCATATATGATGAATCGTTTATGGGTTTCTCTGGGAATGATGGGTCTGGGAGTGACGAGGATGGGGAAAACACAATGGATTGGACCAGGGTACAAGAGATTGGGAACATATGTGCAGAACCAGTTTCTGGCGATACGTTGGTGGGCCATGGGGATTGGCAAACGGGGGTACATCCGAGTCATGGGGAAACCTAAGTCTTGACAGGAGATGGAGGGACTGGAGAGATGGAAACAGGGGCTCAGGCGTGGAGACAAGGACAGCCGCTGGAGATGATGATGGGGTGGAGGTGTAAGTTAAAAGTAGGCTCTGAAATGGGGAATCTTTGCAGAAGGCAAAGTGTCAGTTTCGTATCGTGTGCATCTTGTCACTGCCTGTTCTCGTGTTGGGTTTTGGGTTTGGGTTCTGCAGCTTGGAGTTCTGTTTCCTGTGAATCCTCGGCGTTTGGACTTATTGTTGTATCCCAGCCACAGGCTGGCCATGGTCACGTTCAAGATGATGACACTGAAGGGGATTTTGGTTTCCAAGATTGAACAGAAGAGGATTCTGGTTTGGGGATTTTGCAGCAGTCTGAGCCTCCTGTTAAAGACATGCAGTTTCACTTTCAGCAAGATGACCTGTTGGCTCCAGAAGAGTCAGATACCGGTCAAGCTGACATTCTTCCTTTGGGAGTTTTTGAGGAGGATTCGGCAGTTATGAGAAATAATGAGGAGGTAACTGGAGAACTAATAAATAATGACGGAGCCGAGGCAACTGAAGACCAGGTGCGAGATAGCAGTGACCCTGAGCTGTCCAGGCAAGACCGTTTGTCTTGGTGGGGCTCTGAGCTCCGCAGAAGTGCTAGTTTGGCACGCAAAAGACAGCTTTCGAAAGACTCAAGCTGTGGCAAAAGAAACGCCTTCTTAGGTTGCTTTTTAAAGCAGCGTGTTCGGACCATGCCCTTTGTCAGAGCAATTTCATTGCTTCATCCTTGTGCTGTGCTTTCTAAGGACTACACTTTGCCTCTGGGATTTCCTGCATTCTTGGACCCTGTTTCTTTCTTTTTGAACTTGTATTTTGGATCCTGTGGACTAAGACTTTGTGCTCTGAACTTCATGCTTTGGATTCTATGGATTAAGATCTTGTGCTTTGGATTTCTTGGACTAACTCTTTGCCTCATGGATTATTGCTATTATTTTGCCTTTTGAACTGTTGGACATTTATGCCTTATTGATTCCCTGCTACCTTTGGACATTTCCTTTATAACTTGGAAATATCATTTGATTGCTTGCTTCATTTATACTGCTTTGCTTTAATAAAGACTTTAAAAGACTATTTGTGTGTTGACTGGGTATCCTAGCAAGGTGAACCTAGCCTGAGGTGCGACACTTTCTCCCTTCCTGGACTCTTGGATTGATTCGACAATGGCTCTGTTTGACTACCTTGGTGACGATGTTTGGCCTGGCTTATCGTGAGTGTGGCTCTCTCCCTTCCTGGACCCTTGGATTACCTCAACTTCGGCTTTGTTTGACCACCTGAGAAACGATATTGTTTGGACTCCTTTTTCAGCGACGCTGGGACTTCGGTTTGGCTTTGGCAACTCTTATTTGCAACTAACTCTTTGAGTACAGTGCTGTCTAGTGGACCCCTTTGTTACAGCACTGTTTGCTTGCTGTTTGTTTTGAACTGAGTTTAATCCGGGTTTTCTTCCTGTTTAATCCGGATTTTCTTTCTGTTTAATCCGGGTTATTTTCCAGTTGCTTTTTTGAAGCCCAGTTTGGGCAAACCCTTAAGTTTTGGCTAGAGACACTGAAATTAAGTGTCTCTGGACATATTTTGTTGCTTTATAATAAACCTTTTGTTGGACTAAACTCGTGTGTGGCTCTTTAAGGCCTCTGTGTCTCGACAGTAACCCTATACCCTGTTTGGCCCTATGACTAACCGGGAGGACCTCTGTCTTGTCTGGATTCAGTTTCAATTTGTTTGCCCTCATCTAGTCTGACACAGTGGCCAAACACCGGTTCAGGACATGAACAGCCTCCTTAGTGACAGGTGGGAAGGAATGACAAAGCTGGACATCATCTGCGTACAGATGACACCACACCCCGAAACTCCGGATGATTTCTCCCAGCAGCTTCATGTAGATGTTGAACAACATAGGGGACAATGCCGACCCCTGCAAGAGCCCACAAGACAATGGTTGTGGGGCTGAGCAGGTGTCCCGCAGTGACACTATCTGGGAACAACCCTCCAGGAAGGACCGGAGCTACTGCAAAACAGTACCTCCAAGCCCCATCCTAGCAAGGCGTCCCAGAAGGATACTGTGATCAATGGTATCGAAGGCCGCTGAGAGGTCCAGCAGAACCAGCAGGGACACATTCCCCTTGTCCAGTTCACGGTGTAGATCATCAACTAAGGTGACCAAGGCTGTCTCGGTACCATGCCCTGGCCTAAAGCCAGACTGCACTGGATCTAGAAAATCGGTATCTACCAAGAATGCCTGGAGTTGTGCGGCCACCACACATTCCACGACCTTGCCAAAAAGGGGAGATTGGAGATAGGCCGATAGCCATCCAATTGAGTGGGGTCCAGTGATGGCTTCTTCAACAGTGGTTTGATCACAGCCAATTTAAGGCTTGCTGGAACTATGCCTTCCCAAAGGGAGGCATTCACCACCACCTTCACCTACTCGGCCAATCCCCCTCTGGCTTCTCTCACCAGCCAGGATGGGCAGGGGTCTAGGATGCATGTGATAGCCCTCACCTCTCCAAGCACCTTGTCCACATCCTCAGGCTGAACCAATTGAAAAGAATTCATCAAAATGGGACAAGCAGGTGTTCATGCTACATCCTCAGAGACTGCCGTTAATATGGTGTCAAAGCCAGAGCGGATCAAAGCGACTTTGTCCTCAAAGAACCAAGCAAATGCTTCACAGAGAGCTGCCAAGTTGTCAGGGATCTCGTCTTGAGGGACAGGATATAACAAACCTCTGACAACTCGAAACAGCTCCGCCAGACGGTTCTTTGTGGACACAATATTAGCTGAAAAGAAAACGTTCTTTGCAGCATCTATTGCCGCGGCATATGCTCTGAGATAGGAGCATAGCCGTGTTCGGTTTGGCTCATTCGGCTCTGAACGCCACACGCTCTCTAGTCCCCTCTTCTTTCGCTTCATCACTGCCAGCTCCTCAGTAAACCTAGGAGATGGTTTAGCTCAAGAACTTGAGAGGGGACATTCTGGAGTAATCGTGTCTATTGCCCTGGCTGACTCCTAGTTCCAGAGGGCCCCAGCCAAGGTGGCGGGAAACTCCCCAAGAGCTGTCAGGAATCCATCCAGATCCATAAGCCTCTTGGGGAGGACCATTTTAACCATCCAGACAGACACTGGTTCTGTTGCCACCCTTTCACTGTGCTGATCAGTGCAAGGGAAGGAGATCACTCATCCTTGTGTAACCAATATCATTCCTCACCAGCCACAGAACTCTCTGCAAGCCCCTGGCTGTCATAGTTATATCTCCAGATATTTGAACGTGGCACTTATGTGAGCAGCTTTACCCTCTCCTTGTTCGTTGTGCAGGTTTGCCAGTATGACATTAGCAGACGGGCAGCAGTAATGTGGAGGACAAGGTATAACTACATCACTTGAAACAGTGGTGTGTGATGGAAGAACATTGTTGTAGGCATATGTTAATGGTAGAAGATAGATAAAGTCTTCTGCAAAGCCTGGCTTCTCATTGGGTCCTTGATGCCAGTGTTCTGAGTTGTTTGGCTTGCTAAATAGCTTGTCCTTTGGCAAAAACAAATTTCTAAGTGAGCCTTCCCAGAATACTCTGACTTTAAGGATAATTCCAAAAGCCAGGAATTGCAGAAATAGTTTGCCCAAAAGCTGGCAGTGTTTTTTCCCCATAGTGACAGTGATGGCTTTCTCTAACTGGCTTTGCTAAGCCATGCACAAAGTTCAGTACACTGGCATAATGTACAGGCACAATGCATCTGCAGGATTTTGGCTAGTAATGTATAAAAACAGACACTAATCTCTCTGCTCAATGTATCCTCCAGACACCAACTTGAATTCATTAATGCCCTCAATTTCTGTGATGGTATAACTTTGCCATGAACCATTATGCATACATTAACACAAGCCTATATGCACACAAGACAGACTGTCTCATACAGTAGAGTCTCACTTATCCAACACTCTCTTATCCAACGTTCTGGATTATCCTACGCATTTTTGTAGTCAATGTTTTCAATACATCATGATATTTTGGTACTAAATTCGTAAATACAGTAATTACTACATAGCATTACTGCGTATTGAACTACTTTTTCTTTCAAATTTGTTGTATAACATGATGTTTTGATGCTTAATTTGTAAAATCATAACCTAATTTGATGTTTAATAGGCTTTTCCTTAATCCCTCCTTATTATCCAATATATTCGCTTATCCAACGTTCTGCTGGCCCGTTTATGTTGGATAAGTGAAACTCTACTGTATCAAAGATAGTTCTTCATATAAATGCTGTCTTTTCGTGCACTTAACCCAGTTTTATCTTTTAAAGCTAAAAGTGATTCTTCTGAAAACCTCCATATACAAATCCTGCACTCAGAATATATATTTTTATTTGTAAATGTTAGGGGTTTATTTCACATCATTTTCATTAAGAATTATTACATGTGGCTGGGGTTGGGTGAAGATACAGAAATGAAGGTCATGAAACAACAAAGACCACAACTGAGTTCCTTTATCAAGAAGTCCTAGCATAAAGTTCTACCAGGCAGAATTATAACACACATTCCTCCTACTACCATTGTCCTGCAGACTTTCCCAAAAGAGCAAGCCAATGGTCAGAGGAACCCAGGGGACAGCTGATGATAATCCAATAGCTAGATGTACAACATCAGCATCAGAAGCCCTCAGGAGTTATCAGAGGATACTTGCATCATTGTGTATCCAGCTATGGCAGCATAGCAAGAAATTATTTGTCTGCCCACATTCATACCTGGATATCTTTAGCAAAATATCAAATTCTGTCTGATCTTGGAAGTTAAGCGGGGTGAGCCCTGCTTAGTACTTGGATACTGGACTGCTAATCAATATCAGGTACTAAAGGCTATATTTCAGATGATAGAACTGGCAAAACCACCTCTGAGTATTCCCTGACTAGGAAATATATGGGGTTATTATAAATCAACAGGCAACTTCAAAGCACAACTTCAAACAAAACAAAGGACATATTTAAAAGGAGGGAGGGAGAGATCTAGTCTAATACTCCTATGCAAAATTTTGTAGGTAAGATGCTAAATATATGGTGCTTCCATGATGAAAATCTTGTCTCCTGTCCACGTGTTTGGAACTCATCCTAGCTACTTAATCATTGCTAATAATGGTTGAGAACAGAAATGTCCATGTGGAGAGTCAAATTGCCATGCAATTAAAGATTTTGATAAATGCTAATGATATGTCAGAGAACAATTGAGGAAATTAGCTATATTCCAGCCAAATGCCTGAAGCATAACTCAATTAAATAAAAGAACAAAGAACAAAGATCACACTACCTCTAAGTCCTGACATATTTTAACATGCTCAACAAGCCGTTGAGCATACAGTTTCCAAAACACACCATTCTATGGCCATTTGAAGATCAGATACGCCATTTCAAAAAACCCATTTCATCTGGGAATGTTAGCTAACATAGGAATAGGAGGCATGAAACAGCCTGCAGGTTCCAATGAAACGCTCAATTGCTTTATATGATGGCCTGAGAGGTCCTGGAAATTCTAAATGGTGTCTCCCCTATTTCCTAGTTCAATCTAGACATGACCCTATCATTTTCTGATATAGTTGTTTCAGCAGCTACAGCTATTCCTGGATCAGGATAACAGCAAATGTAGTTCATGGCCTAATTTCCTGCCTGGAGTAATTACACCCCTTGGCCTGATCCCAGAAATACCATATATACTGGTGTATAAGTTGACCTCATGTGTAAATCAAGATAAATTTGGGAACCAAAACAATGGATTTTTATTTGATGTCAAGATCAGATCTAATTAAAACTTCAGAAACACCACACCACAACTTTATAGATTTTATCTCCCTTGCATAAGGTGCCTGCTGAATGTGAGATCCCTAGCAGATCCCTTTTAACTGCTGATTCTACTATTGCAAACTTTAGACTGTTATAATGTGGTTTCTTTGAACAGCAGGACCCTGCCTACTTTAACACTCTCCTGCTGTGCTCCCGCTTTTTCTCCCTTTTCCTCTCCCTTTTGTACCAAGTTAAACCAAATAGAGCATTGAGTCCAGCTAATCACAGATGCCAGCTTTTGTCCAGACAATTGTCCTCCTCCCTTTCCTTTCAGCTCAGGGGAAGAAACTGACAGCCTGGGTGAAAAGGCCAGGAAATATAAAATGCTGCAGTCTTATATAATAAATGCAAAACACAATCTTGCAAATTAAAGGACATGGACAGGAATAAATTCACATTCTGTTTGACCAAGAATGAACTTCTGTGTCCTGTACTTGATTACTCTGTTGGCAGCATCATCAACTAACTACTTATTCCTTCAGTCACAAAAACTTTACCTTTGTCTTTGGATTTTCTTTTCTTGCTCCCTGTATCCCATTGTCAACACATACTCCCCCTTTCCCACTGTAAAATTATCATAAACTTTCCATCTTCTTCATTAAAAGGTGAACATCAATAAAACATTATAGCTGTAATTTGGACTTTACAATAGTTTAAATTGAATTCTAGACTGATGTATACTGATTTGTAACAGATCCACATTGGGTCCAATTGGCCCAGACTGGATCTGGAAAAAAATGAACATTCTGAAGTGGTTCAGACCAAACCGAAGCTACAGATATCAAAACATACTTGTGATAACACAGAATATACCTCAAGCATCAACATGGATTGAAAGTGGGAAGAGGAGAATTAGTATATTATTTCACTTATAGCTCTTACACACAATCACAGGCAACAATTTCTCCAGCACTTTCCAATCACTATGTTCACAGGAAGAGATTATGTGAACACAGTGGAGTTATGTAATACTATGTAACAAAATTTGAAAAATATTCTGTTCCTGGTTTCAATTGTGTAATACTTACTTTGAAATTATACTCCAGAAACTTCATTTTGGTGGCTGCCAAAAACTTTATTGAATTGATTGAGACCCTGTGAGATATTCATTGAAAAACTATAGCAACGTGTGCTGCAAGATGTCCCACAAAAAACAAAGTTTTTGCAATTTAATAAACTTTTTCCATGTTTGTGTAATTGAACCAATTAGTAAATGACATTTATAACACAGGAACAAAAATTGTGCTACATATTCCTTGAATCTCTTCAATTATTTTCAAGATTTAACTGTTAATAGCAAGTTTCTGAAGCAGGTGTCAGAGAGTTTGAGTTGTTGTTGATTGCCATCTGTTTTCTTTGATTTTTTGTTTCTTTATTTCCCAGTCTTTTATTTTGTTCAATTGCCCAGCTTAATCCTCTGTCTGAAATTCTTATTAATTGTTTAAAAAAATAATCAGGAGATAATTTAAGAAACATACTCAGTGACCAAAGAGTGTTGACTACCCCCCCCCCCACCTTCTGCCATTGAAAAGGATATTAGGAAGAATGGACTGGAGTAATGCAGGGGGGGCTCAAGCGCTATGCAAAGTACGCAATTGCGGAAGGCACGATCTGCTAGAGGGTGCCACCGGCAGGCTGCTGGGGAAGGAGAGTGTCCCCACAACATGCCCCGGGTTTCTTGAAGTCCTGGACCTTTGCCGGAGGGAAGAGTTTCCCCCTTCCAGCAAAGGCCCGGCCAAGGGAAACCCGAGGCGTGTTGTGGGGATACTCTCCCACCCCGGCAGCCCCGGGCTGAGGCCCTCCTCAGCAGCACACTGGAGTTGATCTGCCAGGGCTGGCTGCATGACCCTCCGTGCCCATCTGGCCCACCTCTGCTACGAGGTGTGGGACCCCTGTGGGCAGCTGCGCTGCTTCCTCTGCTTCGGCGGCCCTCGTGCCCTCTTGTGGCCCTCTTGAGGCCCTCTTGCCCCTCTTGCACCCCTCTTCGGGCCCTCTCCCTCCCCTCTTATGGCCCTCTTGCTGCTCTCACTCCTCTTCCGGTCCTCCCGCCCCTCTTGCAGCCCTCTCGCCCCTCTCGCCCCTCTCACAGCCCTCTCGCAGCCTTCTTGTGGCCCTCTCGTGGCCCTCTTGCCCCTCTCATGGCCCTCTCATGGCCCTTTGCGGCTCTCTCACCCCTCTCGTGGCCCTCATGGCCCTTTCACCCCTCTAGCGGCCCTCTCACCCTCGCAGCCCTGGACATGACCCGAGGCTAGGCCCCTGGACCCGCCACCCCACCCGCTCCCTGCTGTAAGGTACCCGAAGATGAGGCAGGTAGCAGCCCATTGCTGTCCCCAGCATTTCACCAGGTGTGTCTCCAGGGCAGGCCTGGGCCAACATGGCAGTTGAGGGGGGAAAGGAAAGGGCCTGAGGCTGGGTTGCTGTGAGTTTTCCAGGCTGCCTGGCCATGTTCCAGAAACTTTCTTTCTTGACAGTTAACCCACACCTATGGCAGGCATCCTCAGAGGTTGTGAGGTCTGTTGGAATCGAGGCAAGTGAGGTTTACATATCTGTGGAATGATGTCCAGGGTGGGAGAAAGGAAGAACTCTTATCTGCTGGAGAAAGGTGTGGATTCTGCCATTGGCCACCTTGGTTAGCATGTAATGGCCTTGCAGCTTCAAAGCCTGGTTGCTTCCTTCCTGGGGACATCCTTGGTTGGGAAGTGCCACTAGGGGCCCCTAGTGGCACAGTGTGTTAAAGGGATGGGCTGCTGAATTTGCGGACCAGGTTCAAATCCCGGGAGCGGAATGAGCGCCCGCTGTTAGCCCCAGCTCCTGCCAACCTAGCAGTTCGAAAACATGCAAATGTGAGTAGATCAATAGGTACCGCTCTGGTGGGAAAGTAACGGCGCTCCATGCAGTCATGCCAGCCACATGACCTTGGAGGTGTCTATGGACAATGCCGGCTCTTCGGCTTAGAAATGGAGATGAGCACCAACCCCCAGTGTCAGTCACGACTGGACTTAACATCAGGGGAAACCTTTACCTTTACTTTATAGACTGCCCTATCTCCCCAAAGAGGATCTGGGCAATTTCCAACTATATGGCAACCATTCTATGCTAAAAGAAACACATACAAACAGTTTACATCAAGACATGGCACATTAGACAATATAAACAAGGTAACTATAACTTAATAAACAAAATTAATTGAAATAAAGACTAAAAAATAAAAATAAATAAAATTAAATTTAAAAAATCATAAAAGACAACTCCTCTGCTAAAACAAATTCAAAATAATATATATATAAAACCGAGTATATCGAAAACTTCATCAGGTGAGGTTCAGGAAGCTCCTGTCCCTTTAATAGGTACATCATAGAATTCAAGAGACGTAGCTTGTCTATATGAGTTTCCCTCTTCATTTATTATCAAAGGTGTAGAAGTCCTATTCTTTTTTTGCATTTGGGCTCTTGCCTTCAAATAGTTTACAACTTATGGTGATCCTATTATGTCGAACACTAAGTCGAACACTTCCCAAGTGTTTAGGACTGCGTGATGTATTTTCGGATGATGCGTGCAGATCCCAGCAGGGTGGCCTTTTGCAGTTGGCAAATCGTAATTTTGTCAATGTCTATTGTTTACAAATGCCGGCTGAGATCTTTTGGCACGGCATCCAATGTGCCAATCACCACAAGGACTACCTGCACTCGTTTCTGCCAGAGTCTTTGAAGTTCAATCTTGAGGTCCTGATAGCGGCTGAGTTTTTCCTGTTGTTTTTCCTCAATGCGACTGTCACCTGGGATGGCAACATCAATGATCCAAACCTTTTTCTTTTCCACAACTGTGATGTCTGGTGTGTTGTGTTACAGATCTTTGTCAGTCTGGATTCGGAAGTCCCACAGTATCTTTGCGTGCTCATTTTCCAATACTTTTGCAGGTTTGTGATCCCACCAGTTCTTTACTGCTGGAAGGTGGTACTTGAGGCATAAGTTCCAATGAATCATTTGGGCCACATAGTTATGCCTCTGTTTGTAGTCTGTGCGATTTTCTTACAGCAGCTTAGTATATGATCAATGGTTTCGCCGGTTTCCTTGCACAGTCTGCATTTTGGGTCAACAGCTGATTTTTCAATCTTGGCCTTAATTGCATTTGTTCTGATGGCTTGCTCCTGGGCTGCAAGGATCAGGCCTTCTGTCTCCTTCTTCAGGGTCCCATTCGTGAGCCATAGCCAGGTCTTCTCCTTATCAGCTTTTCCTTCAATTTTGTCAAGGAACTTTCCATGCAATGTTTTGTTGTGCCAGCTGTCAGCTCTAGGTTGTAGTGCGGTCTTCTTCTTCTTCTTCTTCTTCTTCTTCTTATTATTATTATTATTATTATTATTAGGCCTTGCTCCCGGGAAGGTTCCTCTGCTGTGACTCCCTACCTATCCACCTTGCCACATTTTCTCCACATTGTGTGTTTGTATATGTACATACACATACACACACACACACACACATATGCAGGGACCATATGGGCTATGTGTGTGTGTGTGTGTGTGTGTACAGTAGAGTCTCACTTATTCAACATTCACTTATACAACATTCTGGATATCCAACACAGTCTGCCTCCCATCCATATCCACAGCTGTTTCTCTAGGCAGTAAGGACTGAACCTTTTATGGATTTAATTTCTGAAAATGCTGTTACTGGAAGTTAATTTTATGCAATTCTATCTTTATTTGTAGTCAATGTTTTAGTAGCTAATGTTTTTGTAGTCAATGTTTTCAATACATTGTGATGTTTTAGTGCTAAATTCATAAATACAGTAATTACTACATAACATCAAACTGCTTTTTCTGTTTATTTCTTGTAAAACATGATGTTTTGATGCTTATTTTGTAAAATCATAATGTAATTTAATGTTTAATAGATTTTTCCTTAACCCCTCCTTATTTTCCAATGTTTTCGCTTATCCAACATTCTGCCAGCTCGTTTATGTTGGATAAGTGAGACTCTACTCTGTGTGTGTGTGTGTGTATATATATATATATATATTACACACATACACACACACACACACACACACACATATTCTGTTCACCTCTACCTTCTATCTTTTATTTTTCAGAGAAAGGTCTGCGGGAGGGGGGGCGGATATGCTTGCTTACACTTGAAAATTACCTAGGGCCGGCCCTGGAGTAACATGGAAAAAGGCATGGGTGGCTGCCTGATTAAAACTTTGAACATTAAGAAGGTCAATAGGAAGGATATACATGGAAGAAAGACAATAGGAAGATTGGAATAGAATATACATGGAAAAGGGCATGGGTGTCTGCCTGGTTAGAACTTTAAGTCATAGGTTCCATCTGTTTATTGCAGTTTTGCATGCTCTAATACCCTAACACTAAGGTCCCTTCCACACAGCTGTATAACCCAGATATGCCAGTTCAAAGCAGATATTGTTGATTTTCTGCCTTGATATTCTGAATTATATGGCTGTGTGAAAGGCCCTCATAGAATCACTTTGCTCATACTTTGTCATCCCTCCATCTTGTTCCCTCACTTCACTTTATTCTCTTCTGTGAATTTTCACATAATGTTCTGTATTGCCAAGAAATGCTAATAGCCTTTGGAAATACCCAACTGTCTAGAACTCTAAGGGAACTAGTCCATTATCAACTTTCTACAGACTATAATAATAATATGTTTACCTCATTCCTTCCTTGCCTAGTTTATCCATACCTCACAACCTCTGAGGATGCCTGCCATAGATGTGGGTGAAACGTCAGGAGAGAATACTTCTGGAACATGGCCACACAGCCCGAAAGACATACAACAACCCTGTGTTTACCTCATTATTCACTGCCTTTAATGTGAGGCATTCCCTTGTACTTGAAACTACACAGATGCCCAAAAGCTTTCCTTTTGAATGGTGCCTTTCAAAGAAGTACAAAAATAAAAATAAAGCACAAATCATGTTTCCTTCAGAATTTTCACATAGCACTCTAAGCTTTCAAGCTCGGATTTAAAACTGAGTGGAACAACCAAGTTCTGAGCATTACCTGATTATAGCAATGAATACAAAGACATGCTTACATAATTCTACTCACCCACATCTTCATCTCCAAACTTACTCTGACCACTGCATCTCAATAGAAGTTTTCCATACTGTCCAGTTCCCAAGTATAGTCCCCCAACTCCTGTTTACTATAAATTGCCCACATCCATTGTGGACAACCCACAATGGCATCGTGATTATAGATGCAGATGCAGAATGGTTATTATTGTGTGGTGATTTACCAAGGAAACATCATGCAAAGCAGAATTATACTTATAATCACATTAATATTTTGCCCTATTGGATGTCTGTATTTTTCAGTAGAATCACAGAATTTGCATATAAATAGAAATGCCCATTGTGTCAGGTCATCTTTGGATAAATAAACGTGGACAGAGAAGAATTTTTCTTGCATTAGTATGCAGTAAATGGGCAGGTCAAGAGAAAGAGACACCTCTCCTATGAATCATAAAATCATGCAGGTGGTAGAGAGAGAGACCACAAGAACCATCCTGTTCCATGCAGGAACAGGTATGCAAAGCAGTCCTGACAGAAGGCCATCCAATCTCTGTTGAAAATCCTCCAGAAAAGAAGACTAATATTCCATGGTTGAACAGCTTTTACCATCAAGAATCTCTTCTTAATGTTTAAGTGGAATTTCTTTTCCTGTCATTTGAATCCATAGACCTAGTCTCTGGAACATCAGAAAGCAAGCTTTTGCTTCATCTTCAGTGTGAAAAGTAACACAGAAGGAGGGGGAAACAAGTGAATTCAAGGACTAAAGCATACAATAAGTTATGATTTGTTGAATGTACTCCTCTCAGCTCTTCTTTACCTTGGAGTTTAAATTGCTGCACTGCCTTTTGCAATATGAAGAATGACAAGTCAACCTTCCCACAGTCAGCAGGAAGCATCCGTTGATCAGTAGGCAGCCAAGGGCAGTCTAAGAAATATAATTTCAATGTTTCCTCTGTGCATTACATAAATGATCTCCAGTACTCACCATTTTCAATTATGGATCTCCTGGTCATCATTTGAGGGTCTGAATAGGATATCAGCGGCAGTGTACCTTAGGACAGCCTGCAAATCAGAGATCACTCACTCTTTCAATCATGTCAGTCTTCATTTTCTTACAAATACAAATATGCCACATAGTTATAACAGGTTGAATTAATTTTTGCTAATGTTAGAAGCCTAGCCCTTTTCAATATGTCCAGAATAATACTTTAAATGTTTTTTAATAAAAACCTTATTATTCTTTTATTGAGCATCCTGTGTTGTTGGATTTAAGTTATCTCAGATTTCAGAAATAGTGATATCCATTATTTAATTTACTGCTGATTGCTTTGAAAAGGATAACTGTAGTACTATTGGTACATTAATTCATTTAGTCAGGGACTAAAGGAAAAGCTATATTTAATGCATATTAATTTACAAGCTAATGTGCATTAAATATAGTCTGCTAACTAAATGCATTAATGTACCAATAGTACTATGGTTACCTTTTCCAAACACAACAGGTATGAATACTTTGAAATAGCACTCAGAAGCTTTGTTGCTAAGGAAACCATATTCTTGATACCTGTATTTTAGATGTTTTTTTCCCCTAAAGGGAGTCAGAATATCTCACAGGGATAAGACTGCAACATTGTATACAGAATAGTGTGTGTGTGTGTGTGTGTGAAAGAGATTTGTTCTTTAAAGTTGCATGTGTGAGAGAGGTTGCATGCTCACACCCCTAATTTAAGATGGTGGAGAGCGACTAATTAAGAAATAAAGTGAAGTGAAGTGAAGAAGTGAAATATCTGTACAGGTCTATTTTATTCATACCTAAACTCTTTAACATTAAAATTAATCTGATGAAAGGCCTCTCTGTTAAACCCCACAACATCACCTTGACAATTCAAGATGACTTTTTCAGTAATTAAAAAAATGTAACTGGAGATGTAGATATATGTTCATTCCATATCCAGTAAAGGACTTGTGCAAACTTCAGAATGGGATAAGTTGACCACTCCTTGTGTATGATGACAGAATCATGGAAGGGGCCCCATGACCTATAATGCGCAATCCCTTCCCAATGCAAGATCTCCAGCTACAGCATTCCAACAGCAGCTATCCAGCCTGGAATTTAAGACATCTGGAAAAGGACTCTTTAATCATGCTTGACTGAATGTAGCCTGATGACTGACAGCTTTGATGAAACCAGTTTCAGGGCTATTGATGATATAATGAAGTTTCATCGTAAAGGAAATCCAAATCTTACCATCCATGGCCTGCATTGTGGTGCTGCAGTAGTAGAGTTTGTGAAGAACATCAAGTGCTGGTTGTACTTCTGCCTGGGTTTGCAGGATATGTCAATGAGGCAGAGATACAAAGCATGGTTGATCCCAAGCTAGCCAACAGCACATTCACGCCTAGTATGGCAGACAGTACAATAAAAGCTTGAAATAAAATAAAGTACATTCTTACTAGACCACATACAACATAAAAATCTTTTATTGAAGCCTGATGATGTGATTGCAACACATGATCCCAGAATAAAGACTGGAAATCAAGAAACTGCCAGAGTAAATTACATTGACTCTTGCCTACTATTGGAAGATTGCAGATAGCTGTATCTCAGTACCCTACTCTGCTCTCCAGTTTCATCTTTCTTTTTCAAGTTTTACCTTCTCTTGGTTTCCCCATCTCCTAGCTATTCTTGGACCTACTGGACAATTCCATAAAGGATTGACACGGGAGTTATGATTGAGATGCCAGGATATAAGGATTGTAGACAAATACTGTAAAGAGAGAAGAAAATAACTATGTTTCAAATTAAATATGTAAATTATGCAAATAAGCATTTTTATTTCCCTGCATTGTTGCAAGTGAACCTTCCAAACCTTTTGGAAAACCTTTATACCATAACTGTAGACTTTCCAACTCCCAAACTTTTATTCTTTCTTGTGAATATTTAAAGAGATTTTCTTGCTAAGCTAAAACTACAGGGGAAATGCATTTTAATCTTCACTGTTTGTCTGAAATGGCTTGTTTCCTATAGTGCAGGGCATGTCAAATAACAGAAAGGCCAAAAATATTTTACTATATTTTACTATTAAAAAGTAGTTTTTTTCTAGCACTTTGAATATTCAGTTGTAATATTTGATCTTACAAATTGTTTGGCACTCTGAAGGCTTTTAGCAAATGTAAAAATAACATGGAGGGAAGATGGAGATTCTAAGTGAATTTTTATTCAAGGGAATAATTATCTTACGGAATTTTCTTGTGAAAACCTGTCTTTGCATTTGTGGGAGCCTAAATATGACTGGAAAATCAGATAATGTGAAAAAACATTAAAGTTCTCCAGAAACTTACACAATCAGTAATTGTATTTAAGGCTACAATTTCTGTTTTGTGCACCTTGGTCGAATCTACCATAATAGCCTTCTCGGTGGTGGCTCCCCGGCTGTGGAACACCGTCCCCAGAGAAATACGGCAAGCCCCAACCCTTTTGAGTTTTAGAAAAGCCCTGAAAACATGGCTATGTGCCTAGGCTTTTGAAGATTAAACGATAATGACGACCCGGACTGATTTACGGCTACAGCACGAGGATTCAGAAAGAGCTTGAAAACCTGGCTCTTTACTCAAGCCTTTAGATAAAGATTGCTAATCCAGAAGCAATCTGTATCTGTGACCATTCTTGTACTGGTTTGCACCTTTTACCTTTGTCAACTCGATATAGACACAGGGTCTATTCCCATCCCAATTTGCACTTCCAGAATTTGCAGCACTTTATCAGTCACCTTGTGTTTACAATATTTATATGGTGCACCTTACCCAGTCTACTTTTACAATCTCTCAGTTTTAATCCATGTTTTTATTAGTTCTTGTTTTTTATTGGCTAATGTTTTATTTTATTTTTTTATTTTTTTTATTGTACAAGTTGTTGTCTATTGCTGTGTTTTATACTGCTACTGTTTTTATTCGGGCTTGGCCCCATGTAAGCTGCCCTGAGTCCCCTCCGGGGAGATAGAGGCGGGGTATAAAAATAAAGTTATTATTATTATTATTATTATTATTATTATTATTATTATTATTATTATTATTTTGGAGGAATGGATTTTAATCATATGTTTTTATATTTTTTATATTGTTTTAATTGTTTTATTGGATTTTTATAGCTGTTTTAATTATGTATAGGCATCGAATTGTTGCCAATTTTGTACGCCGCCCTGAGTCCCTTCGGGTGAGAAGTGCGGGATATAAATGTTGGAAATAAATAAATAATAAATAAATAATAATGAATTCTCCACCAGCACCACTATTAGATAAAGAGGATAGTTTGGATGACCAAAGTAGCACTAGAAAAATCTCTGTTGCAATGGTTCATTAAATCAGGTAAACTCCTTTGAAGACTGATTGCCACCTAGATGTTGATCTAGTCAAGGGCAGCCAAGAAAATAATGATCTATAAGGAGGGAAAACACTATTGTGGCAAAGTCTCTGGTGTATAAAATCAGCAATCAATTGTGCATGAAAATTCCATTGCCTTTGAGTGATGTTAGCAAAATGTCTTCTACATTTCTGAAATGAGAGATAACTCATAATTACAAAGAAACACCCATTTAATGTAAGCTGTATCTCAATCCCACTCCACTTCTAGAAGGGGCTTCAAGCTCAGTCCATGAATACTTAAAACAATCCCAACCAACTAGTTTTTTTTTCATAATTACAGAGCAAAGGACCCACAAGTATATCTTATTAAGAAATGAGGGTTGCAGAGTGTCTTTGCCATTTATCAGAAATGAAGCAAGACTACATGAAGTTGCATTGCTAATTTTTAACTATTATAATGGATCAATGGGGAGATCATGTTGCACTGATTTCACTTCATTGTTTTAGTGTTCCTTCAAGTTGTACCTGGCCCATGCCAATCCTAAAGCAAACCTATCACAGGGTTTTCTTGGGAATGTTGGTTCAGAAAAGGTTTGCATTGGCTTACTCTGAGACAGAGAGAGTATGCACACTTGCACAGCCCAAAATAACCTGGTGGATTTGATGGCTGAGGGCAATACTACATAGGCATAAAAATGTAGTTCCAAGTTGTCTCAAGGGTGGGGTGTTCACAGAATGTGCTCTGCAACATGCATCCAGCAAGAAACAGTGTGTGAAAAAAGCTAATTGGAAATTCTGGAATAAGCCATGAAATTTATTGAAGCCAATTACTGTATATCTCATGCAGAACTGGACTTGAGGCAGATAAATGCAGAGTGCTTATCAGGACCTGGCCAGCATTGATATATTTTTAAAAGCCCCAAAACAAACTTAGATTCCCATTAGACATGCTGCTTCCCATGAGCACTGATTGCGACAACGTTCATCAGTGCATCTCACTAGAAGAGGTACGAAATGCATGGTTCCGGTTCCAACTGCATTAAGTGGATATCTGTGGCCACTGTCCCAGCCTCCAGCTGACTTCGGGAATGCTTGTGTAGGTGCTCTGCAGCAAACAGTCTCACTTTAATCATTTCCTGACCCAGTTTAAATGGCTGTTTAGAACCATCCTGAATGGAAATGCAAACCCTGGTCTCCAGAGTTGTACTTCAATGCTCAAATCACGATATCGCACTAGCTCTACAGCTATGCACTTGTAGCTATGAAAATCAGAGAAAGAACCTTGGCAGTAAGAGAGATTCAAAGATCTGAAAAAATGAATTTCCTGAGTAATTTTAGCAATTTTTGGACTTGAATGTTTTAAAATGAGCTATGTAACATGTCATTATTATTTGTGATTTATGGCACTGGGCATTCTAATGGATAGGGAGAGAGCCACATTAGAGAGTATTGCTCAATTTTAGGTTGCAATATTTGAATGGCATCATAGAGTATGCATTTGTTTTTCCTTTTTACAATACCTCATACCTGTGTTTTTCTTAACAGATGCTCCTTTGTATTTTATCCTTTTTGTATAGGCTTGTGCCTAATTACATTGACTGCAGGTAGTGATCATGCATCAAATGTCTCAAAATGTAACTGACTTTAGTTAAACATTTTCAGTGATCAATTCAGATATAAGGGATCAGGGGTCACTGGAGGCTAAATGTTGGTTATGTATCACTTTTTCTGCCATCTATGCTATAGATGCTATAACCAATGGCTCTGGACTGGATTCTGTGGTCTTTCTGTGGCAGTACTTATTCAAGATGTTATTCCATAGTATGTTTTAAGTATGGCAGGAACAAAAGAATATACATTTTCTTAGTCATTTCCTTCTCTATGAATGCTTCTACTTTACCATATTTACAACATGCAAACAAATAAGTCCAGCAATTAATTACAAGGAAAATGAAAATGAAACACTAATGAACTTTGAACTCATTAAGGAAACCAGTGAGGGGCTCAGCAATATGATAGCTGTGGGTAATTGCTTTGAAAATTGTCATGCTAATATGTTTCTTAATCTGACAGTTTTGAAACTAATAACATTCTCTGATGAAATTACAATAAAGGGATTTTATGTTGCACATTAAATCATTTCCGGTAGTTGAGATTAACATTTAAAATTGTGGATTTAGTACTCAGCAGACATATTGAGTTGCAGTCCTTTGCTAAAGTGTTCCACTAATAAAACATACATTTAGTTACACCAAAATATTCCAGCAAAGTAGCTGATGTGTTTCCATCAAGAATTTCACATTTCAAATTATAAAATCATTTTAGTTTAAAAAATGGAAGAAGAGATAGTAAGCAATGAGCCTATAAAATAAATTTACCACCTAGCTTCCGAAATACCACACAACAATTTGGGATTAACTATGGGCAATTTTTATTAACGTTACCTATTTAAACGTTTGTGACCTGCAAAACATTTCTAAAGTATTTAACTTGGTGTGGAATAAGTTGCGGCACTGGCTATCTAAGACCTACTCCTCAGCTAACTCAGGCAAGACACCTGGGTCCCTGGACACAATAAAACTGTTCTGTTTCCTGACCAACCGATCAGGGAAACAGAATGGAGAATTCTGCCCCAACTCAGTAGGATGTATTGAAACCAGAGCTCTCCCTACTGCAAGGCCAGTTTCATTCACCCTCACCTCAGTTATTTAAACCACAGGTGAAGGTTTCCTTTCCTGGCCTGCAACACAAAGAGGATGCCTTAGGTGTACACCAAAATTTGAGCCCTGTATTCCACATGATGACCTATTTAAAACCCATGAACCCAATTAGCCCATAAAGAAACAGTATAGGGTAGGCAAAAAAACAAAAACAAAACCCTAGAACATAGGGGGAGGGAATTCCTACCCAGCCCCAGAGGTGACCCAATAATTATACTGATTGGCTCAGAAACTGTCTTGCTTGGATCCGTTTCCTAAGTGGCCCAGATCTCCATCCAACGTCATCATTGGTTTATTTATTTATTTACAGTATTTATATTTTGCCCTTTTCACTCCGAAGGGGACTCAGGGCGGATCACAATGTACATATACATGGCAAACATTCAATGCCATTAGACATATGACATACAAACACAGACACAGAGGCAATTTAACATTTTCCAGTTTCCGGCTTCATGAGGGTATGCTCGATTCTGGCCATGGGGGAGCTGCTGCTTCATCATCCACTGTGACAGAGTCCTTGATGGAGTACTTACCCATTCTTCCGCACAATGCTGGATGTTTTTATGGTGTTGTAAATTAGTTAAATTAGCTTACCTGCATAAAGCGGTACCTAAAATTCCTACTCGACAGATGCAACTGCCTTTCAGGTTGCTTAGGTCAACAACGAGCTAGGCTATTATTAATGGTCGAGTGCTCAATCCGATCCGGGCTGGCTTCGAACTCATGACCTCTTGATCAGAAGTGATTTATTTCAGCTGGCTACTAAACAGGTGCGCCATAACCTGGTTAGTCCTTGCTGTGCTGGGAAACTTGAATAAACTGTCATTGGACTATGTTGAAGAGTGTGTCTATTTATTAATCCACTCAGGAGAGGGGTGTGATTGGAAAGAAATGTGGTGGAGCAATCAATAATGGGCTTAATATCCTATTTCCAGTTGACACTATGGGGTTAGTCCAGATAAACAATAGGTGCTTTAGGGTGATGGCCATCTCAATGGTTGTTGTGAATCTGGATCTGGCTTGGGGCATGGGAGAGGAGATGTTCCCAAAGACAACCCAGATCGTAACAGGTGAAAAAGGACTCAGGAACTCTGATGCAACCCCATTGTGTGCCCCCTCCCCCAAGTCTCCCAGGCCATTCTGACAGGATTATGATAATTTGGGAAATCATTTTCTGAAGTCTGAGGTGCGGGGGGGAACATTCCAAGGAAATTTATGAGAGGCTGTTACAGGATGAAATGGAAAAGGCAAGGGGGACACTTTATGTCCCCATGCAACTGCACCTTATAAATCATAACTTTTTGAAGGGGTCTGATTTCTTGATAACACTGAGAGCACACCTCTCTAAAAATGTCTAAGTCTTCCCATACAATTCTGTGGACAGTATCCACTGGAAGCTGGCCATAAAGTCATATTGGAGGATGTAGAGATTCCTAGAAAGGTGTTCTTTAAAAAAAAAACTCTAGGTCTTCCAGCATGACTGGAGGAAGTTGACCAAAGAGTCACACTGGAGAATGTAGAGATTCCTGAAAAGAACACTGTAATCAAATCTGTGAATAATGAAATCTACAAAAGTGAAAAACATAAATGTATGACTGTACAACCTTATAGGACACATTTTCCAAGTAATTGAAAGCAACTTTTGTAGTTATTTTTGATAATTTGGCAAAGGCAAGAGTTACTTTTCAAATGGTAGCTCTATCTAATTATTGGAACTATAGTTATTTTAAGAAAAACTTTACAACATCTGTTTGGGGCAGTAGGAAACGTTTTTTTTCATCTTTCAAGTGCTGCTTTCCCTCATGAATAATCCATCTAAGGGCAAAGCAAGGGAAAGATAAGAAGGAATTCACATCTGTCAGGTAAAAATGTCTTAAGGATAATTGGTAGAGATGTAAGAGGAGAAAGATGCAATGCTTATTTAGAAGTAAACCCCATTACTCTTAATGGGTACATATTTAGTTGACCTACATAAGGTGGATTGCTCCAAAAAGAGTCTTGTTTTATAATTAATATCTTCTTCATTCAATAAGAGATGCAGAGGACTGTTGTCTATGAGTAATAGGATTGCCTGGTATGGCAAGACCAGTATTAAATGCCTTCAATTAGGCTTAGCTCTGTACACTGTTTTGACAACAAAATGATTGGTCACCAATTCCCCGAAATTTATGCTCCTTCCAATATCTCTGTGTTCTTTCATGCCATTTCTCATAGCTCCGTGAGCTGTTATCATCCCAAAAAAGAAGGGGGAGGGGAGAGAAACAATTGCATAAATCTTCCTTTAAGGTGCTTATTATCCTTCTTTAACAGTCGGCAATGATGTGCATTATAAAGGATTAAAATGGCAAAGAGGTAGTTTAGCTTCTCAGTAATAAAACAAGAAAATCCTTGAGAATTACTTCTTTATTGGATGATACATAGTGAAGGTAATTTGAAAAGGAGGAGGGATGAAGCCTGCCTGAAAGAAGAAATACATTCATAAAAACATTTCTTTGCACTGCGATAGTAATTGAGGTTCAAAAACAGATTAAGGCTGCAGCCCTGTATTTACTTATTGTTTATCTTGATGTTGTGTGCATTCAAGCAGTTTCCAACTTATGATGATCCTAAGAAGAACCTATCATGGTGTTTCCTTAGCAAGATTTATTCACAGATGATTTCTTCTGAGACTGAGATTGTGACTTGTGCAAGATCATCCTATGAGTTTCCATGACTGAGTGGAGGGTTCACTCAACCATGGACTTCCACTGGGCTAATCAAACATTTGACTCATTATACTGAACTGGATCTCAAATACTTCCATAGTTGGGACTTAATGTCTTCTTTATAAGATTTCACTGTAAGTAACTAACTACATCTACTTTATAAGGAATCTTCTACATGGGCATTAAAACTTGGAGTTGGCTCATGGCTGTCTTCACAATCTTTCTGCACTTCCAGTGACTATTGTGGGTTAACTGGGTCAATCTGGTTTTGCCCCACTCCAGTAAAGGTCAGGGAATTCTCTGATGTTTACTTGAAACTCCAGAGTATTTCACTGGTTTGGGGCAGTGTGGACAACTGGATTCAGAGAGGTCCTCTGCCCACTATATCTTTTCTCTCTGCAGCTCACAGAAAAGGGTATAGATTGTGCCTATACTGTTGTCATCATTGCTCCTAGTTGGCTGCATTGCATGCAAACTACTGGGCACTGTGAGCACTTTGTTCTGACATCAATAAAGACATCAACAAGAAAGAAGATGGGGAGGTCAGCTCCCTTCTTCTTCCTGGCCATGCAAAGCCTCTTCTGATGCCAGTATGGAGTTGCCGTGATAGTCAGGAGCTCATACAGAACTCTGTAACTAGATATGAGCAACAATGACAAGATGGAAGATGAAGTGATGATACAGTAGAGTTGATGCAGTCTTGGCGCAATGGGATCATGTAGACTCCAACACGCTACCACAATGAGTTCTAGAGACTGCAGGGGGCCAGTCTAGACCATTGGATTATAATCCTGTCTTCTGGAATATTAGCTATCTCTTCTAGTTTGGGTGTCTTCTATAAATTAAAATAGCATTGAGCCCAGTTGAATAGCAGTGGCCCCATGCTATATGTCAGATTTGACTTGAAGGCTTTGCACTTTCACTTTGCAGTTTGAGCAATGGTGGGCTCTTTCGAACAGCCATATCAAGGCAGATACTCCACAATATCTACTTTGAACTGGATTATTTGAGTCCATGCTGCCATATAAAGTGAATTTTGTACAGCTATGTAGAAGGGGCCTGTGATGGAATAAATGTAGAGCAAGAGTAATGAAGGTTTTCTTGATGATAAACTCATTCAAAGCTCTCCTAGAAGTGCCTTTAATAATAATGGTAGCACCATTCTCACTCATCAAAGAAATATGGCTCAGGTTTGCAAACTCATTTCTCCTTGACTTCCAAACTGAAATGATTAGCATGTTGCCTATACCAAACAGCTGTGAAAACTCCTTTTGAAAAATACCAAAGGAGGGATTAGTCTATTCAAAAGACTAATTGCATGTAATGTAACATTACTCTGCCAGAACCTGAGCTGCTTTTGATTCTATAACTTGGCAATGTAAATATACTTCAAGCTTCTAGCAATGCTCGGGTTTGAAATGAATGAAAGATGCCTCCTAAAATAGTGCCACAATAGTGATTTAAAGGAAAAGGAAAAGAGCTTTGAGGGCCATTATACAGTTGAAAAGATGATCTGTGATGAATGTGTTCTATCCTGTGGTGGCTGTAATGCAGGTCAGGCTATTTGATTCTCTCTATTCTTCAATGTTCATAAAGCTCCCAGAAGCAATAACAATGCTTCTGAGTACATGTTCTGTTACCTCCAAAATGCAGAGCATCCAGGGTGCAAAATGACACCTGTTATGCAAGACAACATTGTAGCTATTTTCTCATATATAAAAGAAAGAATTTGTATCCCTGCAGAGATTATGCTGGAGATTGTGCCTTTTAAAACATTGTTCACACTTTATACAGAAGCATCATTGCCAGGTGGTCTGTTCCCATTTAAGAACATAAGAGCCTTGGTGGATTAGACCAAAGTCCTATCTAATCCCTCATCCTGTTCACACAGTGGCAAATCAAGTGCATTTGGGAAGTCAACCAGCAGGGTATGAATATGCAAAGGGACCTTGTACCATCTTGGAGACTGAGATAATGAATTTAGAGCGTTTATAAACTATGGGTTTGTTCAACACAAATAAAAAAAAATGTATTCATCTCAAATCCAGCACTGGCATCTTCACCACCCATGGGACTTCCAGTAAGTGCCCCATTCCTCCACCTCCACCCCTTTAAGTCTACTTTGCTATGCTTGAAGCAGATTTGAAAGATACTTCAGAGTTTGCAAAAAAAAAACTCCAGAGTATCCAAGCACTTCACTGCCATCTGGACAGCTGGATTAAGTCTATTTCAGCCTGATTCACTGTCCATGTGTCCTCTGCTACTACTGCCATTACCACCCGTATCCTTCACTGATCAGCTCAGAGGAAGAGAATAAGTCATCCCTATTTTACCTCCAACATTCCTAAGTAGCCACAGAGCTACCTGCAAGCACCTGGCCACTGTGATCATGTATGTTGGTGTCAGAATAGAGTGCTCATATGATAAACAAGAAGGAGGGGGATCACTTCACCCACTCTTCACTGTTTGGGAGGGTCCCCTATTATGACCAGATACAACTATGATGGCCAGCTGGTTCCATGGAACTCTGTGGCTGGTGGTGAACAGTGACATGGAGGACAAGAGGATAACTCAGCTGTACCAATGCAGTCTTATCACAATTGGACAACTAGACACCAATGTAATGTCACAGAGTGTTTAGCCCAGTGTGTGTGACCACAATCACAGCTGGTCCATGGCCAGTTTGGAGCATGAAGAATAAAGCTCCAGAGTGCCCTGGATTAAGTAGCAGGTGTAAGTCAAGTCAAAATCTATTTCCATTGATAAAAGGTGTGAATGGAGCTCCACTCTCTACCTTTCACTCCCCACTAGCTACAGTGATACATATACTGTCAGAGTTTTGTAACAATAAGCGCTTTATTTCTCCCCCACCCCACCCCATTTTGTTGGTGCTGAACCTGTCTTCCCCTTCTGCATCTCTTCCTGCTCTGTTTGACTCCAATGTCTGCCTGATGAATGGGGACTCCCTCCCCCCTTAGAAAAGCACATTCTTCCTGTATGGGACAGGCCACCAAATGACAAATAATGCCTTATATAAAATCAGCCAGGCAGATCATAGAATCATAGAATCATAGTAGAGTTGGAAGAGACCTCATGGGCCATCCAGTCCAACCCCCTGCCAAGAAGCAGGAAATCGCATTCAAAGCACCCCTGACAGATGGCCATCCAGCCTCTGCTTAAAAGCCTCCAAAGAAGGAGCCTCCACCACAGTCCGGGGCAGAGAGTTCCACTGCTGAACAGCCCTCACAGTGAGGAAGTTCTTCCTGATGTTCAGGTGAAATCTCCTTTCCTGTAGTTTGAAGCCATTGTTCCGCATCCTAGTCTGCAGGGCAGCAGAAAACAAGCTTGCTCCCTCCTCCCTTTGACTTCCCTTCACGTATTTGTACATGGCTATCATGTCTCATCTCAGCCTTCTCTTCTGCAGGCTAAACATGCCTAGTTCTTTAAGCCGCTCCTCATAGGGCTTGTTCTCCAGACCCTTAATCATTTTAGTTGCCCTCCTCTGGACGCTTTCCAGCTTGTCAACATCTCCCTTCAACTGCGGTGCCCAAAATTGGACAGAGTATTCCAGGTTTGGTCTGACCAAGGCAGAATAGAGGGGGAGCATGACTTCCCTGGATCTAGATGCTATACCCCTATTTATGCAGGCTAGAATCCCGTTGGCTTTCTTAGCAGCCACATCACATTGTAGATGTTAAAAGCAAGTAATAAACTTGAGGACTGGCAAGCAGAGGGACAGGCAGGCAGCAGTAGCAAAATCTGCTGTTCTTCTCTGAACAGAAGGAATTGACTCTCTCATCCTAATTCTTCAGGATAGATGATAGAGAAAAAGTATTCAGAAAATCCTTGTATTAGAACTCCTATACATCTAGCCAATATTTTGGGGTCTGGTTACCATTCATGCAGTTGTCTCATTTGTCTTCATAACAATCTTATGAAGGAGTTCAGAGAATAACTACTCCTATTGTTCCCTTTGGTTCAATAGCTGAAAAGGCATTTCAATCCAATAATTTTCTCATACCACAACCCTTATTGTGTAAATCTCTACACACACAAATTATATATCTCTTTTCCTTGATAAATGACACTTGGAGTTCCTTTGTTTGGAGGCTTTTCAATTTCTCCAAATGAATCTGTATGAACACATCTAGGGACTTTTGTTGTCATTTTTGAATATCTTTTCTGTGAGAGGAGTAATCAAGAAAGAATGAAAACAGATGCTTGTACCTGAGTGCAAAGAAGTTTGAGATAGAAAAGAAAGCTGGTATGTGCCTTTGAGATTTGTTCAAGCATTGCTCCTGATTAAAAAGAAGTTATCATCATTGCTCTCTCTGAACCTCCCAAATCTGAACAGTTCTTCCATAAAAACTGAGAGAAGGCAGAAGAATCAGTTGATTAAGAGACTGAATGGGACTTTACAGTCATCTGAACAAAACTGTCACGCCAATGTTAAGTAATGAGTCATGAATATGTCAATCTTTTCAGTCAGAAACCATCCTTAATTACTTTTAATTGTAATCTCAGAGAGTTATAATTGCCTTTGCTTTTAAGCTTTTGATCAACACAACAAAGAGCCATTATTTAGTATGCATCAAAGATAGCCATTCAACAATTGTCAGCAATATAATGAAAATAGCTTTGGGAGGGGGGGTGTAGCATTGTAAAAGAACATGCAGTAAACTGTGCAGCTACCAAATCTCCAGCTGTGGATTCCTCTGTGTGTGAAGGTGACTTCTGTTCATATTGCACATATATAGAGAAGCAACATTGTTTCTCACAGAAGATACCATGCATTCAAATCCACTTAGATTTATCCACACGATGATCCATTTGTTGTGGTTTCCAAAGAATTACAAAGTATAGCTCTATGTAAATCCAGTTTTTAATTCCTATTAAAGATGATCCAGTAAACCAATGGGAACTTGGTAAATCATGTTACTTAACTTCAATTAATGCAGCGGGTCCAATGTAGGCTCCATCTACACTGACTATTTAATGCAGTTCAATGCTAACTCCAAACTGAGGTGTCCAGACAACAAAATCTCACAGAAGCATATGAAAGAAAACCCTTAATGTGCATCAGTGCTTTGTGGTTTGTGTAATTACCATCTGGGCCTCAAGCTGTTCCAGGATTTCCTGTGGAATCATCTGCACAATGAAAATACTTTCTTCAATGCTGGTTTGAAACTGCATTAAATGGCCAGTGTAGATTGCACTGTATCCTGTTTTCCCAAAAATAAGACAGTGTCTTATATTAATTTTTGCTCCCAAAGATGTGCTAGGTCTTATTTTCAGGGGATGTCTTATTATCCCACAAAGAAGAATTCACATTTATGGTTGAATTTTTTAAAAAATGAAAATTTATTATCTACTGTACAGTAGTTGTCATCACAAACCAGCATAACCAAACTGAATCCTTTCAAGAATTTCTATATTACATTTTATTGCTATACTGTTTTTAAATTACTGTTTTAAATTTCTGTTTGTATGTAAATTTATGTTATTGTTGGGCTTGTCCCTGTATAAGCAGCCCTGAGTCCCTTCTGGGAGATGGAGGTGGGATACAGGAATAAAGTTATTATTATATTATTATTTTTTGTTACTACCTTTATTTCCATGTACAACAATCTATGATATGTACATTTACTGATCCTTCATGCTTCCAAACAAAAACTTTACTAGGTCTTACTTTCGGGGGAGGCCTTATATTTAGCAATCCAGCAAAACCTCTACTAGGTCTTATTTTCTGGGGATGTCTTATTTTAGGGGAAACAGGGTAAATATGAAAAGACTATATATTCAAAAAGCTGTTTGAAAAAATTACTTTCCCTAATGTGTTCATAAGCTCTAATAAGATGAATTTTGGACCAAGCAGAATTTTCAGTTTTTTTCTAGACTGGGTTGGGTCCATTAGATGATACTGGATTGCAACACCCAAAATTCCTTACCATTGACTGTTCTGACTAAAGCTGCTAGAAGTCGTAGTTTCATAGCACTGGAAAACCACACAATCCACAAGCCTGCATTAGACAAATACATAATATATTTATAAAAAGTACATATCCTATTGCTCAATAAGGTTCATGTTTATTCTATGTTGATAGGAGTGCCTTTATAAATGTATACTTTGGTCTAAAACCACAAGCTTTTTATGATGTAGTAGCTTGCAACTTAGACTTGAATATATCCAGGAACAGATTTTTCAGCCTTGCAGAGTAGTTTCTCTTTCTTTTATAAAAATGTTTCCCTGAATACACAATATTAAAATGTGAAATGGGTCCTCTCATCTTAGGTCACAGGAGGTATTCTTTTACAATTTTTTAGAGATTCTGTAGTAGAAGAAATACTTTTTTAGAAATTCTGTATTGGTAGAGCTGGGGGGAAGTCTTTCATTTTTTTCCTATTGAAACAAGGATAGTCTGTGTGAACCAGGAGGAATCCCTATGAAAAGGGATTAATGTGCTGCCTTATGCTTGATGATTTGGCTCATATTCAGTGGCCTCACATTAAGACTGGATGATCTGGATAGGGAAGTTCCATTTTTGGACTGCAACTACCAGGATCCCCAACCAGCAAAATGATAGTTTTGTAATTGTCCTAAACTCCCTTTTAAAGACCTCCTAACAGATACCTTACACATCTTTTGTTCCTGGGAATTCCCTTTATTAAAAACCTCAGTTTTCTGCTGCACTTGCAGAGAACAAAGAAGTCCTTAGACTTACACCTCAGTATGAATAGCAGCAAAGGCTTTAACAGAGAACATTCCTTAAAATGTAACCACAACAGCTCATTTTCAGACTCAATGGATTTTCAACCATTGCCATCTCCCTAGGGGTCTATCAACAAAGGCATTGTCAGTTTCTCCCTATAATGGCTTTTAGTCCATGATACTCTAACTGGGTCAAGACACAGGGCAATGGGAGCAAGTAGCTGAGCTGCATACAAACAGAAATTATACTAGGAAGGAAAGATTGCAAGTGATGTAATTTTCTAAGACAGTGATCTGAAAGTAAAGTCAATGCTCTTAGTCATCTTGCTTTTCCTATAGAACAGATGAACAGTCACTGAAGGATTCTGAGAAACAAGTACAGCCAGTCTTCAACTTTTGCAGTGGTTAGGGGCACAGAGATCCTGTGAATGTGAAAATCAGCAAATAAAGCTAACAGCTCTTTAGGAATCTTGAGATCCTCCGGGATGATTCTAGGTCCTCTAGCAGATGTTGGCCATAGAGTCACTCTGGAGGACATTTTAATCCAATCTATGAATAATAAAATCCTCAATGTGGACCGTATAGTGTTTCACAGAATTTCAAGAAACACTGGAGAAGCACCAGAATCTATTTCTGCCACCGTCTCTCTAGGCATGATAGAAGGGGAGCTATCATTATCATTTCAGCTTGTTTATGCATCTCACTGTGTCACTTTCATCAATTCTCCTTCTAGATACTCAGTTGTTCTAGCATGCTTGCTGACTGGATAGCCATTTCTTCTGGCATCTACTTAAAAAAGCCTACAGAGAATTGTGCCATGGCACCTAGCACTAGGGGTGTGCAATTAGGTTAAACCCCATTCCTGTTTTTCGGAAGCTTCCCAAATTTGGGCAACCAAAAGATTTGTTTTCAATCCAGGAAAATCAGGCCCATTGGCGGCAGTGAGGGGAGGCTTCCTAGTCTCCCCTTTCTGTCATTTTCAGAACTATTGAGATGAAAATGGCCACACTTGTAGGGACTCATTTACCGCTGTCAGCCCCCAAGTTTCATAATGTTTGATTCATCCCCTGATTTTTAGGAAATTCTTTAAGGTTTTTGAGTCTCTCAAAAGCCAGGACTCAACAGAGAAATAGAGATGCACACCCTGGTTTAAATAGGTCCAGCTTGGCTAACACACATCAAAGCCTTCTTGTCTTCTGATTGGCTCTACAGGCAGGGCTCACAGGGAAACCCTGTGCAAACACGCAGCTGCCTCTCTGCACTCTGTGTGTTCCCGAATGGAAACTGAAAATAGCTGTGACTGGCAACAGCAAGGTATGTTGTGGTCATGGAGTCTCCCTAATTCAGAGGAGAACCCCTAAATTTTGGCTCGATAGCAGTCAAAAGAAATATGGCATTGGAGTCCATGAAGTTGTAGCTGTTCAGATGAGCCAAATGAACCAAACCAGTTGGAGTCTGTTTTCAAAAACGGATCCGTGCACAACCCTACCTAGCATCATGACATTACAGTGTGTATTTAAAGCTTCTCTATCTTTCACTAGGCCTCTTTGGTCTTCAGAACTTCAATCCATCCTCTTGCCTCTTACACAGTATAAGATTTCTCATTGCTTTAGAGCCAGATAAGAATCCCCCACTTTCCACTTTGCAGAAGGGACTTGATGCAGTGTTCTAACTAGTCATTAACTTCAGAGTTATTGTGGAAGAAATGAAGGAGTATGGTGAACGGTCACCCCTACATGTCAGGGAAACAGGGCAGATTACAAATAAATAATAATAATAATAATAATAATAATAATAATAATAATAATAATAGATCACAATAATGGCTATAATAATAATGGATCACAAACCAGCAAAGGTCGTGGAAAATGAACACGCAAAGATACTGTGGGACTTCCGAATCCAGACTGACAAAGTTCTGGAACACAACACACCAGATATCACAGTTATAGAAAAGAACAAGGTTTGGATAATTGATGTCGCCATCCCAGGTGACAGTCGCATTGATGAAAAACAACAGGAAAAACTCAGCCGCTATCAGGACCTCAAGATTGAACTTCAAAGACTCTGGCAGAAACCAGTGCAGGTGGTCCCGGTGGTGATGGGCACACTGGGTGCCGTGCCAAAAGATCTCAGCCGGCATTTGGAAACAATAGACATTGACAAAATTACGATCTGCCAACTACAAAAGGCCACCCTGCTGGGATCTGCACGCATCATCCGAAAATACATCACACAGTCCTAGACACTTGGGAAGTGTTCGACTTGTGGTTTTGTGAAACGAAATCCAGCATATCTATCTTGATTGCTGTGTCATACAACGTCGTTGTGTCAATAATAATAATAATAATAATAATAATAATAATAATAGTAATCTTTGAAGCCTTTGAAGTCTTCAAAGACTTTGGCAGAAACCAGTGCAGGTGGTCCTGGTAGTGATGGGCACATTGGATGCCATGCCAAAAGATCTCAGCCGGCATTTGGAAACAATAGACATTGACAAAATTACGATCTGCCAACTGCAAAAGGTCACCCTACTGGGATCTGGGCGCATCATCCGAAAATACATCACACAGTCCTAGACACTTGGGAAGTGTTCGACTTGTGGTTTTGTGATATGAAATCCAGCATGTCTATCTTGTTTGCTGTTTCATACAATAAAATAATAATAATAATAATAATAATAATAATAATAATAATAATAATAAACATGCCGTGTGACTGGGGGTTTGAAAGGAGAGTGCCCTTAGTGCTGGCCTGTTGGTTTTGTTCTTGCTAGAAATAATGTAATCTGGGGTTGACCTCAAGCTGGCTTTCCTGAAAATGGTTAACCACAGAGAAACTCAGATTGCTTTCCCCCCTGGAGATCAAACATTTTACCCAGGAGAACCTGGAAAGAAAATCTAGGAGATATCTGCTGCCCCAGCTGCTCCCACACTTGATTCCTCTTCCTATCTGCTCATTTCAAGGAATAATTAAATAGGTAATAGTTTAAATATAGTGGCTTATATCTCAATCCAACTTACGTATATGTGCTTATTATTTCATGGGTTGGTCAGCAAATGAAATCAAGGTTAAAAGCAACCCTTAACTTGATATTTTCCAAATAGGTCAGATGAGTGAATTAATTAATATCTTAGGCTATATGATGACATCACTTTATGACAGCATGCATGTTATCACTTGCTTATTTGCTGACATCATTCTGAAGAAAATAATGATTAGTAAAACATGGGGAAAGTATTGGGGGAATGGAAGAAGTTAAAAAAAGGTCACCCTATTATGAGATGTAAGAGTGTGCATGTGAAATTGAGTTGACTGTTTCAGTTCAGCTCAAACTGCATACCTAAGCATATTTTGGGGGTCATAAGTTCCACTGATATCTTAAAACTCATTCCCAGGTAGAGCTTTCTCTTATGAGTGGGTCACAGGTCTTTGTTATTTGTCTGCCTCTGGGCACTTCAGATAATGAACTCCATACTCTTGTGGAGCTGTCACAGATATGATTTCTTTATTGCAACAAGGCTTGTGAATAAAAACAAACTATGAAGGTTACCTACACTGTTCTTTAAGAGAAAATTCATAGATGACAATATCAATGTGACAGTGGAGAGAATAGGAGGAGTAAAGACAGCTTCTAACCTTAGTAGATATATGGAATCATTTTCAAAAGAACAGAGCTCATTGAAAAGTCTTGAAGCAATGCATAAAATTAAACCTGAAGAATAAATGCATTACAGCTTTGTGCCTCGAATATGACAGCAGCAGAGAGAAAAAGAAATTTAATAATAGACTTTATCTGTATACATTTGTTTCTATCCATCCATATTGAAGCCTGTGCAGCCGATTTAATTGAATCCTGAACAATGATGTGGATTGGGTAGATTCCAATCAATTTGTATGAGCTTCCGATCAGAATAAAATGGGCACATTTGGTTCTATAGTTGAAAGGACACTGAAGAAGTTGCTTTGGTTTGATCTAAAGCTCCAGATGTAAAATTAGTGTGATTTATTAAAAATTTAAATCATTTTTACCCAAATTTAAACATTGATTAGTTCTGCATTCTTCATCCAACAGGTGGGAAAAAAAGAAAAAAAAGGATAGAAAGCATATGAGCAGAAATTTCTTCTAGGCTTATTCATATATTTTTAAAAAATATGGATTTATTTTATCTCTAAACTTGGCCATTCTTATTTAGACAATATTAGCTGCAGGCATCCCCACTCCATACAACACACAAAGGTATTATTATGATTTGTTAAATTATTATTATTAATAATAATATAATTATATTTTAGGTAAAAGGATCCTGCCAGTGGGGTGATGATTGGATTTCAGCCATTTCACAAACCTCTAGACATAGCTGATAGCACTGCAGCATCAAATCAATTGTCTCCATATTTTCAAATTAATTACAAATTGTTGCTGAAAATCTCTACATAAAATGGCAGTACTCTGCATAGGGATGCCACTGTTTAACTGTATTTACATTTTACTGATACTGTTAGTTTTTATCAGCACTGAATTTTTGCCAGATCAGTAAGTTACTTTGAGTCCCTTTGGGTGAGAAAGGCGGGATAGAAATGAAGTAAATAAATAAATACTTGTTATGATTTCACATAGAGGAGTAGAATAGGAATAGGTTGAAATTCCCATTCTGGAAGATAATCCTATTTGAGGAGCAGTAAGTCTTAGAGTCCTTGTACTTCCATAAAGTCTGCATTCTAAACAGCTTGCAATATGCCATCCATTGCCAACATGGACCATCTACAAACATCACTCTTGGCTTCAAAAAATCTTGCAAATCTCTTGGGAAGACACGAAGACAAATGTCAGTATTCTGGAGGAAGCCAAGACCACCAGCATTGAAGCAATGATCCTCTGCCATCAACTTCACTGGCCATGATGTCTAAATGCCTGATCACGGTCTCCCAAAGCAGTTACTTTATTATTATCTTAAAAATGGAAAGTAGAATGTCAGTAGACAACAAAAGATATAGAATGATTGCTACACCAAAGAATATCAAGTTTAGGGATGTTATTTTGAAAATGCATTTAGTCTGGATTTTGAATGTATCTTGATGATTGCCTATTTTGATTATTTTGGAGTAATTTTTGGATTATTGCTTATTCATTTTTGAACCAGTCTTTTCGATTATATATTCTTTTCTTAATAAACTTCTTCCTTATCGTTGATTATCTTTTAACTGTGTGATGTATGAGTGAAAAGGAATCATGCAGGCTGCTGGGCTACAACACCTTCATTGCTTCTTTGTATGAGACTGTTCATAGTTTAATATTCTCCTTTGAAAGAAGCTGAAGCTTAATATGTGATTAAGTACATTATCACACCAAAGCTTTAAAGTGGGTAGCTCTGCATTTTTGCCACCTGCAGAATTCTGAGAAATATAGTTTGGGAAGGCGAGGACCTCTGTAGCTGAGAATTCAAAAGGCCCTGTCCTAAACTACATTTTCCAGAATTCTAAAGGCAGCAGAAATTTTGGGTCTGTCTGCTCTAAAATCCTGGTCTGATAATGTAGTGTGTGGAACTCTTTTGCTTACCGTCCTTTCAGAGCCAGGAGGTCATTTTCATGGAATAAAATGTTCTTCTATTATTCAAGAAGCGGAAACAAAGGATTCTTCCATGAAGCTTGGCTTCACTTTCTCATTCATCCCTCACTATAATTTGACAATCAGCTGCCATAAAAGGTTTTAGCATGAACCTTATTTTCTATTTTAAGGGATAATAATTGTCTTTTTCCTTCAAAGACTAGTTCTCTTGCTCCTTCCTGGTTGAAATCTAGCAAGCTAGTGCCTATCACTGGCAGGACTTTTTGATGGAATTGATTCAGACATTCTGGGAAGAGAAGTAACGGATGAAATATGCTTATCTTGCTCTAAATTCCTCCATTACACTTTGCTTGAAGGCTTAACAGAATTTTAGGTATTCTTATCTAGTCTGACTCAACATGCTTAATTTTAAAGTAGGCCAAAAGGAGTTAATAATATTTCTCTGTACATTTAATTCTGCAGGGTACAATATATAATTATCTCCCACTTCTTTTTTTTAAAAAATGAAGGTAATTAAAAAGGTTGGAAAACAGTAGGAAAAATATATCCCACGACCCTCCAGAGATCCATATGATGGAAAGATGGCATGCCTAAAGCCATAAGACAAAGGTGGGCATGGAGGAGGAAGGAGGTGGAACCATAGGTTCAAACAGTTGATTCTCTGGATTCATTGATGTTCAGAAATTGGTTCTTCATGTTTTTGAAGGGGATTTGGAAATTGCACCTCTGCCAAATCCATTATCTATCCATATATTCAAAAAGTAGAACTTCCTAAAATATTTTTCTCTTTTATATAACTAGAAGAAATTAAGAGGTATGATACCACATACATATTTCAGGAAAACAGCTTCAGATCCAGAGGAAGAAAGAAAGAATGGTAGGAATTATTTGAATGAACAAAAGACCTATAATCAGCTGAGAACTATGTGGAAAGATAGACCACAGACCCCAATGGGAGCGAGCAGAGCCTGGCATTTCCCTCCGATGCCCCATGAATTCCCCTGCTGTCTCCCGCTTTACCCCTCCCATATGATAAGATCCATAGTTAATAACATGGGTGAAACAACAAGAAAGTGAGAGAAATCTACCCTTAGGGTGGGAAATTCACTCCTGAAAGTGAAAAGGTATCTCAACTGGAGCATTAACACCAATGTTTGTTTCCACAACAAGCTTATTTTTTCTCAAAACCCAATTATCACAGGGACAGAAAATGAGATGAAATCTTCTGAACAGGGCCACAGACAGCAAAACAACAGCCTAAGAATAAACCTACATGGAGGCTGCCTATATCTGCGTGGTCTGTGGAAATTAATATCATACATAGGTTGAATACAGGCAACATAACCTCTTCTTAACTCAGGGGCATATTGGTGAAAGAATTATGTTGGTTTTTTAAAATCCATTCCCAATGGTTTTATGGCATTTCTGTTTCTCCTCAGAAGCATAAAGCAGCTGGAGGCTTCCAATTCTATGTGACATATGTTTTGTTACAGAATGTGAGCAAAATGAGCAATGCAATGCAATGCAATGAAAAACATTTTATTTCTTTACCACAATATAATGCTAAATGGCATCTGCAAGGCTGCACTTGAAGTACAAACTGTGGGTGCAGTGGTTCATTATGACATCACATTAGCATGCACAAGAGCAGGGGCTATTTCCCTAGAGAAGCTTGTAATGCTAGTAATGTTTACCAGGTATACTCTAATGCCAAAGACTACAACCTGCTTCAAGCTCCCTGGAAGTAATATGTATTCACATGGGAAAATACAAATTTTGATGGTTTCTTACCCAATACTCTTTTTTAAAAAAAACCAGTACAATGTAAGATGACAATACCATAGGTTGCTGAAAAGATGAGAATATATTTTATATATATTCTATTATATATATATATACACACACACACACACACACAGTAGAGTCTCACTTATTCCAACATTCTGGATTATCCAACGCATTTTTGTAGTCAATGTTTTCAATGCATTGTGATACTTTGGTGCTAAATTCGTAAATACAGTAATTACTACATAGCATTAATGTGTAATGAACTACTTTTTCTGTCAAATTTGTTGTATAACATGATGTTTTGGTGCTTAATTTGTAAAATCATAACCTATTTTGATGTTTAATAGGCTTTTTTTTAATCTCTCCTTATTACCCAACATATTCGCTTATCCAACATTCTGCCAGCCCGTTTATGTTGGATAAGTGAGACTCTACTGTATGTATATGTGTGTGTGTGTGTGTGTGTGTGTGTGTGTGTGTGTATATATATATATATATATATATATATATATATATATATATATATATAATATCAGAGATTTCACTTCACATCTGACTATGGGCCCTTCCACACAACCATATGACTCAGAATATCAAGGCAGAAAATCCCACAATATCTGCTTTGAACTGGGTTATCTGAGTCTAAGGTAAAGGTAAAGGTTTCCCCTGATGTTAAGTCCAGTCATGTCTGACTCTGGGGGTTGGTGCTCATCTCCATTTCTAAGCTGAAGAGCCGAAGTTGTCCGTAGACACCTCCAAGGTCATGTGGCTGGCATGACTGCATGGAGTGCCGTTACCTTCCCGCCGGAGTGGTACCTATTGATCTACTCACATTGGCATGTTTTCGAACTGCTAGGTTGGCAGAAGCTGGAGCTGACAGCGGGCGCTCACTCCACTCCCAGGATTTGAACCTGGGACCTTTCGGTCTGCAAGTTCAGCAGCTCAGTGCTTTAACACACTTCACCATGTACATGAGACAGTAAGCCATCACAAAGGGCACATTTATCCTGACCACTTAGGTCAGCATAGAATTGAGTCAGCATAGAACTTTGTCAGCCCTGTGGTGGCTACATGTTGCATAGGTCTAATCTATGGTTACATGGGGCAACACCATGTCAAGGTGGCCTTGCCCAGTGTACATAGACCTTAATGCAGACTTGCTCCGTCACCCAAAATTGAGGGTGTCAAGATCCTTGCATAAGACCTGCTAAATAAAGAGAAAAATTGATATGGAATTATTGTACACTAGGCATATGTTGTGTATCATGTGCTTCGAATGCAATACAGAACCTGTTCTTGCATATTGTTTATGTTGCATGATAACTAGTAAATTAGAATTAAAGTGCATTGCAGTTTGTGGGAATCTACAAAAATTACTCTTCATCACCTGGAAGACAAGGGAGGGAATACAGGAAGGATAAGAGATCAGAAGAGATGGGAATCAAGGTCATTCTCTCATGTAAGCCAGAGTTCGAACAATGAAGTAATGTTTTGATTGATTAGTCAATTACTGAAAAGGCCAGGGAAAATGTAACAGAAGTTTTTTTGTGAGCCAGTGAAATAATACATGTGTAGATTTTTAAAAAACAAAAAAGCTTTATAAGGTGGTCTTTGTGGTCAACATTTAGTCCTGACAATGATAGTGTGCAATTTGCTATATTGTCATTTCAATAAAGTAATCCTTATTTTATTTTTAAAAGTTAGACTGGTTCTGAGAGACAGATTAGCCCTGGACTTGATGGGGGAAATCCCAAATTCTTCCCCAGAATTTGAGTTTCCCCCCAATTTATGGGTAGTGAAGATACCTGGGTCAGTTCTCAACCAGACCTGGGCACAACTGTCCTAACTGCATTCCACATTCCCCAAGCTTGAGCAGCTTGGGAGTGCAGGATGGCAGTCCCTTACCCCCCCCCCTCCACCCCCTGTTGAGGCAGTCTCTGGTTGTCACATGGCACTATCTTTCCCCCCGCTGATCTGCTTGATATCAGCCATGACAACAGGAAGTACTGGAAAGTGAGGACAAGTGACAAGGAAAGGTAGGTGCTGTGTTGAGGCTGGAGACAGTTGAAACATGGGGTAGGGGTGAGGCAGGACACTTTAGGTTTCGGCAGTTGAGGGAGTCCCTGTCATACCTGATCTGGCATCTAGCATACTGGATTGGGCATGAAACATGAGTCAGCATAGATGGGTCCAAGGACACCATGTTCCAATGCATAATTAAAATGCTTCATAGACCAATAAGCTAATGTCAAATGTTAGAGGTTTCAACTCCCCTGTGTTGGTTGCAAACCTGTTCAGACAGGAATAAATCCGACTGGATATAACAGGATTTATTTCTAAGTAGGCATGGCTGAATTTTTTTTATTAATGAAGACATATTAAGGCTGCAATATTATGTTTAAAATAATAGACATCCTCTCAAAAATCTCTTTGAAACCTAACAGGACTTTCTCTTGGGTATACACAGATGCAATCCTATGGATATTATGCAGATTTGAATTAAGCTTTATTTAACTCATTGGGATTTGCTTCCAAGTAAACATGCAAAGGACTGAGCTGTAAAACTTGTAAGAGAATTATTTAGAAAGACATTACTGCTGAACCGTGCTTAATCTGGATACTGCTAGATATCAGGTACCTCATCTGTGTATCATATGAAAACCAATATAGAGCCTAATTAGAAAAATGAAAGGGGCACATTTGCGTTCTATTTGCCAGCAGACAAAGCTCTCAGATTTTTCTACAGACAAATGAATAATTAAAATGCTAGGGAAAAGACAAGCCTTGGCAATGCAACTTGAGCCACATTTTAAACAAAGCAATCAAGTCATATTTCCCTTAGGAGAAGCCCATGATCACTGAAAACAGATTATTATAAACAATTGAACAGAGATGTCAAAAAACCTCATTTGACAAGTAGACCTTTAGCTAGTACTCAGGGCCGGCCGGAGATAATTTTTAATGGGAAGCGGGGGTGCTGAAAAGCGCCCCCGCCACCGGCCCCGCCTCCCGCGCCCTGGCCCCGCCTCCCACGCTGCGTGGGAGGCGGGGCCATGGCGATTAGTGAGGGGGCGGGGCCACAGTTGGCCCCGCCCCCGCCCAGCGTGCCCTGGCCCCGCCTCCCACGCTGCGTGGGAGGCGGGGCCAGGGCACGCTGGGCGGGGGGGCGGGGCCAGAGTTGGCCCCGCCTCCCACGCTACTCCCACTCGCCCGTCTGGCCTTCCTAGCAGGCCAGAAAGCAGCGGAGGTCCCTCCAGGCCGCGATTGCGGCCTGGAGGGACCTCCGCTGCTTTCTGGCCTGGTAGGAAAGGCCAGACGGGCGAGCGGGAGTAGCGGAGGCGGAGCCAGCTCTGACGCCGCTCCCCCCCCCGCCCAGCGTGCCTTGGCCCCGCCTCCCACGCTGCGTGGGAGGCAGGGCCAAGGCACGCTGGGCGGGGGGGGAGCGGCGTCAGAGCTGGCTCCGCCTCCCACGCTACTCCCGCTCGCCCGTCTGGCCTTCCTAGAAGGCCAGAAAGCAGCGGAGGTCCCTCCAGGCCGCGATTGCAGCGTGGGAGGCGGGGCCAAGGCACGCTGGGCGGGGGGGGGGAGCGGCGTCAGAGCTGGCCCCGCCTCCCACGCTACTCCCGCTCGCCCGTCTGGCCTTTTCAAGCAGGCCAGACGGGCCAGGGCGCACTGGGCGGGAGGCGGGGCACCGTCAGGGCGGTGCCCCGCCTCCCGCCCAGCCTGACGGCGCCCCCCCGGGCCTGCGCCCGAGGCGGCGGCGTCAGCTGCCGCATGAGTGGGGCCGGCCCTGCTAGTACTTTGTTTTTCCCCCATTTTCCGAGTTCCAATGCATACACCCATTGCAATGCATGGAAAATTAGATTGAAAGACTACAAGGGGTACTCAATCTGTTTGCAGAATTACACATGCAAAGGTGAGAGAGTAAAATGTATGAGAAGAAAAATGTTTTGGAAAAATGCAAGTTATAGTGATGTTCATTTCTTCTCAATGCACAAAGATGAGTTTCTTAATAATAATAATAATAATAATAATAATAATAATAATAATAATAATAATAATTTTATTTTTGTACCCGGCCACCATCTCCCCAGAGGGACTCGGGGCGGCTTACAGATATAAAACCAGCATACAGTATACGGTTTTACAAAAACATACAAGTAAATTTAAAAGGCATTAAAAATCACGATCATTATAAAACACATGAAAAACACAGCAATAAAAACATAAAATGAGCTGGGCAAAGTGCACTGAGTGGAACTTGTAAACAAGAAGGAAGATTAAGGTGCTACAATGTCATGGGAAGAGCCTTAAACTGGGGTGAACTCTGAGGCTATGTCAAGGAGTTAACCAACAACTGGTCAGAAGAACCAGGGTTTAGCGAACAGTGGGCGGTACTTTACACAAACCCAATAAACTTTTAAGGACAAGGCACAATGGCATCACATGCACCATATGAATGGTGACAGTTTCCATTGGAGACCAAGAAGACCTTAGACACCCTGGGTGAAGGGAAAAATAGTCTCTGGAATTCAGAAACATAATTTTTAGGCTACTATTTTGGGGATCCACCCACCCTCTAAATCAGGTGAACCAATGGAGAGACTCTGGAAATCATGTTGCAATAATGTATCTTTTCTAAGCTCTAGTCCAGGGCATATCGATCCAAGAGCTTGTGAAATGGAGATAACTATGAAAAATTATACTTGAGCAACAGGTATATGTTAAATGATTGTCCAATGCCTGACTATATAGGAGTAAATGACAATTGAATTCATTGGAATTTATAGGTCATTTTAAACTGACAAATTAAGCAGGCTGGAACTGATGTCTGGTGTCCGAGACACCACTTCCAGCCCACTTTGCAGCCCAATAGGAACTCCCTGAGCCACCTCAGTGGCAGCAAAAACACCCCATTGTCAAGGTGCACCAAAAGGATATTCCCTTACACCCTACCTTTCCTTCCTTTCATCCTCCTTTGTGAATCACATGATGTGGAAGGAGGAAGACAAAGCCCTCGGGATAAGTAGGTTGTGATGTTGCTGTGATGGCCAGAAGCAACATGGGAGGAGGGGTGGAATGGGACAGTCATCCTCTGTTTCCAGGCCACATGAGCCTAGGGAGTGAAGAATGGCTTCAGGAATCCACTGGAGCTGTCTGGACTGCTATAATTTGTGGGAGATCCCATATCCTGATGCAGGATCCCTCCTTATATTAACCTGTTGTACAGCTGTACTAAGCAGCTTTCCCTTGGTTAATACAGATCAGCCCTAGTCCTACCCAGCCAGTTTTAATCATGAATTTTAAACTCAGACCTTGTGTTCACTCTATTTTAATATTTGTTCTGTGTATTTTAACATATGTAATATGTTTCAATATGTGTATTTTATATAATGATTATGTGTTAGCTATGTTGTAACCTGTCTCTAGGAGATACAGGTACAAAATAAAACAGCAATACTGAAAATTATCATCATCATCATCATCATCATCATCATCATCATCATCATCATCTTGTGGCTGCCCATGGACTGATGTGACACGACACAAACCTTAGTGTTTGGTTTAGATTTGTCGAAGGTTACCCAATGGAGTTCATTGCCAAGGAAAAATTTGATGTCTAGTCTTCAGAGTCATACTCTAACAACCAAACCACTACACTGCAAATTGACTAGTTATATACTTCTCTTCTTATATCTTAATAAGCAAAAGAAAAGTAATATCCTACTTCCTTTATTATCTCATGCAAAAAGGAGAAACCATAACATATTTCTCCCACTCGTTGGGATGGTAAGATATATTTTATTGGTCAAAACAGACTTTTCTCATTTGTGAGAAAGATGTCTATGCAAATTGTGTGGTTAACCTAGCTGCTGCCTTTTTACAAAGACCTAAAAATTAAATATAATGGGTTAGTTTTGTGAGTATTTTTCATCCATCAGCCTGTTCCTGTATGCATTATTTGCTTTACAAAAGAAAAGACACTAATTTGGGACAAAGACATTTTGTGCATATTAAGGAAACCAGTGATAGATGGATGGATGGATGGATGGATGGATGGATGGATGGATGGATGGATGGATGGATGAATTCATCTTGTCACAATATAGTGAAAAATTTCATGGCTAGGAGAATAAAGCTAAAAATGCAATCTTGATATTTTAAGATAATCTGTCGGAATTTGGTGAGATTTCTCCATATCCTTAACATAAAGGCAAATTTTGAAAGGTACAGTAACAAACCAGTTGATCGAACCAGACTACACGAGGAAAACTTAAATTGGTAGTAACGGTTTGTTTTAAAAAAACATTTTCTTGCTTTTATTGCTTCAAGTTTTTGTTTCAGTACTTTTTGTATGGAATTTAATGATATCTCAGGATGGTTTATAGACATTCACAATACATCTTTGTCTACATATTTTCCCTTTTTATTCTTTCTGCTTCACGATCCATTTTGACAAATAGACAAATATTTTCTTATTACTACGGGACAGCATGCTGCATTGAAGTAATCCTAGAATCTTTATTAAATTCTCAATCTTTCCCATTGTAAAAAATATGCATGTAGGGGAAGAAAATATCTTTTTATGAATCTAAGAACTATCAACAGGATTGAACCATAAGGACTATTTTCAAAACAATGTATCTGTCAATGGAGGCCACAAAAGGCTGTAGCTGAAAAAGTCTCATGAAATATTTATTTACAAGCACGCGCAAGGGAAGCAGATTGAGTTTTCTTCCTTTATGGCAATGTGAAAGAGACGAATGGTCTTCGAAAAGACTCATTCAAAGCACATGCTTTTGGATAAGTCTGCATATTTGAGTTTTCCTTCACCACACATTGAATCCTACTTTTTAAAAACTCTGTAATGAAGAACTGTCCATTCAAATTACATCAACCCACCCACCACCCCTTCATCCTTCTCTCCCCACCCCACCCTCCCAACCTTACATATAGTCAAGTTGCAGTCCCTTGACTCTATCTGCAATTATTTCTTTTTTTTGGAATATTTTTATTACATTACTATTAATTTGTTACAAAGAAAAGAAAAATCTTTACAATTCATATAATTAAGTCTTTTCCTTCCCCCAGTGTTCTACCTGTTGTGCTCCCCATCACCGGAGTCCATTTCTTTATAGTCCAACCAGAACCTCATTTCTTCTGGTGGGGGTTGATTCCCATCTTCTCTCCTTAATGTCTCTTCAATAAATTTCTTCCATATGCTTTCAAAATCATTTTTCTTTCTTAGGCCTTTTTTGACATTTAAATTGCATGTTAACTTATCATTTATTGCTAATTTCCAAATTTCCTTGTACCAATCTTCTATTTTAATTTCCACCTCCCCTTTCCAATTTCTTGCTATTAATAACCTTGCAGCCGTTAGCAACATTGTTACCAAATTCTTTTCATTTTCTTTCCATTCCTCTGTATTATAAATAGATAATAGTATAGTCGCTGGGTTTATATTAATTTTTTTCTTCATGATACTCTCTATTTCTACTATGACCTTTCCCCAAAAACTCTGTACATACTTGCATTCCCACCACATATGAATATATGTCCCCCTTTCTTGACAACCCCTCCAACATTTTTCTGAACAACTCTTATCCATATTATGTATCTTTATTGGGGTCAAATACCACTTCCATACTATCTTGTAGTAGTTTTCTTTTATTCTAATTGATAAATTTTTGAGGTGCCTTGCTTTCCATAATTTTTCCCAATTTCTTTCTCCTACTTTTATTCCCAGTTCTTCCTCCCATATTTCCCTTGTTAATATCCCTTTCCTCCCACCTTTAATCTCTATTAATATTTTATATATCATACTGGTTATCCCTTTCGGATATTCATTTCCCTCTTTAGTCTGTTCTTTTAATACTATATTTTCAAATTTTGTTGGTTCTCTTTCTTCCCAGCTCTTTCTTTGCCAATTTTGGAACCATTGATCTAATTGGACCCAATGAAGCCATGATATATTTAAATCACCTAGGATTCCCTTTATGTTGTTTTCCTCCTTTATTTGTTCCCTCCAACTTCCAATTTTGTCTAATTTCTTCCTTTTCAATTCCTTATCCATCACATTTTTTAAGTTTTTAGGAAATTTCTTCTCCATTATCACTGGCATTATTTTAGAGTTCTCTTTACTGAGGTGGCTTTTATATTTATTCCATATTGTTAATATGTTTTTAATGATACATTTCCCATTTGGTTGATTTCCTTTTTTGAATATTCTGCAATTATTTCTTTAGGAAAACTATAATGCAATAATGTATTGCTTATATTGAGTCTACTTCACTCCTTTACACACACTAAGGAGAAAGTCAGTGGGACTTATGTTTAAGTAACTATTCATAATCTATTATTTTTTGCAAACATATTTTGTAATAGTCAAGACTAAGCATAATCAGATTCTATTCTAATTATGCATAGGAATTATTCATAACAATTGCCATCCCATGCTTATGAGTAACATGCATTGAACCAAACAAAGACTACACTTATTCACATCTGAGCAAGAAGCCAGTATCATAGTGATTCATACATTGGGCTACCTCTTGGGAGACCAGGATTTCAATACGTTCTTGGACATGAAGCCCATTGGGTGACCATGGGCAAATCATACTCTCTTAGCTTAAGATACAAAAATGGCAAACTTTTTATGAACAACTCTTGCCAAAAAATCCCATAATAGGGTTACTTTAGGGTTTCCGTAGATCAGAAATGAACTGAAAGCAAAGCACACAACAATAAAACATGCATAGGATCATGTCAAAAATATACAGTATACAATTATATATATTGGACACGGATTTCTACAATGAAGCAGGAAGAAGATAATGAAAGAGAAGAGAGGCAGTCCCCATCCTACCAGGTTAGTCAAAAACCTATTTTCATTTTTCAAACAAATGTTATACAAAACAGACATTCTGCCAATATGTTTTCTGCTTTGATTACTGGGTGTTAGAGCAAACAGCAATACAATCAGAAAGGGACTGGCTTTGAACTTCAGGTGACATTTCTAAACAAGGTTTTTTCAAAAAGACCCCAAAACCTGAAATAGTGTTGCAATTACAATTTTCCCATTTTTGGTTTGCAATTTTTTTTTAACCTGAGAAAAATATGTCCTATTGATTTTTGGAACATGTTTTTGCTATTTGGGTGCATGTAAGCCAGCAGTTCATTTATCCAGTTGCACTGTTAAGGAATGAGAAGTGGTTGTGATCTCTAATTAGGGCTGATAATAAAAAGGCCACATCATTCTTAAACATAGATCTCTGCTGACACAGCAGTAATAGCATGACAGAAAAGTCAAGAGGTAACTGTTACCTGCAAAATTCATACTACCAAACAAGGGAGAGATCAAAACACAGCAACTGCTCAGGTGTTCTCCATGCAAACTGCAAAAGGGAGAACAAAACACATAAAAGATATCTCCTACTTACATTGTTTCTAGCTCCATCCCTTAGATATCAGTTTGATGTGGTTTTACTTACTCATAGCTACAGCTAAATTTTGATGATCTGTCTCTGCAACTCCATTATGTTCCTTAGGGTGCATCTACATGGTAGAATTAATTCACTTTTGATTCCATTTTAACTGCCAAGGATCGTTAACTGGGGTCCCATCTATACCACCATATAATGCAGTTTCATAATGCAGTTTAATTGCATTGAATTGCATGATATGGCAGTGTAGACTCATATAATGTAAACTGCATTATAAAATGGCATATATGGCAGTGTGGATGAACCCTGACCATACAGACTACTGTGGTGCTGATGTGAAGCACCTAGCTCTGGATCAGTTCCAATGCATGTGGTAGGGGTGTGCAATTTTTTGTTAGTCCTTGTATGTTGTATCAAATTTGCTAAATTTGTAATTATGGCATGATATCCAGCATGTGGGCATTTCCTGCACCAAAAATTTAAGAAACGAAGCGTATCCAATACTTTTTCATTTGCATTCTGTAAATCTCAGAAGCCTCCCAGAGTCAGTTTCACGTTCAGCACAAGGAAGCAAAATAAAGCCAAAAAAAGGCTGACTTTCCTCTTTAAATTAATGGCCTGTCACCATTAGGAGAGGGAAGCAGCAGGGAGAAAGCAGAGTTCACTGGGAAACAAAGGACAGAATTTTGGGAAATTTGCTTTGGGACTGTGAGGAGCCCTATGCCAAAGAATTCAAAAGGCCCTGCCCTAAACTATATTTCCCAGAATTCCACTCAGCATCAGAAAGCCCCAATCAGGATAGGGGAGAAATTTGTCCCTCTGTAGCACCAGCTAACCAGAGTTCCAATAAATTGTTAAATTTGCAAATAGGAGGACTGACTGATATTTCTAGTAAGTAAATCTCTGGGCTGGGCTAAGAAGAAATCCATAAATGGGGGAGAAAGGCACCCTTGAAGTTTCCCCATTTGTGCATTTACTATAACGAAAAAGTAATGAAATTTCTTTACTCTCATTATAGTAATGAAATTTTCACTAACTATACTTTACAAACACTTTAGAAATTAAACACGAGCATCTCCTAATTTTGCAATGACTTTTGAAACTTTTCGATCAATTGCACATGCCTAGTATGTGGCCCATGTAGATAGTGAAGCAACATTCAGTCAGGTATAGGAACTGTGTACTGTACATCATTTCAGATCTGTAAATGAGTAGAGTCCCACTATGGTCTACTTATTAATTAGGAATCCTTCTTTAAAACTTTAAATATGAGAATTGATCCCTAAACAATTTGGATAATTAAGGTAAGAGGAAATGCTCTCTTTTTTCAATCTCTCAGATAAGCCATGCCATTTTTTTTAAAAATGGCCCTTATCACATAAGTGTTTTAAAGCAGGGATTTCTGCTTTCCTGTCATGTGGAAAGCCGGGGACCTATCTGACTGAGAATTCCAAAGGTCCCCCTTTAAACTGCAAGCCCCAGAATTCTGCAGGAGGTAGCCGGACAATAGGAAAGTGGAAGTGCCTGCTTTTAAATGCTAATGTAATATTGTCCTGAGACAAACATTACACTGTTTTGAGGGTGAGTGTGTGTGTGGAGAATCTAGGTTTTGCTCTATTGCAACAGAGATCTAGCTTGTTAAAGCTAAGAAATGTTATTGTCACATGTTACTAAAGGTCGACTGCCACACTATATTTATTAGCCTTGCTGCAACATTCTTTCTCCCTTTCCATGAATTTAATATGCTTGGATTTTCATTAAAAATGTTGAGAAAGACTCCATTCAGTTTTCTAAGTGATTAACTAGCTGCAGTTTAGAAAGCTACTGTCCTTGGAGACAAAGAACAATGAGACACAGACATTATTGCAAGGAAGAGAGTGAAGCATCAAGTGGGCCCTAGCAAGAGCCCACACAGCTTCAATATAATTAATAATTCTTCTACAAAAGATAACTTCATAGCTGGATTTGTTATCAAGCCATGGTGCCTCCCTCCCTAAAGAAAGATTTATAGTTTTTCCTTTTTATTAAAAACCTTTCCCGGGGTTTTGCACAAAACTTTAAAAGATCAAGAACAGATTTAGCAGCAACTGTACCCCATGTGTCTAACACTTTAATAAATTGTATCAATTTGATGATTTCTATGTCACTTGTATCTTTCAAATTATGTACTCTATCCATTTCTTATATGAAGTGTATATGAACTGCTTCTTGAAAATGTCTCAAAATGTAACTTAGTGAGAGCCAACACTCTGTGACCTTGTTTAAATAATCTCTTGGGAATGGAAAAGTTGAGCAAATCCTTCTAGCTATTTCCCAAGCCAGATAATTGTCAGATTCATTGTGTGTGCCGGGATAGTGATTTCTGTTGCCAGCCAGATAAGCTGGAGATGTTTGTGCTTTTTACCTGAGGCTGAGAGTCTGCCGCTCCCCACGGAAGAGGGGGCTTAGAATATGTACATTCATTAACTTTTTATATAGACAGCCAAGTCCTTGACTATCTAAGATCAACATTTTTGTCTCTTGTGTTTTGCTCATTTGTCTTCTGAACTCCATATCTTTGTTTCACATGGAAGTGGACATTTGAAATCAACATATCTGTGCCATTGTTTCTTCATGGACTGCGCCCAGGGAGGTTTTCTATAGCTAATTGGTTCCCCGCACAAACGAATCCCCGACTGCCTTTTCTTCCACCCAGGGAATCACCACCTACAAAAAGTGACATTAGGGAAATCACCAGCCAATCCCAGCACGGCCAGCTCTTTTCTTAGTCAATCAGGGGAGGGAGCAGGAGGTTTGAATGGCTATCCGAACTGTATAAGATGACTCACATTTCTCTGTATGTTTGTTTCTCTGTCCTGGCCTATCTGGTTTAGCTTATGCTTGCTGGGGATTGATCCTTTTAACCAAGGTCCTAGCTGAAATCACTACATTTCAACTTACTTCCCATTGATTTGAATGGGACACGATTGAATAGAATGTGAATGGAAATAGAATCATGATTTACAGGACACTTAATCAGAGCTTAGAAAAGTTACTTTTGTGATGATAATTCCATGCTGCATGACCATTGTAAAAAGAGATGCAGGGTTGAGTTAAAGGGCCTGGGGAATACATATAGATCATAGGTTGCCCTTGCTATCACTGAGCTATTTATATGATAATGAATAAATGCATTTATACATTTGAGAAATACTGTTGAAATTAAACCCAGAAGTGGAGGAAAATGCTAAATTATAGTTAGGTAGTGTGTTGTTTGTTGGTGGGCACATGTACTCCCCCATGTCCTTTCCTCTAGAGCTTTGTAAACCAATTGAATCACTTCTGGGGAAAAATGTGGGGTATAATTTTAACAAATAGTTTAATTTGACAGGGATTTCTGATGAGGTGTCATCATAAATTTTACCTGCCCCACTTCCTTCTTGTTTTTTCCAGCAACGTATTTTTTTATTGATACATCAATTCAATTAACAAACTTTTGCCATATAAGTCTTATCTCAGTATACATTAATCCAAAAATCACTTTACCATTATATGACACTTTAAGTAAGTAAGTAAATGTTTATTAAGGTCAATGGCCCGCTCATATCAAGGGTACCCAGTCCCGTACATCTATATAAAACCCAAGGGGTTATATACTTCCAACTTCTATATTAATGAAAACCATTATAAAATTGAATCACTGACAAAATTGAAAATCTAGGCAAAAGACCATATACCAATACTATTAAGACCCACACTTTATATATTCCTTAGATGTGTATCACCCTTTACCCATGCCCCCCCTTTTCTCCCCTCTCTTCTCAAACAGCTATTCCAAATGATGTCATTGCATCAATTTAACTGTGTGGAAAGCCTGGTTCAAAATGCTATATCTATCACATCTACCCCACTTCCTTCTTGTGAGGAAGAATTACTATTACCAGCAATAAACCAATTTCATTTTCGTGTTGTGCTCCTTGGTCCTCCAGAAAGGCTTTCTCCCTGATGCATGGAGCCAGAGTAGTTTGCAAAACCTTGAAAGCTTACTGCAAGCAGTCAAGTTTCTCTCTCCTTTCTCTGACTCATGTGGAGCCCCTGAGCTTTGAAGCAGCAAGAAGTCATGCTGCTGCTGTCTTATTGTTTTTAGGTGCAAAGCAAAGTACAGAAATGTTTCTTTCTCATTTTGGGACAGAAAAAAGAACAACATATCAGCACTGTCTTTGCTTTCAGAGCTCCTTGGTGGTTCCACATAAGCTTGAGAAAAGAAAACAATTGCCTGTCATTTCAGCTGAGCCCCAGGGAGCTTTGCAAAAAAAAAAAAAAAGACACCTTTTGCAAATCTTTCCAGCTTAGTAAGCATGGAAGGGACTCAGACTGCCTCCTCAAATCAAGACTAGGGGTGAGCTGTTTCTTCAGGATTCATATATCAGGGCACAAAAGAACTGGCAGTGCTGCACTCTTGCCAACTCATTTCTTTTAGAATCCAACTGACCCAAACTCCATGTAAAAATAATGGAAAAGGAAATCTCAGGCAAGCACCGCAAATGAACATTCTGATATACGACCTCATCATATGGACTAATTTGCCCATCATAAACTGCTTGCTTTTCCCTTTTGCCATGGAGCCCATTACATGATGTACATTTAATTCCAGTAGGACTCTGTAACAAAAGGGGAAGAACAAGTGGTGTATGCTGCCACCACAGCAACATAGGAGGCTTCCTGCTTTGTCTTTGCAACAATGGGGGGGGGGGGGGAGAGAGAAGCCAGGTGGCATACACCAGACACTTCCCCCATGGGATGGGGCCAGCAATAAATTGGGTGATACAGAGCATGGGGTGACAGGTTCTCCATGCCACCCACCAGGACCTCACAGATTGGCCACAATGCATGGTGAATCCCAACATTTGTGTGATAAGGTTCTCAGGCTTTATTTGTGTCTTAAAATAACCCTACCTTTAGACACTCAGCAACATAATAAAAACAAGAAGGATGTATTGACTTTAGATGGAGTAAGAAGGCTGAAGGAGGGCAACTGATTGCAAATGTAATGAAGGAAGGGACATGACTCTGGTGCCAACCTGGTCTTGAGCTAGCCCAGATTTTGCTCATTTCAATAAAGAAATTAGAATAAATGAGCTCCCAAAAGGTATGGATCAAAAACTGGGGATAACACTTTCCTGTCAAGATGCACTCCTTAGGCATTACAATTATCATAGTCCATCTACCTGCATGCATTTTGTATACTACAACTGTTTATTAATTCCTGGAAGATAATGCAGTGATATCTTCTGTGTTTTAAATGGCCAATATGTAATCTGACATTGGCAGATCTGCACCCTGAAGTAGGCTTGCCAATAGTTAATAGCAAAAATTCTGCTACCTTCACTGGGCTGGAGGAGGACTCCAGAACTGTTCTGGTTCTTATATTTTTAAAGGAATTAGAAAATAAAACATTTCAACATAAAATTATTCTATTTGCTTAAGCTATATGTTAAATAAACTGACAAAGAGATAAACTGGTTTACATTTATTTTTGTATAATGTAATCAAGAGCAAACACACATGCAATCAGATGAAAAACAGATTAGCTTGTATGAGCCTATCTAGAAAATTTAGGGATATTTTGGCATAAGAAATGGGTTTGAATTTAAATTTATCATTGATAAAGGTCTTTATGTTGAATTTAATAATTAAGTTATTTACTGTGTTTTGAATGTCAACACAGTGCTTCAGTCAACATGATTAACCAATCTTTACTGAAGTTTTTTTTTTTTGGACAATTCAGGATTGTTGTGCCAATCAACATCATCTTTGGATAAATCTGAGAATATGATTACCATAACTACAAAAATATATAATGAAATCACATTTAATCAGAAGTCAGCTCCACCTTTGTCCAATGGAATGTACTTCTTAGCAGCTATATATCCTCTGAGACAGTTCACAAATTTTCACACTCAATTGTGTTTGAAAGCTTCAATTGTACTATGTCTGGTTACTGACCTAGGAACTCCAGCCTTCCTTCCAAGTGTTGTATCAATCAGATCAGCTACTTCTTGTAGACTTGTCAAGGTCAGGAAAGGTTTATGCTTCAAGTCGGGCTTTCTCACTTTACCTTTGCCTTTACCTTCCTTCAGCTCAGTTATCCAGGAATACTGCTGAGAAGCCACACCTCCTGTTTTTTCCCCTTTTCAAACATGTATATATATATTTGAAAGTCTAACTTACAACTACTATTTCTTCTGCATTCCTTAAGATGTGAGGATGGATTCTTCATGGCCTATTCATTGTTGTCAAGCAAGTATGTATCAAATTGACACAGACTGAGGCAACCAGGTATATCCAAAGGCAGAAGCAGAACTCAATGTGGCACAGTTTTTTGCATACCTCTACAAGACTAATATCTGAGAATTCATACATATGTTTGGGAAACAGGACGAAACCAGAATGTACATATTCCCTGAGAGCATCAGCACTGGGTTGAGATGCAAAAGTTATCGTTGGTTTACAATAAGCAAGCATGTGGGATACACAAACAAAGCAGGTGATGATTATGGGACTTGGATGCCTCTAGTCTATATGATTATAATAAACTGAAATCATCTTAATAACAAAAGTACAGTAGAGTCTCGCTTATCCAACATAAACGGGCCAGCAGAATGTTGGATAAGCGAATATGTTGGATAATAAGGAGGGATCAAGGAAAAGTCTATTAAACATCAAATTAGATTATGATTTTACAAATTAAGCACCAAAACATCATGTTATACAACAAATTTGACAGAAAAAGTAGTTCAATACGCAGTAATGCTATGTTGCAATTACTGTATTTACGAATTTAGCACCAAAATACCACAATGTATTGAAAACATTGACTACAAAAATGCGTTGGATAATCCAGAATGTTGGATAAACAAGACTCTACTGTATATGCGGCTCCAATCCAATCTAAAATAAACTTGTCAGCTACCCAAGAAATAAAAAAGAACTGAAAAAAAACTTCACTGGAAGGACAAGATTAGGTTAACATTGTTGATAGCGAAACTGAACTTTTTTTTCAGTGTGAACCAAATCCAGATAGAATTCCTTGCCACTTACTATTTTGTATAAAAGACAATAACGTTCATTAGTATTATCTCCCCCTTCAAGGGAGATAAAGCAGGGTGAGCGAGTGAGAAAGCCAGCCAAGGGGTAGGCAAGCAAACAAGTGACTGGTGGGTGGGGACAGGCGAGCAAAAGGATGGGTGAGCCGTGAGCAAGCAAACAGGTGAGCAAGCAAAGGGTTGGGCACTGGGCAAGTGAGCAAGTGGGGTGTGGGTGAGTGAGCAGGGTGGGACGGCGAGCAGATTATGGGCGATAGCACGCATTCAGGAGAGTGAATGCTGCATGCCCCTTCTGGTATGTGTGCCATAGGTTTGCCACCACTGACCTAGTGGGTTTCCACAGCTGAACAAGGATTAAAATCCTGGTTTCTTGAGTTGCAACCCAGTGTGCAAGCCATTGTACTATGCTGACTCTCAATGGAGTAAAAGTATGTATTTTTTGCTATCTTCACTGTCTCCTAATTGACATAACACATAATTTTTTTCCTGATTTTCAATTTGCTACAAGATATAAGCCACCTGCAGTCCATCTAGCATTCATCTTGCTTCATTGGCTGTAGATCATCTGTATGCCAAGGCTCCTCCACAATATCCCATTGAGTGCTAAGGAGCAATTGTGTCAATTAGTATTTCCTGCCCCCCCTTTCAATGATTTTATTTACAGGAATAATTCTACATATACATTTCCCAGATCATAAATTGTTTGCGGGGATTTTGTTGTTGCTTTGGAAACAATAGAAAGGAACATTCAAGATTTTATACAAAAATAATAATACCAAACTAGTACAAATGAAAGCCAATGAACATATCCTCTCCAGAGAGCCTTGCTTAGAGCCTTACTTATGCTTTTCCTGAGTCTTGGATGATAACATGAGTTAATTTCCCATGATTAGATATGTTTACTTTAAATCTGTTTTGTTTAGGTTTGCTTTATTGAAAATTGGATCTTTCCGTATCATTTACATTTTGTCACTTATATTTTATATTTTTCTTGATGTTTTATTGCTTGTGGGTTTTTAATTCTATTCATGTTTAACTTTAACAAACCATCAGTGTAGTGTGGTGTTTTTAATGTTGGACTAGACTCTATTGAAGCAGGGTTTGAATCACCACTCATCTATGGAAATCCCATGGGTATCTTGAACAAGTCACATCCAGAAGAAGAGAACAACAACCTGCCTTTCCTCATGGCTCAAAGCAGGGTAAAACATAGTTTTAACAAGAAGTGAGAGAAATCTAACCTTAGGAAGGGAAATTCACTCTTGAAAGTTATCATGGGGAAAATCCTTTCTTATGCAATCCAAACATGCACACATGCACGTGTGTGTGTGTGTGTGTGTGTGTGTGTGTATGTGTGTGTGTGTTTGTATGTATGTATGTGTATATATATAGAATTACACTTAAAATATACCAGTTCTGACATATACAAATTCAGCTTAAGAACAAACCTACAGGACGTATCTTGTTTGGAACTTGAGACCACCTGTATTAAAAGCATAGAGCAAACATTAAACCAATACTAACACAATATAAATATGAAATGTATAGATTAAAATTGACTATATTGGTCTGGAAGAGATAGGTCTTTAATTGTGTTTTAAATTCTGACAGCGTATTTAGCTGTTAAATCTAGTCTGACAGGTCATTCTACATTCCTCTAGGTGACAGTTGCCAGTAGGATTTTGTCTGATTTAAGGAAATGTCCCTCAGAAGACCTATGTGTATGGGGAGAAGTATGCAGAAGAAAACCACCCTGTAGGTAACCTAAACTCAAACCCTCTGGCGCTTTAAAGGTAATATACAACACTTTGTACTTTGTCTGGAAAATAATGGGCAACCAGAGGAGTGTAAATGCTCACTCCTATATTATAACCAATCCAGCTGCCTTATTTCAAATTAACTAGAATTTTGTAACTTGGTATGGTGGTAGCCCAATGTATGGTGCATTGCAGAAATCCAACCTTGAGGTCCCCAGTGCATGCACTGGTCTTCCAATTCTAGGAAGAGGAACAGCTGGCATACTAGCTGAAGCTGATAATGAGTGCTTTTGACCATCGCATCTATCGGGCTAACATTTGGAGAGACAGATCGAAAGCACTTCCAATCTGTGAACACAGTCTTTAAGGTGGAGTGTAACCATATCTGAAACTGGTTAGCACACCAGTGAGCACCTCTTTCTCATCTTATAATGATGTCACCATAAATCAGAGTTGATTTGAAGGCAGATAACATCATTTGAGCTCCATACAGAACTCTGTAATTATGATATGAGGAAATCTACCATATTCCTTAAAGTCCTTCAGTTATCACCAAATGGAAGTTCTATCTTCATTGGGCTTATGGTGCACTTGGAGGAAGAAATGCTAGCATTTCATACCTGGGAATTTGCTATTTAAGGAAGAGTAAAACATTTCTGGAAGGAATCAAGAAGATAATACGTATATTAAACTTGTCATGAAGATCCAAAAGGGCTTGAAGATAAAGGAGAAAGATACAAACTGACATTTACTGCTTTGACAGAATCCATATGTGCAGAAGATCCAAGATTTTGCAAAGCATTGATGAGAAGAGCAGTCATTTAAGTAAATCATATTAGACAACAATCTGCTTCCTATACAGGTTTAATACAACTGGTGAAGGGCATTTGTAATTGGATATGGGTTTGAGGAGAGATGAATGGTTGGCTCATGATGTACAATGGGGGAACACTTGCTGTCTTTCTAAATTACAGCAAAATTGCTGAAAATGTGTGTGCTTAAAAGATCACATCAATTTAGGACAGGCAATTTTGTTCGTTTTGTAGTTTCTTTCAAAAGACAGATTTCAAAAGAAAATTAACGCTGGAATGTACACAACATGGCCGATTGAACTAAGGCTTTTTCCGTTTACACAACATTTGATTTATTATAGAGAAGTGGAAGGAAAGACTGGATTGCCATATTTAAAGTCTCAGAGGAATGTTATATGAGGCATTCAGACAAGGAGACAAGTCTATGGGTGAACAGCAGTGGACAAAAAGAAAATTTGATTTTTGGCTGTTAACTGGCTTTGAAGTCTGAAAATTATTCCACATACATTGCCATTTGGCACCATAGTTCTCTTGCCCAGAATTGAGATTTGTGTACAGGTGTGTTTTTGTAACATTGCAACATTAAGAAACCAGAAGACAGAAAACATTTTTTTGAGCCAAGCATGTGATTGCTGTGGGGACACAACCCTGGATCTTGCATAGGAGATCTTGCATTTCAAATCCTGGAACAGAATCCAGGCTTTCCACTGTGTTTTGAATCTCAGGGTGTATCCACATTAAGAAGCTTACCCCGGTTAAAATAGCATCTGCCTGCAAGAATTTAGTTTCCATCTTTAAGTGATGTTATGAATCCTTCAGTGCAATCCAGCTTGACTCTGGCACTTTGAGGTTTGTTTGGATGTGTTTCAATCAGTCACTAGTTGAAAAATCATGGAAAATTTAGCACAAAGGCCTGATACTATATATGAGCTTGTAAATGAATTTTTGCTTCTTTATGGTTTACATGATCAAGGAGTAACACTAGGATAATAGTTTTGTCCTGTTAACAACCTTATTAATTTGAATGAAAAATGAGACAGAACAAAGAGGACATTAATATAAGCACTATCACAATATAATTATCTTAGTCGAATTTAACTAGCACACAAGGATTAACTAGCACACAAGGATGTTTATCTTAGCAAATATATCCTTAGGCATTTGAATAAACACAAGAACTTGATGGAAGTATGGCCTCACAGTCAGCAGGATGTCCTTTAAGTATGAAGTTGCTCAGAAAAGTTATTCTCTTTTCTGTATTACATAAACTTTTTTGGAAATGTATCAGCTGAACCTAAATTAAAGTACTTACATATCACTCTTTCTGTCTACTAGGATGCACAATTGTTTAAGTTCAAAACCAGACTAAAATGTTCCTTAAAAACAGACCAAAAGTATTTTAAGAGCCGAAGCCTTGGCATGACTAAAATTTAACCCCACCTTTTTCTGAAGTCGGATCTACAAATGTGTCATGCCCCATTCAATCATTTGCTTTGTGTATTCATTCACTCAACTTAGCTTATCTTGATGGGATATATACCAGGACCTCCCATGAAAATACCAGGTTATGGGTACACTCATAAAATAATAAACAACCTGAGTATGAGTTCTGTGGAGCTTTATATATCAAAAGCAACACTTCAAATTGAGTTCCCAAATTTTTGGAAGCCAATTTCTTGCAAGACTGAATTGCTTGCATTGTCATACATGGCATTTAAATATTGTGACAAGCATCAGTTCAGTCACTTCATTTATTCTAACTGTGGTTTCTGAACGCTTTCAGTGGCATCCTCTAGCAAAGTCAAAATTAGAGGTAGACAGGCGAAATTTTTCTTCCCCACAAAGGGATGTAGCATACTGAAATTGTGAACAAGCATTTTTAGCCATAGTGGGTCACTTTTGGCTTCAGGAGTACTGTATATCCAAATGTGAACTGTATTTTAAAAGGAAATGTATCTCCATCAAGCAATAGCATTGCAATTCCAACTCGACCACCAGAGTTTCCATCCAGATTAAACCTCAGTTTACCTGTTCATGCCTACATGCTGAAAAAAAGTAATAATTGACCATCAAAAATGAAATAACTGAAATACCAATAATATCCAGGGATGGAGGACAGAGACTGCTGTGTATAAAACAGAAACTATGGTTTTATTAAAGCAGGATAAAGTAGAATTTGTCTTCTTTGCTGGTTCATGTTCAATTTATGATCAACAATAATTCCACCATCCTTTCCACATATATGAGGGTTGAATGAAAAGTAATGCCTTCACCTTCGTTACTTGGGTTTGGATGGGAATATTTTAATAAGATAAGTACGTATATAGAAAATATCTTTATCATGAATTATTGTGAGTGTAGAGCAAACAGTGAGAAAAAAATCATGTTGCTTTTTCTTTGAAAATCAACTTAATTTAGCTAACTATGATATCTCTAATGTCTCACATTTCCAGATTATAATGACTGTTTTTCAAGAAGCTGAAAGTTTCGGCTGAAATTCATCATTATAATGCAAATATGAAAAGTAATGCCTTCACCTTCGTTACTTCGGTTTGGATGGGAATATTTTAATAAATCAAACACAGAAATAATCCTTAGAATATGATCTATACTATTAACTTTTCCACATAATCACCAGACAGTTGAATACATTTCTTTCAACGATGAACAGGATTTCTGAAGCCATCATGGAAGAAGTCGACACTCTGTTTCTGCAACCAGCATTTCACAGTTCTCTTAACGTCTTCATCAGAAGCATAACGATGTCCCCGCAGATCATCTTTCATTATTGGGAACAGATGGAAGTCAGATGGTGCTAAATCTGGACTGTATGGAGGATGCCATACGGTGGTGAGATCCAGTCTCTGATGTTGTGCTATGGTGGCATGTGAAGTGTGTGGTCTTGCATTGTCATGCTGCAGGAAAACATTTCCCTTTTCCTTTCGGACCCTTGTTAGCCATCATTTCAAATTTCGCAGCATTGTTATGTAACACTCTGAGTTTATTGTTGTTCCACGTTCAAGGAAATCAACTTGGATAACACCATCTGCATCCCAGAACAATGTTGCCATGATTTTTCCAGCTGAGAGCTGTGTCTTGAATTTCCTTTTCTGGGGCAAGTCCATAGACCGACGTTTTGTCTCCGGGTTGTAATGGTGTACCCACATTTCGTCTCCTGTCACAATTGAATGGAAAAAGGTGTCACCTTCATTCTCGTAATGCTGTATGCTTTCATTTCAGGCGTCAGCATCCTGGTTACCCATCGTGCACAGATCTTCCAATAGCCAAGCAAAGCAATAATGTGATCCACACATTCTTGTGAAATGCAGATTATGCTTGAAATTTCTCTCTGAGTGATATGATGATTGTCCTGAATCAATCTGTCAATCTTTTGCTTGTGAAACTCGGTGGTTGCTGTCACAGGATGTCCAACTCTTTGTTTGTCACGCATGTCAAATGTTCCCACCTCAACGTCTTTAAACTTACATGCCCAATGATGCACAGTACTCACATCAACACAATCACCATAAACAGCTTGCATTATTTGATGAATCTCCTTTGCTGTCAAGAATTCAATGACTGCACGTTGTTTAAGTCACATTGACCGACCGTCTGCGCAGGGTTCCATACTTCGCACTTTAACAACACAACTGTTCAATGCTAAGGATTCCCACCAAACTGTAGAGGAGAGTCTACTGAACAAGCCAGTACCTGCCGCATACCAGTACTGCCATCTGTTGAGGAGTTACGAAGGTGGAGGCATTACTTTTCATTCAACCCTTGCAGTACAGCCAAGACAGGAATTCCTCATTTCATACCCTTATGTAACATAGAATGTTGCCTTTGTTTTTGTTCGGAAAACAGGTTATGAGGTATATAGATAATTCATCTCATCCAGAATCAGTGCAGGAAGGTTATTGTCACAACTACCATACTAAACAATTGAAATATCTATTGAAACATCTTCCAAAACATTTTATCAAGGGAGAGCTTTGGCCCTCCCACACAGCTGTATAAAATTCACATTGAACTGGATTATACGGCATTGTGAACTCAGATAATTAAATTCAAAGCAGATATTGTGGATTATCTGCCTTGTTTTTCTGGGTTATATGGCTATGTGGAAGGGCCCTTTATTTTCCATCTTGCCCTTCCTGATGTTCTGCTGCTTTTTAAAACGTGACAAATGAAAAGACAGATATCAGAGTCCCTGTAGAAATATATTTAATGAACCCATAATCTTTTGAGAAATAGATCCTGTCTTCTGGGACTATAAAACAGAAATAAAAAACCAGTAAATACCACATTATAAAAATATAAAAAGTCATTAAAACATACATAAAACATATTGTTATGGGACAAATAGCTATATTGCAATAAAACCATCATCTTCCATTGAACAATATTCCTAATTAAATAAAAAATCATAAAAGTGCAGTAGTTTATCAGCTGCTGCATGCCATTTACTGACCAAACAATACTTTATATTGAGCAGGCTGGGCTAATGAACTTTCTGACAAAATGCTTTTGCAACAGTCTTGTAAGAAATCCAGAAAATGTAATTTTTTTAAAAAAAAACATACAAGCATCCCCTTTCTTCAAGCATAAAAATATTGCCATATTATTCACTAGAGAACAAAGAATGTATCAAAAGCAGTTGAAAAAATGTTGAAAAAGGTATTTCTTCGGTGTCAAGAAACCCTGATTAGAAGAATTTTTTGTAGATGAAAACTTATTATATGTAAAAATTGTATGTAGTTGTTTTGCACAAAAACATTCTTCAGGGTAGGCATTTTCTACATTAAGAAGCTTGTTTCCTATACATAAAATGTAGTGTTTTATTATTTTCAGGTGCATATTAATATTACTAATAATATTACCATATAATAATATAGTACAATATAGTAATTTAATGCTTATATTGTGCTATGCTAATAATATATTGTATGTACATTTGATTTGTAAGCCGCTCTGAGTCCCCTTTGGGGTGAAAAAAGCTGCTAAAACCCACCTATGTACCCTAGCCTGAGAGACACAAAGATTTCCCACCTTTTAGTGATTTTATCTAAAACCTTATATTGGGAACGTTGCTTCATCCATGGCACCTACCCGGACCCCCTCTGTGAATCCTCCATTGTATGTTACTGTGTCTTAAACACCTTTTGTCCATCAGCCAGCACCTCCTTTGCCTGGTACTGGACCATCAGGACATATCAGCCTTTCTGGGAAGGAATCACAAACAGGCACAAGACTTCAAATCCATGACTGACTGTTTATTAAATTTATTTAAATTATTCAATTTCCCACCTTGTGTCTGATTGGCTCAGAGGCAGAAACTGACTCATGCCTCCTCCAATGACACTGTGAATCTTAGCCAGCACCTTCCAAGACCAATGAAGAATTGTCATGGCAATTTCCAATTGTTCTGTACTGTTCTCTCTTTCTGTCTATAAATGAAGCCATATGTTCGCAATTGCTGGTATGTTAGTGTTGTCTCCACTGACATCCTCTTTTGCCATTGAGAATAAAGACTTTGATTTTGCCTCCACCTCATCTGTGTCTCAACTGGCCTTCAGGAAAGCTTGACACACCAGGCTCCAAACCTGCAATTCTAGCAGAAGCTGAATTCATATAATAGTATCAAAGTATAGGTAAATGTCTGTATCTTTTCCTACCCTAAAATAATACATGGAAATGTTCTTTTTCACCTTACAAGAGCATCCAGAATGCTCTCTCTGCTTTGCCCACAAGCTCATATTGTACCAGCTCTGCTGCACTCTGTTTATTATAGATTAAATATTTCTAAAGTTTCAGACTTTGGCCTGAAAACCTTATGGCCTGATACTGGCAGTCCTAAGCAGAATTCCCATTTTTGTTGCACTGTAACTACCAATATTTCTCACCACTATCTGTGCTGGCAAAGAATGTTAATGTCGGACAATATATTTTAATTATACCACTATTGCCTTAGATGTAGAGTTTTTTTCTACAAATCCTTACTCCAAATCTTTCATATTTTGGTGCCATGATTATTCAACAATGGAAAGGTGCAGCTACACAACCTCAGTAACATTCATATTGGGCAAATGCCAGCACTGATGGGCTTGGGGACTCAGCTTTGGGAGTAGTGTCTTAAATTAAAACCTGTGCTGGAAAAAATGGCCAGGTGTTTGCCCTATGGCTGTTGTAAAGAAATTTCACTGTAATGAGAATATCAGTGTTGTGGAAAAAACAAAGCAAGTACTCGAGAAGCAAATAATAGCCAGCAAAGCATATGCTTAATTATAAAGCACAGTTCTTAATGAGACATCTATTACATTTGCAGAACTGCCCCACTGGATTTGGGTCAGAGTGCTCAGCAATTAAAATAAAGCAGGCTGCAATATTTGAAACGGAAATAATGAATTTAGAAAGCATGCTTGAGCACACCAAACTGCAAAATGACATTGATTTTGCTGTCTTTTTGAGAGTATTTAGTGACTCATGAATATGCAAAGTTCCTAAGCTTAAACACCATGCCAGGTTCTCAAGTAAACAAAATGAAAGGGCATCATTCAGTTGAAATGTCTGCTTTTTTATTGGTTAAAAAAATTATAGCTCGCACAAGTCTTCCAGGCTGATAGGAATCAATTATAGAATTAATCAAAGCGAATGGATAACAAATAAGCAGTTTAGTTAAAAAGGTTATTTTACATTTTTAAATTTTTTTAGTTGGATTGTAATGTATAATTACTGCAAGGTTGGATCTAAAGTATGCATTATAGATATTTGCATGTATTAGATATGCATGGATGTACATCATTATGGATATTAGTATGATAACATTGACAGAGATGTGGCAAAACCGAGTTTTGATCTGACTATAGTGGTTCATGAATGCAAGCCCAGCTATTCACAGTTTTGCATCTAGACCACTGACAACTGAACACATGGTCTCTTTTTATTTTTTATTTTTTTTTAAGTTGAAGCCATTTTTATTCTTAAATAAGATTCTGAGTTCTGTAAATGAATTTTAGTAATCAACACAAATGCCTGCAGGTTTCTGAGTTCTTGAGCGTTTAATGATGACTGTCTGGTATTTCTAATGGAGGAACAACTTCATTCGTCTCCAGAATAATGTCACCTGGGAATATCTTGGGCTTGGAGACGACAACTCCATATGGCTGATACAGCAGGTGGTATTTTACGTAGTGGTGAGTAAGCCAAAAAGGAACAAGTATTCCAGTGAAAACAAATGCTCCAACTTTGTAGGTCTCCTCCACAGCCCGCCAGGCTTGAGGAAGTTCTGCCAGAAGCCCTCAACCAGGCCGGGCTTCTCCGGTGGCAGGACGGGCTCCCTCGGGCTCAGCTCCTGGTCCTTGAGCCAGCGCTGCCGGAGCTCCCTCAGCTGCTGGAGCCGGAGTTTCTCGTCCGGCGTTTAACCCATCACCGCCATCTAGGCCCGCCATCTTGGCTAAGGCTGTTTGCCCTGCTCCCTCAACACATGGTCTCTTTTGAATGCATTAATTCTCTCTTAAAAAATCTACTGTTTTCATGTGATAAAAATTCAGATTTGTGATGCTTGAACCATGATGCCCATTCACATATCCACGTCATCATGTGATGCATAGAAGTATAAAGCTGATGGAAGGTTTTATTCTGTATAGAAATTTAGAGATAAAGCATCCTCAAAAAATGGCTGTCAGGCAGACAGATACAAACAAATCTTACTACAAGAGAAAATCCACTGCATTCCAGAAATAAATTGCTTTTTCATCAGAAAGTTACTCCTAATACTCAACATTCATGAAATATGCATTCATTAAATCAGTGGAAAGATATAGAAAAATACTATTATTTGACAGTCTTTGTATCTGAAGGATACTGCCATACTTCACTTAGTTTTCTCTTCTAAGGCTGTGTAAAAATTGTTTGTGCCTCATTTGTCATATCTATTTTGTAAGATTTGTACATTAAAAAACACAGGCGGCACCCAAGCAAAAAACTTAAGATTCCAAACACTGACGTATGACTTTTGGAAGAGTTATGTAAGTCCCGTAAATGGCTCCCCAAAGAGTGCTGGGTTTGGTTCCCCCAAAGGGCCCTAAGGAGGAGGATGAGGCGAAAGGTGGTGGCATGAAGTGCCCAGGTCATGCAAGCACATAGGAGGCTTGCCCAGAGAGAAACAGGCAGAGACCACACTCACATTGAAACATTAACACGAGAAGCAAGCAGGATTCTAGGAAATGTAGTTTAGGGTGGGGCCTTTTGAATTCTCCGCCACGGGGGTCCTCAACTTCTCAAACTATATTTTGTAGAATTCTGCTTACTGCCTTGTGCTGCCTCCTCCCTGAAAAATTTCGTGGAAGAAAACCTGTGTTCATTCTCTAAAGAAATTTCAAGATAAAAGGGGATTGTTGGGAATTGAATCAACCTTGTGAGGTAGGCAAAGTTGAGAGGCAGTAACTTCAAAGTTTACCTAGTAAGTTTTTGATTATTATTGACACAACGACATAGTCTGACACAGCAAACAAGATAGATATGCTGGATTTTGTATCACAAGTCGAACACTTCCCAAGCATTTAGGACTGTGTGATGTATTTTCGGATGATGCACACAGATCCCAGTAGAGTGGCCTTTTGCAGTTGGCAGATCACAATTTTGTCAATGTCTATAGTTTCCAAATGCCGGCTGAGATCTTTTGGCACTGCACCCAGTGTGCCGATTACCATCGGGACCACCTATACTGGTTTCTGCCAGAGTCTTTGAAGTTTGATCTTGAGGTCCTGATAGCGGCTGAGTTTTTCCTTTTGTTTTTTTATCAATTCGACTGTCACCTGGGATGGCGACATCAATAATCCAAACCTGTTTCTTTTCCACAACTGTGATATCTGGTGTGTTGTGTTCCAGAACTTTGTCAGTCTGGATTCGAAAGTCCCACAGTATCTTTGCGTGTTCATTTTCCATGACATTTGCAGGTTTGTGATCCTACCAGTTCTTTACTGCTGGGAGGTGGTATTTGTGGCATAAGTTCCAATGAATCATTTGGGCCACATAGTTGTGCCTCTGCTTATAGTCTGTCTGTGCAATTTTCTTACAGCAGCTGAGGATATGATCAATGGTTTCATCAGCTTCTTTGCACAGTCTGCATTTTTCGATCTTGGCCTTAATTGCATTTGTTCTGATGGCTTGCTTCTGGGCTATTATTATTATTATTATTATTATTATTATTATTATTATTAAAGATGGATGGGCTTCTGTTGGGGGTGCTTTGCCTGTGCTCTTCCTGCCTGGCAGAAGGAAGTTGGACTGGATGGCCCCTGGGGTCTTCCAGTGAAATAGTATTGTTAAGTTAAAATTCCCTTAAAATCAGTGGATGCGCAAATCTTTCTGCTCTGGGTCCCCCTGGGGGAGAAGAGCGGTATATAAATTAAATAAATAAATAAATAAATAAATAAAATTTGGAGAAAGTGATGCCCTGGTTATATTGTATCATCAAAAATAGATTTGTTTAAAAAAATGTTATTCATAAAAACTTTTTAAAATTCCCAAATATCAATGGATGTGTAAAACATTCTGAAACTTGAGAGGTAACAGTGGTAAATGTGTTCTACCACTGTAGCAAGTTCATCCTGATATTTCTTAAAATAAGAGAGAATGGAGCCCTGGAACCTCCCTCACCTTGCACAAGTACATAACAAAAAAGTAACATAAATGCTGTTATATCATTATAGTTATGATAAGGATCCCTAACGATATTTTAGAAACACTTTATAAATTATTTGTATCCTTCCCGCAATTTAGTAATGAGTATTGAAACATTTATTTCATTGATCTCAGAGACCTATTCTCCACTATAAACATACTCTATTTCTTTAGCCTTTCTTTTTCTCCTATATAGGTGGCCATCTTTCAATGCAACTGATCTATATGCTTCTTAATGTTTCCTGTTCCCAAAGTATGCAACAGGATAAAAATCTTAATAATCCCGGTAGACTGGCTAAGAAAAAGCACTCCTAGTATTGGTTCCTATCCATATACAGCAGATATTGTGGCTACTGTCTTAGCTTCAAATTGGTTCCTGGGTGACTGTGTAAGTGCCCCACAGCAAAACAGGTTCCCTAAAGTCTACTTAACTTGGTTTAAATGTCTGTGTAGAACTTCCCTAAAATACACCTTTCACGAAAACTAAGGAATTTATGTTTTCTTTCATAGAAAAATGTCAAAGTAGGAAAAGATCCAGCATAGTGTAATAGTCTGAACATTAGACTATGGCCCCTTCCACACAGCTGTAAAAAATCCACATTAAACTGGTTTATATGGCAGTTTGGACTCAGATAATTCAGTTCAAAGCAGATATTGTAGATCATCTGACTTGATATTCTGGGTTATATGATTGTGTGGAAGGGTCCTATGACTCTGGAGATCAAGCCAAGGCTTGAACCCCTGCTTAACTATGGAAAACCACTGGGTGACATTGGGAAGTTACAGTCTCTTAGGCCCCTTCTACACTGGCGTATCATCCAAATTATCAAAGCAGATGATCAACATTATCTGTTTTGAACTGGATTATATAAATCTAGACTGCCATATAATCCAGTTCAAAACAAATAATCTGGATTTTATATGGCTGTGTAGAAGGAGCCTCAGTCTCAAAGAAAGGCTCTGAATTTTTTTTGTTAAGATAACCTATGATGGCATACCGGGTTAAAAGGAAAATTATAATGTCTGGCTATACCCGGTGGCTATCGGTATACCCTCTGATGTACTTCATTTCTTTAAAATAAAGTTTACTGGAAACAAAAGGCACGTTAACTTTAGTCAGGGTTCTTGAAAGGCGAATCAATATAATATATTACAAAGATGAAGTTTGTTGGTTGAACTTAGTTGCACTGATAATAAATACTTGACCATATTCGTATAATATGAGGTAAAATACTTGACTAAAATGGTGGCAAGTCACTTGGTAAAATACTTGGCTATTGAAGGTAGAATACTGTACTATATTGTTGGTAAATACTTGGCTATAGATAATATAATGCAGAACTAAGATGGTAAAGTACAGAACTATGGTGAAGTACACTAAGCTATATTGGTAAAATACTATTTTGGTGGTAAAATACTGGACTTTGCTATGGTAAATTCTGGACTATGATGACTATATGGTAAGGTACTCTAATCTATGTTGGTAAAATACATGCTAAGGATGCCTGTCTGGATTGCCAAGGAACCCAGACAATTTCTGGCCTTCTCCTCTGAAACTCTGACACAGAATAAAAAGGAGGGAAAAGCCTTTCAGGCAAAAAGGCCTAAACCAACTGAGTCAGGCCTCTAGGGGTTTTTTAAGCTCCACCCCTAAAAACTAAGTACAAATGGAAAAGTCCACACTAAAGGGAGAACTAAGCAAGGAAATGAAGCAGAGGAGGGAAAAAGCTAGGCCAAGACATCACATAACCCATGATAGTGCCTTAGATTATCATAAACTGGTAACAACTTGAAGGTACACAACAACTAAGGGCCCTTTCACACAGCCATATAACCCAGAATATCAATGCAGATCATCCACAATATCTGCGTAGAACATAACATATTGTTATGTTCAATGTGGATTTTATACAGTTGTGTGGAAGGGGCCTAGGATGCACTTCATTTTGCCCAACAATAGAGTCAGACCAAAGGCAAAGGCCTTTTAATATTTTATTGGAACCTGAGGGAAGTGGTATTCAATGAATATAATGTACTGCCAGGTTGTAATGATTTTCTGTATTCTTTTCCTTGATTGTTCATTTATTTCTTACAGAGTTCAAAGCCTGGATTTCAAGAGATTTCTTCAAGGAACTCAAGGTTTTATCAAAAAATTTTCTCCATCCTTATCTTATATTCTTGGTGAAGCTGATTAGGATAAGTGGGCTCTGAAACTTTATTTTCCCTAGGTTTATTCTAATAATTTCACCATTAGACTTCAGTAACTGTTGATTATTGGGCTTAGAGGTATACCCTTAAAGATCTCCCACTTCTGTAGCCTTGGAAGCTTATCCAGAATTTCCTCAATGACACAACTGGAAATGATGCAAAGTGTGGGGTGGCACAAGAGAGGAGAATGTAGTTGAGGCATTTTTTCTATGACACACTCCCAGGTCACATGGAACAATAACATTCCTAGAAGACAAATTCTTAACGCCATTCCAAACTCTTAACAAAAATTGCATTTTGCCATTCTGAGACTTACCAACCACATCTTACCTCCTAAATCTGATCATTTTCAAGACACATGAGGGTTTGATAGAAACAAACATGCACCAATATACAATCTAACGACCTAGCTTTGCCACCAAACAGAGGAGCAGCAGGGCAAATCTTGTCACTCCACACACTGCTCCATCATTTCAACACTTTCCCATCACACATGGGAAGCATTGCCTAAGCGGCAAGGATCTTTGCTAGATCAATTGGGGGCAGCACAACACAGACAGGCTCCTGTGTTGGGAGGGAAGCACTGTATGCCACTTCCATTCCAGTTGTGGGTGGGGCAATATTGTAGGATGGGCAGCATGCTTATACATTGCTGGACTGGCAAGGAAGCATCCCAGAACACTTCCCATGCCTCATCCAATGAGATCCCAAATCACTTTTACGGGAAAGGTAATGTTGGTGGGCAGGAAAAGAGATTTAAATATGGGCTTAAATCCAACCTTAAAAACTGTGGCATAGACACTGACAACTGGGAAGCCCTGGCCCTTGAGCGCTCTAATTGGAGGTCAGCTGTGACCAGCAGTGCTGCGGAGTTCGAAGAGGGACGAATGGAGGGCTTAAGGGAGAAACGTGCCAAGAGGAAGGCCCGTCAAGCCAACCCTGACCGGGAACGCCTTCCACCTGGAAACTGATGTCCTCACTGTGGGAGAACATGCAGATCAAGAATAGGTCTCTTCAGCCACCTAAGAACCCACCCCCAAGATACCAGAGATGGAAGACAATCCTCCTCGAGCTACGAGGGATCGCCTAAGGAGAAATCACTTTCCAGAAATAATCTTCTGCAGCATATGAGGACTCCATTGTAGCCATACAAGTGGTTTGATACTGTGAACCTTGAGCCTTATGGTCATACAGATGAACTAATCTCCAGAGTACCATCTGTTCTAGTGTAAGACCTAATAAGCAGTTCCTAGGCAGTTCCTTGGAATCTTCTTGAAACCAGATTTCATCAAATATCTGATAACATTGAAATTAAGAAAAAAGGAAACCATGAAAATTATTGTGTCAACCTGGTTCTTGTATGTTCCTGCAGCCCCTTGCAATCCTTTCTCCCATCCAGGCTTACATTCACTACAGTGTAAATCCCATGTCATCAAAGATCAAGAGAGATCATTTTATCTTCTGACATTAATGGATTCTTAATTAATCTGTGCTTATGTTTACATGCAGATCTTAATGTATTTGGTGGCTAACAAAGATAAAGCTTGAAGATATTTGTTAAAATTGTACCATGGAAAGATAAAGCAATAACAATGGGGTTGGAAGGAAAGGTTTGCAAAGCTCCAAAATAAGCAATAAAAGTGAGCAGATGCAATTACACATAAATGTTAAAGAAATATGTAGAACTAAAATCAGTGATCGAATTATAAAATGCCACAAGCAAAAAGCAGTAGGAATGAAGGTGTACCAATGCAAAAGGTTTCTTCAGGACATCAGACACAGAAAGCAGCCACAGTGAAGTAATTTTAAATACCATAAATTGAACTATGTTGAACTATGACTATGGGATTCAGGCTTCATACAGCTGTTCGGGACTTAATTGTTTTATTTCTATATATCTTCCAAGAAGGCTCTTAAGAACAGGCTTGCAATGGTTTTTTTCTGTTTGGTAACATGAAAAAAATCAGATGTGGTTGTGCATTTTGGATCCATGTGTTTTGGCAATGTAAAGAATATTCACAGAACATTGTAATTTGTACAGTTTATTCAGTATGTATGAAAATTGTTCTCACAGATAGTAAGAATTCTAATAGAAAAGAAGCCTCGGACATTTTACCAATTTAGGGGCAAAGGGAGAAATTATGCATAAAAGCAATTCTATAACAATTTTCTAATTAAATAAGTATATTAGAGCAAAAGAATCATTGTAAGGTAGTAGGTAGTAGATAAGTGCATTGGGTTAGTCCACAGTGAGCCAAGAAATGCCCTGGGTGATTTTGTGGTGGATTTGGGAATGTTGTTGTATTTTGCTACATGGCCAATACAGCTACTCCTGAATAAGTTTCCAAGATTTCTTGGTCTCATACGAATCCCATCTCAAATGACAAATCTGTCCCTTCAGGCATTTGCTTTGTCTGTGTTCCATATTACGCATTCCTATTGCTTACTGTGGACATAAAGAGATCCCTAGAGCACTTGTTCAGTTTGAGAAAAGGCTATATAATCATCTGTGTTCATGACTGAAAATATTAATCAGATACTGAGGGAGAGGAGGGCTTTCAGTTAGCAAAACAGAAAAGCTTTTGTAATTAACAGATAGGGATTATGAGGTCAGATGTTCTCATAGCATTTCAAATGAAAACTGAGGCTCTTTTGTATCATAAAATCAGAGAGCAATGCTCAGATACTTATCTACTGTGAGTTCATATATTTCATAAATATTTCACCTTCCAGGCTTCAATACAGAATTATGCTTTCAACAGGGCAAGAATGCAGGAGGGATATTATTTACCCCTTCAATTTGTTTTTTCCCCCACTTCATCTTTCCTTATTTCCTATTTCTTTGTAAAGGGATAGAAGAATGTGGAGTGATTAATTTAAGCCAGCTTCTCTGTTGGGCCAACCATCACCCCACTCCATGTTAGGGGTATTAACCTTTTCAGGCCTTAACCAGATTTCCTCCATCTTCTTCTGGGCATTTAGTTCAAGAACAATATTGACAACAAGAAAACAGATTCCATGTAAAAATTAGAAATAATTTATTGATGATAAAAATTGTTTGATAGTGGAAGACGCTGCCTTGGAGTATGTTGGTATTGTTGGAGTCTCCTTCTTTGGTGGTTTTTAAAACAGAAATTGAATGGTCATATGTTGCAAGTGTATTCATGTATTCTTGTATGGCAGGGACTCAGTTGGATAGCCCTTGTGTTCTCTTCCTGCTCTGATTCTATGATTGCCTTCTCCCAATTTGCAGAGGTCCATTGAGAAAATAAATGATGTGGACCTTGATCAGGAGCTTAGGATAGAGATGGAAAGTCTGGTCTCTTTCTGCATTGTACTCCTCTTGATGCCCTTAGACTGAGGTATCTAATCTATTGTAATGTCTTTGTGAATTTTCTTCAAGGCCCACAGGAAAGCACAGTATCAATATCATTCAATGGGGATGACTGCTAAATAAGAAAATGGCACACATTGTAAAATTCTATTACAATCTTGTTTGCTTGTGATTTTGTTTAAAATATGTGCCACTTTTCTATGGAAAAAAACAAAATGAAAAATCAGCTGAAAAACAACGCAATAAAAAACATAGAAAGAGAGAAATGGAGAGAGGGGGCAGTAAAAAATAAATGGTAGTGGAAAGGGGAGAACAGTGCAAAAGGAGATAAAATTACCCTAACCATAGATGTAAATGAATAAAAAACAAAAAGACAAAATCAGAAATTATAATTCATTTATGAGACAGGAGAAAGCAAAGTTCTATTCGAAACATCAGCACTGTTTTACCAAGGAACTTTAGTGTATCAAAGATCTGTAATAAAGTAAATGTGTTCTTCATTGCCTGTAACTGATAATTGAAATGAAAAAAAAATATTATTCAACCATAGGGGTCACGTATTCAATTTTTATGACCTCAATTTTCTTTTATGGACAAATGAGGAAAGCATGACAGAAATTTCCTCTTTTATTTTGATGTCTAAGCCAAATATGGCTGCTGCATTGGCTATTGCCCAAAGATGAATAAAGAAAAAAATTAAACATTTCCATGCAAGGGGGAAATGAAAAATCCCTGTATGAAATGGGATTAAGGAGAGGAATCTCTCATTTTTTGGACAGAAAACAAGCATCATACAGCCTCATCCATCTGCTGTTCTGTTCAATGGAAATAGCATATCATTTGTCTGGGTGATAGCTCCGCTTGGGTGAAAATTAATGGACTGGTTTGCTGCAGTAAAGATTAGTTACAGGTAAAAATGGAGTTGGATATTTTGTAGAAAAAACTGTTCAACTTTTTGGAAATTTGGCTGCCATTATGAAAATCACCTTATTATAGGAGGCATGGTTAAGGTGATATGCTCTGTTACAGATAATCATTTGAGTCTAAAATGCTAAACAAAAAGAGATTCTGTTGGGAAATATGACAGATAGTAGTAGATCTCTGTAATAGAGTAATCAAAGGCAGAAAGTGAACAAGAATTAGTTGCAAACCCAACCACATGTTGAGAATTCAGCAAAGAAAATACAATATATAATTGTAGTTTACTTACAAAAATTTGGGCGCATGCAAATACAGCATTTAAAGAAGGAGAGAGAGAGAATGAGAGCAAAGATGCATTAACAGAATGGGTGAGGTAAAAAAAGAAAACAGGAATTCCTCACAGTGTAAACTTGGAGTTGGCTCGTTGTCTGAAATACTGGGCTTTATGTAGATTCTGGGCATGTCACCTTGTACTAATGTTCACTATTATCAAGCATAAATACTCAACTGTAAAATCAAACTATGGCAACTCCTTAAGTCTAAAAAGGGTTATATTTCAGGCATCCTATTAACATCTTTCTTGCACTAAATTTCTTTAAACTGGCAGTACTGCAGGCAGAGCCGGCCCTAGGTATTTTTCAAGTGTAGGCGAACAGAATTTTGGCGCCCCCCCAAACCAATCACTGAAAAATAAAAGTGTCGGCTAAGCGAAAATGTTGGATAATAAGGAGGGATTAAGGAAAAGCTTATTAAACATCAAATTACATTAAGATTTTACAAATTAAGCACCAAAACATCATGTTTTACAACAAATAAACAGAAAAAGCAGTCTCGACTGCACCCCGTATGTTTTGTGCCCCAAGCGACCGCTTAATTCGTGTCATTGTTGGATCGGCTCTGACTGCAGGGCTAGTGTATAGCTCTTGGTATACACATGGAGATGCATTAATTTTTGTGGCTTGATGCATTCCACCCACATTTATATACAAATGAATCAGATTGGTGCTGATGCCTGCCCACAATGGATCTCTATGAACATGAGTACAGTGCATAAATATAATAGCAAGCATATATCTCAACCTACTCCAAATTGGCATCCTCTGGTAGAGTTACTGGCTGGAGTTAATGAGAACTGTATGCCAATACATTGGAAAACCTGGTCTCATACTATGTAGTTTTCATCTCTCTATCCCCCATCCCAGGCTTGTATCTTCCACTTTATAGTTACTTAGATTACTAGATGTTCCAGTAGATGCAGCTATCTTCCTTTGCTTTAGTAAATTTTATGGAGCCGTGCTTCATTCTTACAATATTAAATGGGAATGATTTATGAGGACATCAGTAATGGATATTCTTACCCCTATTTGAAACCAAATAGAGATTCGGATTGGAAGGCAGGAATGAAATACAGCTAGAATACTTAGATGCCAAGACAGTAGTCATGATACCAAAATGCTTCTTCCTGCACATAATATGAAACGGTCATTTCCAGATTCCTGCTTGGTTTTTCTATATGTATGCTCTACCATTTTGTTATGAGAACACTCAAGTAAGAGTATATGTACACACACACACACACACAAATCTGGACACATTCCTTTTTCTGTTGTCCATTACAAAGAACTTGTATGTGAGAGTTTGTGTATATATCTCATTGATTTATTGGTCAGAACCCTAGTGTAGAGGAAAAATGAGATGTTCAGATGCAGAAAATATAAGCAAACATTCCCTTTATGCAATACAAAGCAAATTATTGTTTCCCTTTATTTATTATTGTTAATACAGCTTTCTCTTCGTTGTGCATATTTTTTACTTGGAAAGGTTTTATTTTTCATGCAAGGAAGCATTTAAAAGCTCATGTTCACCTACAGTAAGTTTACATCTGCTTGTCCTACCCCACATGCCTGCAATAATATAGGCCACATCTGACATGTATGTTGCATAATTTAGACAAGATTTCACTCTCTTTTGCTTTTAAAAATCTTTTTGTAATTGAGATCAGACAGTTATGCAGCATAAATAGTTGGAGATTATCACTGTCAAGAAAACATGATCCCCAATGAAATAGGTGGAGAGGTTGCAGGGCAGAGTGGAGTAGGAGGGAAGTTGTAGCAGAAGACATGCCTTTAATGAAACTGAGTCTTTTTCCCATTAGTCCTTACTGGCTGAGAAGATTTGTTACAATAGTGGGAGACCAGCCAATGAATTTAAACCAGATTTGAATCCACTGGTTTGCTAGCTCCCCCCCCCCCCCCCCCCCCCGCTATCAGACTGGCCTGGGTGGGAAGTCTTCACTATGGTATTCTATGGGACATGAGGCAATTCTCTCTTAGCTTTGTCCCTCCCTCCTTATCTATCAAGCATTGGATTTCTATGGGAGTCTCCCTTGACGATTTGGGGTGTGTAGCTTGGAGCCAGTCTTGTCCAACTGGTGGAACACACTTTTCTTACATATCCTGGGATAAGATGTTAGTGTTCTCCCATGGTGTACCCTCTTATGGCATATGTAATGGATCTTGCCTACCTTACAGGGTTGGAGAGTGGGCTGCCTTGCCATTTTCATTTGCTGGTGAGCTTGGTAAAGCAAGGGGGAGGAGCCACAGGTAGCTCCATCTTGGAAAGAGCAAGCCTGATTGGATGTTGGAAAATGGATGGAGTTGCCTAGCAACTGGAGAGGGGAGGAGCCAAGAGAGTGTTATTGCTATAGATAGATGTTTTATTCAGTTAGTGCAGGGGTCCTCAAACCTTTAAAGTGGATGGCTGGTTCATGATCCCTCAGACTGTTGGGGGTCCGGACTATGATGAAATAATCCAAAATTAGGATTGTTGTTGTTGTGTGCCTTCAAGTTGTTTCAGACTTAGGTCAATCCTAAAGTTTAGGACAGGGGCCAAGTAAATGACCTTGGAGGGCCGCATCCAGCCCACGGGCCTTAGTTTGGGGACCCCTGAGTTAATTAGTCAGACAGTCAGGAGTTAGGTAGTAAGCCAGTATTGGGAGATAGTGTCAGTTAGGTTTTTGGAGTAGTGAGTGTTAGTGTCAGCTAAAGCTGGGAACTGTGTTCTTGTGAAGCCTCCTTGAGGAAGAGCGTTAGTAAAGTAGTTTAGCCTTCATGGAGGAAGTGCTAAATACTAAAATAGCACCTATGGAAATAGAGTGCTGAGAACAGTGCCTGTGAGAAGGGAGGGCTGTGGTGTGTTCCTTTAAATAACTTAAGTCAAGATACCTATCTCTGTTTAGGCAACCATCCTGTTATTGTTACTGAAACCATTAGGCATCTTTACTAATAAAGGCATCTTTACTAAAAAATAATAAATTCTTGTTTTTCCTCACATAAAGTTTCTTGTATGACTCTCTAAATACCCTAACACAGAGGAGGCTCCTGAATATATTGGTGGCAGTGTTAATAGTGGTAACATGTTCAAATCCTCCATATTTTGGGTGGCAGGTGAAAGGAATCCTCTGCACCATACTTAAGAATCTAACATTGATCTGGATCTGTGGGCTAATTGGTCCAAAAGCTGATGTCTGCATCTATACCCATGTATATGTCAAGCCTGTCTACCGCTAAATAAAGTTGTGGCCTATTTGTCTCCACTGCATTGTGTCTGGTCTGTGGTTTTCTATAAACAGCACATCTCACTCCTGAACCATTTATAACAAGGATGGACAGCCTATGGTCCTTTTGATATTGATCAACTGCCAGTCTTATCTGTGAAGCTTTGTGTGGAGGTACTCCAAAAATTATGGTGACCAAAAGTGATGTCAGTTAATGGAAATACTTGGCCAATGGCCATCATATCACATAATGGAGCTATATGGAGTATTTGTTACAGAGATGTTGTCAGAATGATATGCATGCATGTATTTCACTATCCCATAGTGTTAGAGGGCTGATTATTTAAGTCTGAATGAAAAAAATAATATTTATTTCTGTATCACAGCAGAATTGTACATATTTTGTTTTCTGTAAATATAAACACTTTTGCAAGCACTTCCCTCTTAAAACACACACACACATTTTTCTCTAATGTATCATTTTTCATATAGTATGGCATATATCACATAATTACTTCTATACATTTTTCACTGGTATTCTGAAAGGAACATTGCATTATAAAATTTGGAGGTATGCAAAAACCAAAGAAGAGATGTGTGCCAGTTATCTATTCACTTGGGAATGTGAACTAGGTCAGTTCTTATTAAAATAAAAACCAAACAAATTTCAAAAGCAAACACTGATCATCTTTCCCTCCCACTGGCAGAAAGCTTAACCAGCTCTAATCCTGGTTCAGGTTATTTAACCCTCAGATAATTTCTCAGTGGAATTTCCTTATTAGCAATTTAAAAAGATTTTGATTACTGTATGATAACTTCATTAACATTGTAGTCAGTTCCCCTGCTCAGTGGAATTGACCATTCAGAAGTTTATATGACAATGTAAATGACAGTACAACACTTTAATGAATTCTGACTCTCCCATTACATTTAAATAATTGATTGGGAGATTGCTAAGAAATCTAAACTTTAACGTTAGTCCCAAGGCTATGGGATGTTTTAACATAAATACTAGGTATGTACAATCCAGAAAAAAATGGTTCTAAACTCTGTTTGAAAGTAGGGGGCGATGGAGCTTCGTTTCTAAAATCATTTCAGAATTTTGAAGGCAAAAAGTTCAAAAGTTTCCAAAACTTCAGAATATTCATATGTACCTCATTAATGGCGGATGCACATGAGCATGAAGGAAAACATTACTGTCAATGGGGAAATTGAGGGGCTTCTCTCTCTGTCATTTTTGAGCTATCCTGATGAAACTTGCTACAGTGGTAGAACACATTTACCACTGTGAGCTCACCATATTTCATAAGGTTTGACTTATCCTCAGATTTTTGGTGAATTTTCAATTTTTTAAATAAAAAAAAATTTTTTAAATAATAACAAAAAATCTGTTCTTGCTTTGAAAGTGTTATTTCCTGTTTCATTGGGTTGTCTTTACTTTGAAAGTCATTGTTCTACTTCAGAAACTTTGTTTTGTGGCTGAAACTTTGTTAAATTGGTGGAGAGAGACTCAACAAACCACAATGTGCTATTTTTATAGGATGATGTCCCTTGTGCAAAGACAAAGTTTTGGCAGTGTAATAAAGTTTTGCCATGTTTTTAGGAAATGACATTTATCAACCAGGAACAGAAATCATAGCACATCATCAAATCACTCCTGACAGATGGCCATCAGCCTCTGAATAAGGAAATCTGTTCCTGATTTGAAAGTGTTATTTCCTGTTTCATTGGGTTTTCTGGGGCTTAGAGTGTGTGACGGCCAAGATCACCCAGTGGGTTTCTATGGCTGAGTGGGGAATCAAGCCACAATTGTAGTCCAACTCTCAAACCAGTACACTACACCATACAGTCTCAAAACGGCCCAGTGCTAACCAGGAGGGAAAACTCTCTTCCAGCACCAGGCTTGGTTTCTATGGGGCTGTTATTAAGCCCGATGCTAGCCAGGAGAGAAAACACTCTTCCCTTTCTGCCAAGACTCTACTGTATTATAATAATCAGCACCGATTGGGCAAGGAGGCAAGCCCAGGTTAGGCTGCTCCTCCCTGCAAACCAAGTTTGGTCAAATTAAAAATGCTTTCTCATATATCCAAATAAATGGACTCCAATGCTTTGAATTGGAAGGTTAATTCTGAAGCCCCAAACCACCTTGGAGCCTCGTTCGGAACCCAAAATAGATTCAATTTTATTCCGACTTACAATGATTCCAATTCATTCGCCCATGCCTACTATCTGTCTATTTTGTTTTTATATTTTTATATAAATATAATTTTTTATATTTAATTGACTGCTTGGATAAATTTCTAAAATGAAAAAGACGATAAGTATTCTATTTTTGTCTAATGACATTAATGCTGGCAAACAGTGATAGATCCTCATCAAATGAGTTAGCTAAAACTTTCCATATCCTAGCCAAACTATTCCTCATCACAGCATGTGTAACAACATGAGTATTTGCACTTGAAAAGGCAAACTTTCTGCAATAAATAAACAAATATGGGTATGGGGGAATAATGGGATTTTTTCCAAATTGTTTAAGTAAATTGTGAAACCTTACTTGAATTATTATTTCAGAAATTATAGCAAATTCTGGTAAGCAGAGTGTTACAGTTCGGGCCCTGCCTATCTTCGCGACTGCATCCCCCCCCCCATGTGCCTGCGCAAGTGTTAAGATCTTTTGGGGAGGCAGTTCTCATGGTCCCGCCACCATCACAAGCACGAGGAAGAGGACCTTCTCGGTGGTGGCCCCCCAGTTTTGGAATGCCCTCCCCAGGGAGATTAAATTCTGGAGGGAATTGAAAACTTGGATATTTAGACATTGAGAATGTCTAACATGATCGTCCATAATTATGATACAGCGCAGCATTTTCATCCCATTACCTTGTTCCTTAGTTGCAACTTGCACTATCCCTTTCCTTTCTTCTTGTTTACAGTTGGCCATGTTTCTACGACAGATAATACTTTAGTTTACTGGCATTGTTCTGAGCTCAAATTATTGTTTTATATACTAGTGGTTTTATATTGTACTGTACTGTGTGTTTATTTTATGCGTTGTTTTAGGCACCTTGTGCCATATGTAAGCCGCCCCAAGCCCCTTCAGGGAGATAGAGGAGGGGTACAAAATAAAGTTATTATTACTTAATAATAATATTGCAGAAAAGAAAGTTTGGAAAGTGAAGAGATTTGACAATACACTCTTTTATCTTGTTCTGAATTTCTAACCAATCATCCCAGGCTCTTCTATCATAAAACAAGAAGAAAAGCCATGGAAAAATTTAACATCTCTATGAAAACCAAAAGTTAAAAGCAAAACTACGCAGTCCCCCAATTTTTTGTAAATATCCCTTGCCTCCTTTTGATGATAAGCATAATATACATATATCATTGTGCATATACAGCCACTTTACACAATAAACCACTGCATAGTATTGGGATCATGTAGCTGAAGTATAACTGTTGTTTTTAGTAGGAGGCATAGCCAGAAGCAGGTCCAAAACAGTGTTTACCACAATGGCTAGTAATGAAGGAAGGGCCTTCAACAATCACAAATGACAGAAGATGATAAGCAGCATATTTTAATGGATTTCCTCCTGTAATATCTTATAGATATGTATCTCATTCTCAATCAGGGTGTTCCACTTTGATATATTTCCCTGTGAATATTTTCCTGAGGTGTGCTTGAACTGTGACATACATCATTGTAGTGTAAGATATCAAACTTTCATCATAACAGATTGCCAGTTAATGGATAATCCAAGACCCCTAAGGTAGTTGTAGGCAGTACAAAATAAAGCTGCTTTTGGCAGCAACAAAGCCATTGTAGCTAGTGTGGAGGAAAAGTTTGTCTTTATGTTCCTTTCCCTTGTAGATCAAAACAAAGCACTGGAGAGTGTATGTGTATGTATGTGTAATGCCTGTTGGGCACTGAATTCAAGCAGTAAAGAGTAGAGGTGTACACGATACCCATTTCTCCTGCTTCATTCGTTTTTTCGTTCCTTTTGTTTCAGGTATGAGCACAAAATGGGAACTTGGTTCTTTCATTGCTCATTTGAATAATTTAGTCCCCATGACCTAAACTTAAAAATTAGTATACTATTTTTTGCACTGTTCCCTTTCCCTATACTTAATTGGACACTCCGTCCTCACTCCAACAGTTGAGAAATATTTGCACTTTGTCCTTTTGTCATGAAGCACTTTATAACTACATTATTGCACTTTAGTCTTAATGGCCCCTCCACACTATCCCCCTCTATCAACCTGGTGGTCCATTTTATTTTATTTTTACTCATTTTACCCTCTAAATGAGTTTTTATGGTTAATGTATTGTTCTTGCACAATGTTGATTTTACTGTGTTTTTACTCATTGTAATATGTTTTTATTTGTTGTACTTTGTTTATTGCTTTGGGCCTTTGCCCTGTGTTAGCCGCCCAAGTCCCTGTGGGGAGATGGTGGTGGGATAGAAAAATAAAGTTACTTACTTACTTACTCCACCCCTGAACGAAAATTAGCTCAAAATGAAAGAAAGTGGGAGTAGGTACCATTTCCTTGCCTGCTTTTCATGAGCACAGTTTAATCTTTTTTTTTTTTATCCCACAGCAAACAAAACTTAAACCATCATTTACTCTCCTCTTCCAGGAGGCCATCACTCTTCCTTATCTGAAGTGGGAAGCCTCCTTAAAATGCTGTGGAAACTGTGTGGTGACCAAGTCCCTTTCCTCCTCCCCAGCTCTTGGAGCTGCTGCCTTGGGTCGTTGCTGCTGCAGCTGCTGCCTGGCTGAGAGCCTTCACCTCCTTCTTCTCCTCTCTCTCTCATGCAAAGAAGATGCCTCCAGCTTCACTCCTGTGCCTCCTTCACATAAGAGGTGTGAAGGAAGAAGAGGAGAGGGGCTGGAGGTGCCTTCCTTGCATGAGAGACAGTGGAGGAGGAGAGGAAGGCACCCAGTTAGACAGCAGCAGCAGCAGCAAGCAAGGACCCATGGCAGCAGCTCCAAGACAAACCATACCACTGCCAAAAATGATGGGAAGGGGAGGGGAACCCCCCTCATTGCCGTCAGTGAAAGAAGAAGTGAAATAGTGGGGCTGGGCACTGGGCTGTGAGTGTGGTGTGTGGAGCATCTTTGACATTTGGCAGGGAGGAATGGTGCCCTACCCTGCCTCCCTCCTGCTGCTACTCTTGGACAAGTTGAAGGGCGGGGCCAGCAGGGGGAAAGGGGAAATGTTTTAAGGAGATTTTATTTATAAAAAGGAAAAAAAATTAGGGGATGACCCAAATGTTATAAAACCTGGTGGGCTAAAAGTTGTAGATTTGCCCTTCATGTGTGGCAATTTTCACCCCCTCTAGCCCTAACACTGAGGGGAAGAGGAGCCTGAGGAAGCCCACCCCTAGTGGCCAATGGGTAAAAAAAAATTGGTTTTTTCAGTTGCTGAACGAAAACAACAATTCGGAAAGGCATTGTTGTAGCCCAGCCTGCACCTGAGCTGTCAGGTGAGCCTGAAATTGGACCTGTTCAGCCTGTGATTGTCCCTGCACCTGACATGTCAAAGGACTCTGGGTTTGTTTGGGCCTGAGATTCCTATGCAGCTAGAGTTGGAGGAAACTGTGATCACAGGCCAGCCAGAGTTTGGTTCAGATGATTCTGGGAACAGGCACACAATGTTTTCAAGCCAGCAGCTTGAACCGCATTCCTTGAAAGAGTCAAGGTCGGACCTTCTTCTGCCAGATGGGCATTCTAGTTGTGACTCTAGTTGTGATAAGGTTAATGAGCTTGACAGAAAGAAAGCAATATATCAGCTGAGAAGAAAAAGGGAGCTTTCCAGGAGCAGCAAGAAGCTGTTATTGAGAAAGAATAATGATCAGACTTCTCACGGGAAGAGGCTTTGAGTTTATCCTTAAGAAGATCTGCTTCTGTTAGAGATTCAGAGGTGGTAACTTTGCTCATCGAGAGAGAGATCCCCGTTTCATGAATTAAGAATCCTGTTCCATGTTCCTGTGGATTTCCATGTCAATTTATGCAGTCTTGTGCCTTGAATTTTGTTCCAGTCTTGTTCCTTGCTCTTGGGGATTTTTGAATTATCCAGTTATTGTTCCAGTGAGTTTGCAGTTTGGATTTCCTGCTCCAGTTAAGATCCTGTCTTGTGTTCCAGCTTTGATCTCGTTCCTTGAACTAATCTTGGTGCTTTGATTCCTGCGTTCCAGTTTGATCCTGTGCCTTGGACTAATTTTGATACCTTGTTTGTATTTATTTTGATGTTCTGTTTGGACTCTGTTCTTTTGTGTGACTTTCATAGACTCTTGCTTCAAGATTCTCAAGTATTTTGTACCTAGTGGACTTAAGCCTTATTTCATTGACTTTGAACTTTGATTTGCCATTGCTTGCATATAATCTTCAATAAACAGCTTGCCTTGCTTATATTCTGGAGCTACAGTGTAGTTTTGAGGTGACCTTGCAGCCTAGAGGTGCAACAGGTGCTTGTTTTCGGAAGGCGCTCAAAAACGTACGAATGAAACAAACAGAAATTGATAGCAATTCTATACTAATGCACAAGCCTAGTTAAGAGCCTGGAATCAGTTCAAACATAGAATAATTTCTTCCAAGAAGTAACATCATTCCTTCCATCAGTGAGATTTGTTTCATAGATAATAAGAACCACAGACTTATGTTAGCAAACACCTTGTTATGATATGGCATCCAAGATGTCATCCAAGGAATTGAATTGAATTGACCCTGGAGTATGTTTAAAATCACTTTAATATTATCAGTGGATTAACTCTGTTTTAAAGTTAACCTTTACAGGTAAACCTTAGTGTTTACCTTGTGCGTGTGTGTGTGTGTGTTTAACCATATCACAATAATTTCAGTTTGTAAACTGTCTTGGGTCCCAGTTAAAGGGAAGAGGTGAGGTATAAACAGAGGAAAAAGAGAACAAGGTAATAGCAGGATTAACTGAATGCTATTCCTCATCTTGCAAATCTGTGGATCAGGTTAGCCATGCATGCTGCCAACATTACTTATCATTGCAAATGTATTGCCTTTGGATACTTAGAGGGATGCTTTTTGCCTTATGCTACTTAACTTATTGACACTAAATCTTAACATCTTACTTTGGAAAATGAGCTCATCTGCTTACCAGATGGCTAGTCAGAACACCCAAACCCCCAGCCATACGGAGAAAGGTAAAATATGGACACCAGTAATTAACACTTAGGAAATCAGCAGCTGCTTCATTCAATAGTGAAAAATCTACCTTCCATAAGATGCCATGGCCATGATTTTGAACTAGAGGAGTTATCTTTCAACACTGTCTTATTGGAATTGTTTTTTCACTAACTGAAAATGAATATGCAAAAATGTATACCAAATGCAAAACAATCTTTACCTATCTGGTGCCTTTGGAGGGTATTTTTACAATAATCCCTGTGAGTCCCATGTAAAATGCCAAATGGCAAAAGAACATGTACATTATGGTCCTAAACATTAGGAGTGTGTCAGGTTGATGAAGGATGGTGTAGATCTCCTATACTGCACAACTTTATAAATCTATAATAGCCTTTTTAATATAGAGAGTAAATTGGTTGTTCCATTTTCACCGGCTATCAGTTATCAGACTTGGGCTGTTATTTTTAACATACATGAAGAAAAACGTGGTACAGGTAATAAAGACATCCCACATATCAGAGATAGAGATAGAAAATAAAAACCTAAGACTTAATTAAGATATGTATATAGAAAAAATCCTTATCAGGAATTGTTGTGAGTGTAGAGCAAACAGTGGGAAACAAGCATGTTGTTTTCTTTTGAAAATCAACTTAATTTAGGTAACTATGATATCTCTAATGCCTCACATTTCCAGATTGTAATGACTGTTTTTCAAGAAGCTGACAGTTTCTGCTGAAATTCATCATTATAATGCAAATACACATCTATGTTTCCATATTAATGGTAAAATTTATCAAATTAAGTGTGTCCCTTTTTTGGTTGATGGGTAATGAAGATCAGTGACATTATGTCTTCAGTAATGATTTTCTCTAATTAATTTTCTCAGCATAACTCTGGCTGATATCAAAGCGCCTAGCAACAGCGTGTTTGAATCAGTGGGCTGATAGCATTGTGCATCCCTGTAGATTTACACTGCAAGCATTACTTTGACGCAATGTCTCCCTTCTCTTCCCTTGAATGTCTAATTCTATTAGAAATGTTCTGTGTTCTAGGACCAGTAAAACAAGTGTGTTCAGGCTACGATTTACTCACAGCTAGTTGTCCATAGAAAGGTGAGGTCCCTTAGGTTATGAATACAGCGTTAATCAATTTGTAATTACGTCTCATTTTTATTCACTCATTTAAATATACATGAAACAGTTACAAGCATAAATTATTAAATATTTAGATTAGTCTCTGTCACATTCCTATGCTAAACTAGGTTTTCTAAAGCGGGGAGAGAGAATTTGTGGCACTTAAAAAATATTTTAGTAAAATAAAGCAATACATTTATAATACAGCAGACACATATCCAAGACACTTAATCCTTTCCCCCATTAATCTCATATCTATTGTACATTTCATTCTTATATATGTATTTCTATCCTTCACTTCTGTGCTCCTCTCTAAACAGCAATGGACTACAGCTTTCATTATCCCCAATTTTATGCCATCAGGGTGGGTGACAACTCCAACATCTGTTGAGAAACCAAGAAAGTCTGGTAGAGAATACTAAAGACCTTGCAAAATGTCATCTCCCATGATACCAACAGGAGTGACCCATAGAAATTAAAGTGGTGTCAATTAGGGGTGTGCAATTCAGTTAAATCCCATTTTGTTTTCGATATCCAGATTTCAGTGGACCCCAGGCCCATTTTTTAGGAGCCTCTCAAATTTGGTCAATTTAAAAATTTCAGTTTTTGATCTGGCAACTGAAAGATCAGGGAAGATCCAGGCCATTGGTGGCAATGGGGAACTTACAAGGCTCCCTTTTCCACCATTTTTAGGATATCAGTCTTAAGAAACCATCCTTTCTGGGATTCTTTCTTCTTGTGTTCTTCAATAAGACCTGAATTAAAAGCATCCGACTTAAGAAACCATTTTTTCTGGGATCTGGATTGCTATGAGTTGTCCAGGCTGTATGGGCATGTTTCAGAAGCATTCTCTCCTGATGTTTCACCCACATTTATGGCAGGGATCCTCGGAAGTTGTGCGTCCAACACAATGATTCCAGCCATGAAAGCCTTTGACAACACATTGAACTTTCTGAGATCCTTTCTCCTTATATCCTTCAATAAGACCTGGGTTGAAGGCATCAGACTTAAGAAGCCACCCTTTCTGTGATCATTTGCCCTCAACACCCTTTCAATGAAGCTGAGTTAAGGGAGGTACCCTTCTTAAACACTTATTTCAATGGGAGCAATACCACCTGAAGGAGCATAGCCATTCTTTACTTCCTCATTTTATGGAGGCTTTAGAAATGGTAAGATTTCCACATTTGAAGTTTGCCTCAAATACCCCACATTTGAAGCTTGCCTCATGTGAAGTGCACCATTGGTGGCAGTTTCTTAAGTGTGTAGAAAGTAAACTGCTTATTTATCTCTATTTGAGTCAAAATGCAAGACAAGCCATGCAGATCTGCGAGCAGCACTGAGCTTGGCTAAAAGACATGTCATGGCTTTCTTCTGTTCCGATTGGCTCAACAGGCAGGGCTCACAGGAAAACTCTCCACATATAACAGAAAGCAGTCATTTTCGGCAGTTATATTGTCTGTTGTGGCCGGAAAAATATGGTGGCAGAGCCTGTACTGTTATGGCTGGCCGGAACAGCTGGAACCCATTTTGAACAATGGATCTGTGCACAACCCTAGTGTCAACCTGCATTAATTTCATGGTGTAAAATACACCTCCTCTCCCATCATGAATTGCAGGAAATTTCTTTCTGGTAAAATTGTTTACTGTGATTACAGCAAACAATCTCCAACTTCTACTATCTAAATTACTGTATTCATGAGCAATGTGTTCACTGATGCTTCTCAATTTACTTCAAAATCCCTCTCACTTAGGGTGCGTCTGCACTGTAGAAATGAGGCAGTTTGGCACCACTTTAACTGCCATAGCTTAGTGCCATGGAATCATGAGGGTTGTAGTTTTACAATCTCTTTAATTTTAATTGCCAATGCCTTACAAACTACGACTCATATGATTCCAGAGCACTAAGGCACAGCATTAAAAGTCGTGTCAAACAGCATTAATTCTACAATGTAGATCCACCCTAAATGAGGTCCTCTCATACTATGTTGAACGCTGGTTCTACACTGACCTATATCCCAGGATCAGGTTCCAGATTATCTGATTTGAACTGAATTATATTAGTCTCCGCTGCCATATAGTCTGGGGTAAGCAGATTATCTGGGATCAAATCCTGGGATATAGGGCAATGTAGATGGAATCGAAGAAAGCTACAGCAGCAGGCAATGGTATTTAATTTTCAATGTGGACATTGTTACAGGATTCTAATTTGTAACTGTTAGTAAGTATTGTCATCAAATATTCCCATGGCTCCTTATTTATTTTGGAGAGTTAACTAGCAATGAATTTTCATTCACTTAAGCAAAAACCGATTGTATTGAGAGGCAAAAGTTATCTAACGATTTATTACAGAACATTCTAATTAATGTTAATGATATATTATACAGAATGTATGGTAGAAATACAAAGTTTCTTGTTAATACAAAACAATGTTTCCACATTTTAAGACTAAAATGTAATAGCACAAAAAACTTTTTTTTTCATGGCTATATGTATCAATCAGTAATTCATTTCATTTGCTGTCACCTTCCCATCTTATTCCAGTTGAGTTCAGGTCAATACCTATTGTCTTCCACCAGCTATATCTTTTTTGATATGAGTCTTATTTTGTTGATATAATGTAGTCAATTTTACATGCTATCTAGTATCTAGGAAAATCAATGCTCCATATCCACAGATTTTGCACCTGTGGGTTCAACCACTTTCTGCTTGAAAACATTAAAAAGTAATAATAATATCAAGGCAAAACATTGATTTTGCCACTTTATATAATGGAATCTACTATTACTGTTCATAGCATAGGCTATCACTTGTGGCTGAGTATGATTGTCTTCCAAGGGTAGATTCTTGGCAGTGGGTCTGTAAGTGACTGTAGAGACCTTTTCTGGATCCACATGATATGTCACAATGAGGACATACATTTCCAGGCAGTCATGACAAGAGTTTGTTTGATGCACTTTCCTCTTGGCACATTTCTCTCTTTCACCCTGTGTTTGTGCCTCCTCAAAATTTATGGCACCGTTGGTAACACCTGACCTCCAGTTTGAGTGCTCAAGTGCCAGAGCTTCCCAGTTCTCTGTGTTTATACCACATTTTTAAAGGTTAAATTTAAGTCCATCTTTAAATCTCCTTTGTTGTCCATCAACATTCCATTTTCCATTCTTGAGCTGATAAAGTTGCTGCTTTTGGAGATAATGATTGGGCATTTAAACCATGTGACCAGTCTAGCAAAGTTGATGACAGAAGATTATCCTTTCAGTGCTAGTGGTCTTTGCTTCTTCCAGAATGTTGGTGTTTGTCTCCCTGTCTTTCTAGGAGATTTGCAGCATATTTTTAAAGGCAATGCTGAAGAGTGACCTTTATAGATAGTCTGTGTTTTAATGGTGTACAACAGAGTTGGAATGACAATAACTTTAAAAATAAGTATCCCTATGAATATTCCAATCCTTAAATGCTCTTTGCTTTATTTCTTAAAAATGATGTGCTTGCAGAGCACAGATGGTCTGTGTTTTGCCATCACTGTCAACTTTTTTGGAGAGATGGCTATCATGTGTTTCCTATGCTGCCCTATACCTTAACAAACTACTACTTTGGATGAAACTCTGTCCATTTCAGTAGTGTGAAACCAATATGACAGTGAAGACCATGTAGACTTCTCATTTGCATGTAGAAACTGAGATATAAAGCAAAATATGCAGCCATTTTCATCTCTTTTTTCTTTGCAAGAAGTAAACTTGTATAAGTTGTCAAGCCAATGAGAGCAGTCACAGCTGTGATTGACACCATATGTGGGGGATCTTAAAATTTGCAGAATGCCATAATGATCCATTCATTGAGTAGTTGCACTCATGCTGCATACAGCATGCTAAATAATAAGGTATGAACAGTTAAAGTGACAGCCCTCAATAGCAAATGCTAGAACAACCCAAGCATGTATTATGGAAAAATAGAATTTCATAGAATCATAGAATAGTAGAGTTGGAAGAGACCTCATGGGCCATCCAGTCCAACCCCCTGCCAAGAAGCAGGAAATCGCATTCAAAGCACCCCCGACAGATGGCCATCCAGCCTCTGTTTAAAAGCCTCCAAAGAAGGAGCCTCCACCACAGTCCGGGGGAGAGAGTTCCACTGCCGAACAGCCCTCACTGTGAGGAAGTTCTTCCTAATGTTCAGGTGGAATCTCCTTTCCTGTAGTATGAAGCCATTGTTCCGTGTCCTAGTCTGCAGGGCAGCAAAAAAAATGTATTTAAACAGCATTTTTCCTGCAGAAGGAACAGGGAGAGGAAGGCTAGGTAAGTTTGTGTAACAGGAAGGAAAAAGACAATACATTCTCCATATCAAAATCACTCTGACTGTGTTTCATACCCTATATCTGCCCATCTAGCAGTAAGCCTCATTCATCCAAATATAAATTGGTTATGAACAGACATGAATGAAATGTCACTGTTAAGTGACTTTTTAAAAGAAAGTAATGTGAAATGTGGATAACTTTGTGCACATCCTCATAGACAATTGGTTCTCTAGTACATTGTTTAAAAAGAAGCCAGCTTTGAACACAGAAAATTCTTCATATGTCTTCTACAGATGGGATAAATATTCCTTGTTGCATTTCACAATATTTTTTTTAAAAAATGTATTCAAAGTTCCTCTTGTTCCAGACTATTTTCTGGCAATTCATTTTAAGAAAAAAGTGTAAAAAAAAACCAGAATGGATGTCCAAGAAACTTATGTAGAGAAAAGATCTGAAAGGCTAAAGTGCAAAATGAGCTCAAGCTTACCAGATAGATTAAAAACAATAAAAAGGGGCTCATTGATTATGTCAGTAGAAAAAAGAAGAACAAGGAAATGGTAGGGCCTCTGTGTCAAGAGGATGGTGGAATGTTGACAGGGGATAGGGAAAAGGCATACTTACTCAACACCTTCTTTGTCTCAGTCTTCTCCCAAATGGAAATCAATATCTAACCTGAGCAATATGAAGCAGACAAGGCAATAAAGCGTATGCAATCCAAAATACCTAAAGAAATAGCCAAGGAATGCCTGGCTACTCTGAATTTAAGTCTCCAGTGCCAGATGAACTGCATCCAAGAGTATTGAAGGAACTAGCAGAAATAATTTTAGAACCACTGGCAATAATCTTTGAGAATTCTTGAAGAACAGAGGAAGTCCCAGAAGACTGGAGAGAGAGCAAAAGTTGCCCCTATCTTCAAGGAGGAGAAAAAAGAGGACCCACACAATTACTGTCCAGTCAGCCTGACATCAATACCAAGAAAAATTCTGGAGCATATCATTAAGGAGGCAGCCTGTAATCACTTAGAAAAGAATGCTGACTAAAAGTCAACATGGATTTCTCAAAAACAAATCAGGCCAGACTAATCTTATCTCTTTTTTTTTCCAATAGAGCTACAAGCTTAGTAGATGCAGGGAATGCTGTATATGTAGCATATCTTGATTTCAGTAAGGCCTTTGACACGGTCCCTCATGATCTTCTTTCAAACAAACAACACTACTGCTAGGTGGATTTGTAATTGGTTAAAAGATCAAACTAGAAGGGTGTTCACCAATAGTTCCTCTTTATCCTGGAAAGCAGTAACTAGTGGAGTGTTGCAAGTTTTGGTCCTGGACCCAGTTCAGCTTCATTATTAATGACTTGGATAAATGTTTAGAGGGTGTGCTTAGCAATTTTTCAGATGACATCAAATTAGAAGGGATAGCTTCAGGGGGTTGAACTACATGGCCCATGTGGTCTCTTCCAACTCTATGATTCTAATTCCCAACACTACAGACCAATTGACATATTTACAAGCAGAACAGCACCCAATACAACTGACCAGCTAGCTTTACACAGAATTGGGTTGAAGGGGACAGGGAATCCATAGATTTTGGATTCTACAGTGGGTCCTAGCAGATACCAAGAGACCACTCAATACATTTTATTTTAATGTAGTTTTAGATATTTTTAAAAGAAACTACATGAAGCTATGGATAAAATCTACATGAAGCTATCCATAGCTTCATGTAGTTTCTTTTAAAAATATCTAAAATACATTAAAATAAAATGTATTGAGTGGTCTCTTTGTATCTGCTAGGACCCCTGTAGAATACAAAATCTATGGATGCCCTGTCCCCTTCAACCCAATTCTGTGTAAAGCTAGCTGGTCAGTTGTATTGGGTGCTGTTCTGCTTGTAAATATGTCAGTTTGGTAAGAATTTTCAGGTGAATGAGGTGTAGTTCTTCAAGTTACTTTTTAGCAACTTGCCAAATCAAAACTGTGTGCTGTTAGCGCTATGAAACTCATACATGTGGATGTCTAAGTTAAACGGTGGTGTCAAACACTGAAATGTACTGAAAGGCAATGCATCTTGGAAGTACATCCTGCACACTTTATGACATGGTGAAGAACCGGGACCATTGATGTATACCTTTCCTTAGGTTGGAGGTATTGGCTTTACAATGACAATCTTTTGCTTGTAGTAGGCCGACACTCCAAATCCATTCCTCTCTGCTGGTTGTATTCATTTAATAAATTGTAGCCCTAGTTTAACCAAGTCTTTGTGTCTGCCTCTTTTATTACCGCTCCCTGCAAATGCATTTTCTCTCTTCAACATTTATTTTCTCTTGTTCACCTTCATTTCCTGGACTTGATAGTAGCCTTGAGTCATGATCTTTGCTTCAGATATCTCTGACTATTATGCCTTTACCCAGATCTCTTGCCCTCCTCACAGTAAATTTCCTCTGAAAAACTTACAGTTTCCTGCCCTGCTGCTCACTTCAAATGTCAGAGATTGCCAATCAGTGAAGCTTCTTCACCCACTTATCAGATTGTGTGTCTCTACAGCACAGAAACAATATGACCTATTTTAGGAAATGAGATGCTGCTATTGACTTGCTGATTTGTGTACTAAATACTAAAGACACAGTTGATGCAGCTTGGTCTTCTACTTGTCTGCCAGATATTTTCTTGAGCTTCAGAAGACAACTCAGCTGTCAGCAACCATTCCATACTGCTGTCATCTGAACCATTTGGGGAACCTTTTTACATAAAATCTAGATTCTTCATCTTCTGTGAATTTCAGCTTATCTATTTATCTATCTCTGTCTATCCATCTACCAACCAACCTATTGTCTATCTATCTAGAGATAACTGTACACATTCTCATCAGAACTAGTATAGAACTGTACAGTGAAAGCAGGCCTTATATGAAGAAAAAAACCCTATGCACAAAGGAAAGAATTTTCTTTCTGTCATTGCCCATTCTTGGAATATTTAATGGTAAACATGGAATATTCATGAACATAAATATTGCCCTAAATATCCTAGTGGTCTAAATATACTATATAGACATAAATATCAAATATCCAAATTGGCTTAGAAGTTGTTATTGGCCTAAATGCCTTAAAAGCACCAGAAGCTCAGCAGAGTCAGTTGTGGTTAGTACTTGAATGGGAGACCAATGAATACCAGGTGCTGTATGTTATGTTTGTAAGGAAGGAACTGACAAAACTACCTTTAAGCTTTCCTTATTTAAAAATCCTATTTAAATCATGGGTTGGCAGGAGATATTACACAAACATAAGTGGTGGCAATGATACAATGCACTTTGCATATTTTATTTATTTTTCAAGCTTATATGCCGCCACTCCCCTAGGGCTCGGAGCGGCTTACAAGAACCGGCTAAAATCAACAATTTAAAAAACATCTTAAAAACATCTTTAAAAAACATCTTAAAAAACATCCTAAAAGCACCTTTTAAAACATCAACAACAGAACTCAAAAGCCTGTCGAAACAGATATGACTGCCAGAGCTCAGAGTTAGTTTTTGTGGGTGGCAGGTAAAATTTTACAAGACTTGATTTGTTGCTGTAAACTTCCAAAATTCAGAGGGAGGGAATCTGAATGTTTACTTAATTGGTTTCCTCCTTCACTCTTGGCCATTGTACCACCAGGGTTCAGTCTCAACTCTTCTCTGCATCCTCCTTCTGATTGCAAGTATTTATGTTACATTAAAAGTACCTTATCTTAACTCTCTTAGTAAGCAAATGAGAAAGAATAGTCTCCCTATTTCAATTTGATCTGTAGCTAGATTTTCTGTCTTAATTTCTAAAAAGAAAAAAAAAATGTGCCTGCTTGATTGAATGGGAAGTTGTGAGCAATTCTTGATGTTGTGTGTCTTCACATCATTTCCAACTGATGGTGGTCCTAAGGTCAAATTTACTTGGCAAGATTTGTTCAGAGCTGGGTTGCCTTTGCTACCCTCTGAGACTAAAAAGTGTCACATTGAAATCCACTCAATGGTTTTCCTGGTTTAGTCAAGATTTGAATATTGGTCTCCAGAACCATAATCCAATTCTCAGAGTATTATTTATTTATTTATTTACAACATTTTTACCCCGCCTTTCTCACCCGAGGGGACTCAAGGCGGCTTACAACACCCGGCAAGATTCAATGCCAAACAATCAATAAAATTAACAACACATTTAAAACCATTAACAGTAATCAATAAAAATACATTATACAAACATTAAAAAGCATTAAAACATATAAATTACTTAATTCCATTCTTCCAAGAACCTTGTACATAGACCTTAATTCAGACCGTGTCAATATTTGCTTACTCATTAAATGCTTGCACACAAAGCCATGTCTTTACATTCTTCCTGAAGCCCAGAAGGGTCGGAGCCTGCCAGATGTTACTGGGGAGGGCGTTCCACAGCCGAGGAGCCACCACTGAGAAGGCCCTGTCCCTCGTTCCCACCAGCTGTGCCTGCGAGGCAGGCGGGACTGAGAGCAGGGCCTCTCCCGATGATCTTAGCGTTGTTGATGGTTCATAGGAGGAGATACGTTTGGACAGGTAAGTTGGACCAGAACCGTTTAGGGCTTTGTAGGTCAAAACCAGTACTTTGAATTGGGCTCGGTAGCATATTGGTAGCCAGTGGAGCTGGCATAACAGTGGAGTAGTATGCTCCCTGTATGTCGCCCCAGTTAACAATCTGGCTACCGCCTGTTGTACTAATTGGAGCTTCCAGGCCATCTTCAAAAGCAGCCCCACAAGTACTGGCTCTTGTAGTTGGTAATAAATGCATAATGGTTTTGGACCAAGCCTTTGGAGATTTGGTGCAATAATTGATACGAAAGATGTGCAATTGATTATTGGAACAGCCTGGACTACATTTGTGGATCATGTGAATTATCATGTTTTATTGTGGTAAATGCTTTTAATTGTTTTAATTTTATAACTCTATTTTAAATGTTTTTGAATACTGTTTTTAAAGGCATTGAATTACTGCCTGTGTTGTAAAGCCACCTTGAGTCCCCCTTCGAGGTTGAGAAAGGTGGGGTAGAAATATTGTAAATAATAATAATAGTAATAATGATGATGATGATGATTAATGATGTCATAAGAGGTCTTGCCATCATCATCATCATCATCATCATCATCATCATCATCATCATATTCATATGTTTATGTTTATTTATATCCTGCTTTTGTGTCCACAAGGGGCAAGGTGTTGGTCTGGAAATCACAGGGCCTGTGATGATCATAAACAAACAACCTTAACTTCATATGACACCTTCTTACTCAGGATATATTTCTGAAATTTCCTATGGCACTAAAACAAAAAAAAAAGCTGTTGGATAAACAAGGATTTTGTAGGAGTAGGACTCAAATGAAAGAGAAGGGAAATAATGAAGAAGTAAAACTTAGAAGCAGTGTAGAAATAGAAATGGCAAGTCAAACCCTTACATAATAGATATTAAAAAGTCACTATATTTTGAGTCCCTATAACATTTTGAAACCATTCTCCAATGACAATCCATTCTACATTTTAACAATACTTTGGAATCAAGGATATAGTCTTATCACAGCTCCAGTTAATGTTTAAGACAATTCTCTTACTTGAATTCATTGAAATGCCACCATATGAATTTCATTGTTCAGAGAAACTCGTTCAAGGGCATCCTAAGGAACAGTATGAAATTTTTAATCTGACTTTTATTCACTGCATTTTAATAACTTGTTCAAGTGTGTTCTGGTTCATCTTATCCCTGCTTCCCTCTACCACCTTCAGCACAATTTTGGACAAAAAGAAGGGAGGTGATAAGGTGTGGTGATGATGTATGAAATCTGACAGTGGAACCTTTGAGGATGTTAAACTTCAAAGCTTAAGTTTATTTTGACAAAGAGAATGAAGTCTGAGTTTCCTATTTTTTTTTTTAAAAAAAACATGGCACAGGGAAAAGGCAGAGTGTGATAAGCTTCACTTGTTAGCTGTGGTTTGTGAAAGCACAGGCTGTGTCAGTATTGGTAGCACAGCTATGCTGAATGAAAGAGTGACTGATGCACAAATATAAAAACAAGAGTACTGCTGAAGAAATAGTAGAAGGAGTATATGAATACTTGTCAAAACTAGGAGAGATAAGATCCTACTTTTGAAGAGCCTGAGCAGTTTGATATGCTCAAATTATATCCATCCCAAATAGTGTGTTGTCTAAATATATTGATGTTTGATCACTGATGCTTTTCATTTTTAATGAGAAGGTGGTAATTGGAAACTCATTATTGCATACAGGATCATTTATCTGTATGAAGTAATAATCTGATTCCATTCCAGTGCTGAGAATAAGATTTTGTTTTCTAAGCAACCCTCATCCACCCTCATTTATCCTGCTCCAAAGAATAAATAGTGAAATCCCCCGCCCACCCTTGGCCATATTGCTAGCAACAATGAATATGCAGAAATCTGGGAAGTCATTTTTGGTAAGCATAAGCAAAACAGAATTCACACCCTAGATTCCATAACAAAACATGTTGGGGTTGGGGGGGGGGGGGACTCCCATATGGCCTCTATGAAGGTCAGGCCAGAGTAAAAAAAAAGTGCCTGGTGTACATGCTAGGACTCAATACATGCAGGGAGATATTCCATAAATCTGTCCTGCTCCCTCATACCTCTCTCTTTGCTCTGGATTATGACCCACTCTCTTAACTCTCAGTGCAGTGTAAGTCCAGCTGGTCGCTTCATGAACTGAGTAGGAATTTTCTCCCTTCTGAACTTTTTAAACCTATCCCATACTGCATCTGGAGGACTTTGTGAATTGGCTTAGGGTGGTCCGTATGAATAAGCTGGTTGTGGAGAGGGAATATAATAATTTGGTATATACCTTGGCACCCTTTTGGTGAAAGATGACACCCTTAAGCAGCCTCTTTAGGTCTGACAACTTGTGAAAGAGCCTGCCTTTGAAGACAACATGTGGATTTTCTCTATCCTTATAAAGTCTGGCAGCTTGGGATGAAGGACCCAAGGTTCACCTTCCAGAAAAAGGCTGGCTGGGTGAAAAACATTTAGTATTGCATTGCTCCTCGAGGTCCTGTGTTTCACCAAAGTAAGGGGCTGATCGAGTGGTCACAGATCACATCATTTACCTTCTTGTTTACTCATTGCACACAGGTATAACTTAATTTAATAGGTTTCTAAGTCAAATAAAATAACCCTATTAAAAATAAATCTCTGTGTCTGGCTCATTTTTTCATGATTGGTCATCAACAGGAAACATGCTTGTCAAGTGAATTCAGCTCCACTAGAACCGCAGGTTCAAGGGCTTGTCATGTCTAGCTTCCCAGAAGGCCAAATCAGACACAGACAGGTCAAAGGCAAAAGCAGAGGTTAATTCTCAATGGCCAAAAAGGATGTCAGTGGATAAACACTCCAAAGTACTAACATACTGCAGTTGCGAACACAGACTATTTTTATTTCATTTGACAGCTATTCAGGAAACCCACACTGGTTCGTGATTGGCTCAGAAGTTGTTCAGCTAGGATCCACACCCTGATTGGCTCAGAGTTTTGAGTAACATCATCACTGGTTGGCTGTTTCTTGGTGGCGGGAAATTTAACAAACTGTCATTGGAACATTTGAAGTAGTGTCTGTTTATTGATTCACCTCTGAGAATGATGTGATGCGAAAGGATTGTGGTATGGCATTGGACAATGGGCTCATGATAAGCTTAATGGTTTGATTCCAGTGGAAACAATGGGGTTAGTCCAAGGTACACAAAGGATGCTTGAGGAAGATGACAATTCCAATGGGTGAGGCTGGCTTAGGACATGGGAGACAGATTGTTTCCACAGATAGCTTTAATCTTATCAAGGGAAGCAGGAAAAGGACCCAGGAACTTTGACGTCAGTACATTGTGTGGTCCCCTCACATCTCCCAGTTCATTGTGAAGGGTTTATGGAAATTGAAGGAAGGGTGCGTTCAGAGAGCATCTCAGAGACAATTCATAACAAAAGGATATTTGTAAGGCAAGGGCACCTGTTTTCACTATGAGTCCCAATGGAACCGCATCCCATAATTTATATATTTGTGTACATTTCATCATTTGGAATTCAATCTCTTGATGATATGCTCATACCTCTATGTGATATAATAAAACTAATCATCATATTCTACCATGTGGCTTCCTGTGCAGTTAAATCCAGAGATGCCAAGAGGATCTTATTTTATTGTATTTTGTTTATTATATCATCAAACGGCATCCCTGCCCATAAACTAAACAGATATAATGCTTGGTTTTATCCCGTATTTCAGATATTCATGGATGGAATCTTAGACTATATTCCAGTAAATATGGGAGTTGTACTATAAGCCTGGGACAGCTTGATACAAAGTTTCCTCTGAGATTTTATCTCAGCAAAATTTCCCTTCCCTGGTGAAAATTCTCAGAACTTTCATGAAAAATACCATTTCAACATTATCAGAGTAGCAAAATAAATAAGGATGGAAAGAAAGCCTTTATAAATTCCACACTAAGAGCAGCACTGGTCACAAATGACATTGGGTAATGTCAGCCACAGAAAGAGGGATAACTTGTAGTTCACCATGACAGTGTGCTAGTCTCTCTTTGTAATAAACTCTGACTTTGAACAGCCTATGCCTTTTTTCAATGACAGTGGGAGATTGCCTTAGTATCCTTGAATAATAGCTTTTTTCACTCTCTGATGAAGCATAATTATCTAGCTAATTGCTGGCTAGTGTTGACTCTCCCACTTATAATGTATTTCCTAGATTTATATAATGCAGTTTGAAAGACTGCTCCGGACCTTATAAAATCTAGATGTATTAATTATTGGAAAAGTCAACCTTTATGCTGTTAGCTTTGGTAAATATCTTCACTACACATCAGATCTTAATTATCGCCAGTCTTCTTTCCACCATCTCATCTTAGACACATTGTTGCAGATTGATTTATGACAGGAAGAGACAAATGATCATGATCACAAACAATAAACCTGCTTCATCAAAATTCTGATTAAAATTGGTGTTTGGGGATAGGAATCAAATAACGACAGTGTCAGACATGTGAGAAAAACGAATCTATTAAATATCTTCAGATGTCATGTTGCTCTTGAAATAAGGGTTGATTAGTTTCATCACAAACATTCACTCACAACTTTGCCACATATCCCAATGTGTAAATAAAAATACAGTATTCAGAGAATCTGTGGCTATGTACCACTTACTTCATTTTTCTGAACTGAAAAACTCTGTTTAAATTAGATATGATATTTCAATGTTGTGTCAGGGTCTTTCATAATTTGAACAGCTTGTTAGTGATTTCCCCTTTACTTCATCTTCTCCTTTGAGACAATTCTTTATCAAGTTAAATGTTACACTTGTAGAAATATCAAATAAAGTTTTAATAGAGATAGAAGTATAAGATTACAGAATGTCTGATGAGATGAGGCACTGTCAAGGCAAAGGAATACATAATAAATTGTTTTTCTTGTGAAACCAGTATATGCAGTTTTATTTAACCAGAAAACAAAACATGCCATCTCTAAGCATTGTCTAGGGCATTCAGTGCCACCTATGGTAATTTCAATAGGGTTCATTATTATTTGAGGGTTGTGCATCCACATGAAATCTATCCCCTGCAGATACAGAGATCATACTGCATCCCAAGTGATCTTATGCCAGTTATTTTGGAAGCATTTTTTCTAACACTATAGGGGCTGAAAAGAGAACATACACACACAACATGCACACATTGGTCATCAATCTGAAATCACAGAAATATTTTCTCTCTGCTTATTGAACTCTTGTGATACTGATGTATGCATTCTTAATGAGCTAGCAGTCCTTTTCATCTGGACATATAATCTTTTTCTTTATTACATATAAGGTAATGAAAACTAAAGCAATCTACATCTAGTTTTGCAAAAACTCTTTTCACACTCAGGGTCCCTTTCACACAACACAGCTATAGCATTATGATTCCATTTAAACTGTTTTGGCAACATAGGGGATTTGCACTTTAGGAAGGGGATATTTTGAATTTTCAGCCAGCACTCTAGTACCTCACCAAGCGATAACTCAAGGATTACATAGGATGCACCAGGACAATGAACTAATTCTTCCATGTGGAAGGTCTCCCACTCTGGAAGAACTATGCTGGGAGTAAATCTGTCCCCCTCACATCTCTAACCAGGATGGGTACATGATGGGTACATTTCAGCTGCATTCAAAGATGTTTAAATAGTAGGAAATAGTGGGGGAAGTGAAAGGACATCTCTATATAACATGCTGCATCCCTCATTTTCTCTATCTACATGGCTACCTAAGTTCCTGCAATACCATGTGATTAGCTGGGGATTCTAGGTGAGTCTGTATTCCCCATCCCGAAGCAGACGCTAGCAGCCTTTATTATGTGAGATGATTTCCAGCAGCAATCTAGACCTTCTACTCCTTAATCCAAACTTGTTTTGTAGTAAGCAAAGGCTGGGGATAATTTGGAGACTCCAGAGACTTTGGGATTTGGGATTTGCATCCACATGGACAGTTGGATCCCATTCAGTCGGAGCCATTGTGCACACATACACAGCTGCCATCATCCTTCCTTTACAGTGATCAATGCAAAAAAGAAGATAAGCTGTCCTTAGGGTCATTGCTGCTACCACATCAACTAAGGAGCTGTGTGCAACAGGCTGGCCATTACATCTGTTGAAGAATGGGACACCCAGCCATGTGATCTAATCTTTTTTTGTTGATCACATGATCATCCCATTATGATTTCAGTAGATACAACCATGATAGATGCTATGCTGTCATAGAATGTTGCTTTGCCAGTAAGGCAACAGCATCATGACATGAGGACAAGGGCCTGGCCAGATCAGTTGGATTATGGCATAGTATGGCCCTAGATTGAATAGATATACGTAAATGTCCTTGTGCTGGATGTTGGGCTGCTATGGAGCACACTTATTCCAGATTAGGCCACCAGTAAATGCAACTAAATTGTTTAGTGTATGAAAGCCAAATTGTTCGCTACAGAGGCTGCTGTTGTTGCCTTTGCGAGGCTTTGCCTCATCTGTGGGACATTTGAATAGTTCAAAGCTTCCTTTTAGTCATGGGCTCAAGTTGCACCCATATGTGTCACCATGAAGGCGTTTGGGCATAAAATTAACACTGAGCTGTTAGGTGATGTCAGGCTTTTATAGTTTTATTTTTTGTAATATTTTTGTTTTTAGTTACATTTATCAGAAACTCCTTATTTTATTTTCTCATTTTCCTACATTAATGCTCATGTTTCTTCTCTTTCTCCTAACCTAAGACCTATTAACCCTCTTGCTTCTTGTCAGCTTCACTTTTCTTGTTCCTTGTGAAATGTCACTCATTTGCTCTTAAAGATGCTCTTGTTCATGAATTATTTCTTTTCACATTTTCTTGCCTTCATGCTTTTAATGAAAACTGGGTGTCTTTCTATAATACTTCAGCTGCCATACCCTTTCAAGGATGCTCCTTTATTCATATAAGTCTTCATGAGAATCAGGTAGCTCTTATATTATCTTTGTCATATTAGTTTCAGCTTTTCTTTGTTCCACGTATACTCTGTCTTCTTTGAAGGCTCATGTGGCAAGGCCCTTTTCCTTTCTGAATATGAAGTCATTTAATGGCCACACTGATCACTTTCAGGTTTGATTTCTGATTTTGATTCTTTGTTGGCTTTCTTTCTTTAGTTGATATCCCTACAGTTATTATAAGCGATTTAATATTCATGTGGGAAAATCCCATTTTTATTGTGACATTTTCTTTCTTGCTTGTTTTCTTTAGGTTCAAAGTTTTTTGAAACTATCCTAAACATATTTCCTTGGTCACTGTCCTGGTTTGATCCTTATTAAGAATTGTTCTGATTAAGGTATTCCAGTTACTTCATTTCCTTTGTCTGATCATCATAATCAAGTTTCTTTTTTACTTTCTCATAATCCACCTCCATGTTGTTCTGTTGTTCACTCCATTTCAGATTTTCATTTTCACAAGAATTTGCCTCTTTTCTTTCTTCACTCACTTCTGCAAGTGGTTTGGATCCAGCTGTTCTTTTACTGGACCAAACTTTACCATCAGCTCTTGATAGTTTTGTCCCTTTTTTAAATATATTTGGTTACCCTCTATGAAAGTTCAGCCCTAGCTCACTCCCTTCTTTGGCATTTTCATTTATCTACTCATGCTGTAGAACATTTATGGAAGATGACAAGGGAGTGGGCAGATTACAGTTATTATAAATTCACTCCTTCTTTTCTTATGCTATTTCTTTGCCAAACAGAAATATTATATATACATCATTAATTCAAACTAATGTGCAACAACATTCTCAGTGTCTTTTTTCCCTACATTTTAATACTTTTATAGCTTGCCCTGTCTTACTCCTTCAGTCCGTGGATGATTTTGCTATTCTTTAAATACTAAAATTGAATATACTGTTTATGTATGTTGACTCAACTTTCTTTTTTTGAATATCTGTGATAAATCTCTTTCAATCTACATTTCAATGTAGAAATCCCTTATGAAGACCATAGATTATCTTCTTCTTGCTGAGTCAAAAGAGTTACATTCAGTTCCTATTCTTGTTAATCTTTCAACAGCCTTAGATCTTGTTGATCATGTTTTTTAGATAGTTCCCTTCTTTTTATTTATTTATTTTTAAAAGAGTTATAGATGTATAGGGCATTCAAGTAATGCATTATAGCACAAGCACCTTGTTACATGGCTGGTAGTGGCCACCGGTGGCGCTCCTCTTAAGGGCAGGATGGGAAAAACATTGCAACTCATTTTGAGGACTGCCATAAAATAATCTGGGATAACAGAAAGACAATTTTGATACATTAAAAAAATTAAAGAACTACAGCCACTACTTACCAACACATTTGTCTAATCTGAAAGTATCCTCTATTATTTGGGAGGGGGGGGGGGACTGAATTAAGCAATGAGACTATATAATCAGGAGAAGACTAATCCAAGATACTTTGTTGCCAGAAATAAAAGAGTACTATATAACCTCTCTGCCATTTAATTCATCTTAAGAAAGGAGGGCCAGTACATCGAAGACATAGCTCTCCTCTACAATTTCACCACTAATTAATAATCCCACCCTACCACCAAGTTTTGCTAATTTTTCAAAGGAAGGAACTGACACAACCATTTCTGAACATTACTTATGTTCAACTCACATAAGTTGACATATAAGTTGAAGGCACAGAGAGATTGAGAGAGAGAGAACTGCCTCTCTCTCTAGCTAATGGTAATGTCTAAAGAGAGTTGGTTAAAGTAAAAAAAAAAAGGCCACAGGTTCCCCAACTGATCAGCAAGTAGCATTCAGTCTATTCTTCCATCTCCCTTTCCTCACCAAACAGGAATGTAAAATTATGTGAGAGAACCCCTAATGTAGAGCTGTAAATCTAAAATGGCAATCTGAGAATAATGCTGTGCACATATCAATGGGCAGGGATGCTTTTTTCAGGTGCTTGTTTCTTTCAGCCTTAGTAGGAAAGTGCTATGAAAAGGTAATGCTTTCAACAATATAATTCTATGTGAATGCTATCCTCAAACGTAATGGAGTGAATATTAGTTGGTCTGAAATCTACCTGTGAACCAAAAATATAAAGCCAGAGTTAATGAAATAGAAAATGGAATTGCATGAGAGCTAAGGCATGAGATGCCGATGCTTAACATTCTTTCATTGTTCCATACTGTATAAGGACTTTATTCAAGCTATTTCAAATTAGGCACCTGAAATGAATTTTGTGAAAAGGGTGGAGGTGATAGAAATTTTGTGACAATCCTTTGGAAGGTATTTCTTAGTGGGTTCTTTATTATAAACCTGTCTTCAAATGGAGCAGAAGCACAAATTATTTTTTGCAAAAGATACTTTAAACTGCATGTATATAGCAACATCACATGAAATGTATATAGCATATTGCAAATGTCTCTAGTATTGGAAAATTATCCCATTATTCAAAAGGTGAAGGTGAAGTTAATAGGTAGGGGACTTGCCTCTCAACAGTTACTGAGAGCCACAGGTAGAGAGCCTATCATCTTCTACACATTGCTCATATACCATTAGCCCCAGCCAGCATCATCAGTTCTCAAGGGTGTTGGAACTGCAGTCCAAAAATGTCTGTAGTTTTCATTACATTAGCTGCATAGTCTGTAACACATGATTATAACTGTTTAGAAAAAGCAGCTTAGCCAATTTGTTTGGATCAGGATAATTGAGCACACAAAAAATAAGATTTAACCACTTTGACTACTGCTGTGTTTCCCTGTGTAATCAGCCCCAAATGCTCCATCTAAGGGAGTCCCAAGTAACTCTGTGAAGTTACCAAAACTCTCAGGGAGATATAGTTTGGGTGCATTTCAATATTTCACATCTGTAATTAAGAACCAACCCAGTATCCCTTCAAAATTCAAGAGTAATTTGAAATATGGTAAGTCTACAGCACTTTGCACACTGAACAAGATGAAATGAAGCACAATAATCTTTAGAAGGGTACTTGTTTGCACTGATGTTTTGTTTTTCTTTGTTTGTTGGAGGGGTGCCTCTCTGTTTATACACTCAGACAGAAAATAAAGGAAGGAAAAACAAAAAAAAATCTCAAGAAATAGAAAAGAGCTCTTCAGCCAAGTATTTCTGGTTGTTGGCTTCCACTTTAAAATAATTGGATTTCAACAGAATGTGCTGGGGTTCAGACCTATGCAAAAAAAAGTTCATAATCAAGAAGAAGAAAAGTCTATATCTGAAGTAGTGTGGAGATTTTTTTTGCAAATGACTACTTCATCAAGAGTCCAAACTGAAAAACTTATTTTAGATTAACATAACTACATATAACCTTATAGAATAGAGCACTGCAGGACTTTACTTATCTTGAAGGATGACACTCAGTTCAGCTTTGAAGCTTACATTCCTTCAAAGGCAGGAGTTACTTAACTTCCCTTTTCAACTACAAAAAACAGGAGTGCCTGAACTTTTGTTACAATGTTTAGAATGGGTAGGAGGCTGATCTGGAATTATGCTGTGTTGCTACATTCTTTATGAATTATGATTGATATAATATACCATTTATAGGTATACTAGAGTTTCTGGCTGTCACCAGGGGCCTCATCCCAAAGCCCAGGTGAAGCATCTCACTCCTGGCTTTGGGGAGAAAAGAGAGGGGCAGTGGGGCAACTCTGTCACCCTGTGCAGAGCTCCCTCTCGGCAATGCTTTCCCCAACACACAGAGGAAGCATTGCCCTTCAGCAGAGGACCTCCATTTGAGCCAGCACAACATGGGAATCATTCTGTATTGTATGGAAAGCCTCCAGTGATGCTTTAACTCGAGTTGAGGGTGGGGCTTCCACCAGAAGTGACACAGCATCATGTGATGGCCAGTGTGGGACTCCATCCAGAAGACAGGGTGAAAGCATCCTAGGCTGCTTTTTTAGGTGAGTGGGATGAGGTCACAGTGCCTTTTCTGACATTAGCACAAATGCCCCCATGACCAGGAAAAAGAAGGGGGATCCATCCAGCAGTAGCAACAGGGGAACCTCAAGAAAAAGTGACATTCAGTAGGGCTGAACTAATTTCGGCACATTGGATGCTCTGGGCTTTTCCCTGTCACCCCTACAGGACAGAGACAGGCAGCAACTGAGAAACAGGGTAAAGTGGGCAAGGATGGTTCTTCATGCCATCTGTCATGTGCAAATACTAGGCACATATTTTACCAGAATATTAATTTTCTCTGCAGTGAAAATTTTTGTCTCCTCACTCAGTGATAAATAACTACACAAATTATGTGTCCCCACTTGCAAGGACAAAATATTTGATTATTTCTCTCCCTAGCTCTAAACTACACTGGATTCAGCTCATAGTTTTCATAACAAAAGGAAGGAGAGCAAACATTGATTTATGTTTCTGGGAAGTTTATATTTCCCTGCCTATCAGAAGATATGTTGAAATCTGAGGTGAAGCAATATGGTTGACACCATGGGGGTGATGATGCTGATATGTTGGTGCCTGATATCAGGATGCCACCAATCCTTTGTGCAGATGTAACCAATAATGTTATTCCCTTATTTTCTGCAGCTATGTATAACTTGGTCTTAGGTCCAGAAATAAAGCAGACAGATTTGTGATACCAGAACATTGATAGCTGAATAACAAGCCTCTAGTCATTTTGTGCAAAAAGTCTTTGCTTCAATGAATCTCTCATACCAAATTAGGCAAGATGGAAGGATGACTTTGTATCATTTAGGGAGTCTGGAACTGTAGCATTTTTATATACTGCATTGGTCTGCAAAGTCTGGCATGTCAAAATATGGCAAATGTGTGTCTCACTCACACAACAATTACCCAAAGCCATGTCCTGCTTGCCATTAAGAATGTTGCAGTATGTGCCCTGGGTGTGAAATAGTTCTTGCCCAGTTAAGCATTTTGGCACAAGGAAAATGCCAAGGAGATAGCAAGTGCAAAGTTCCCAGTGATTGTCGTGATGAAGCAAACTCAGAGCTGTGATTTACCTTGACAGATCAATCCAGCTAAAATTGGTTCCAAGTGTACATGACATAATGTGCTGAATATATTTGATGGGGGAGAAAGCATATTCTGGCCAAAATGTTGCCATGGCAAAATGGACCTAAATAGCTTCCGCCCCCCTCCCCCCCCCAGACTCATAGATTTCCTGTATTAGTCTAAACCTCTAACATTTCACAACACGAATACACAATTGGCACATTCATATCATTTGCATAGCACAGGGGGAAGAGGGAGTAAGGTGTTTTGTGAAATGTGTCCCATTACTGATTTATGTAGAGGCCTGTGGAGCCTCTGAGGACAAGGACTTTCTGGTTCAACCTGGTGTTTCTGTGGGAGAAAGCAAAAGTGTTTTTTGAGATGTTGGGAATGTTTTGGGTAGATCTGTTGTCGAGGAAACAGGCAGTGATTCTCCTGAGAATCTGCCAGACATTGACTTTGAAAGGAATGTGGAGACAGAAGATTTACAGATAACCCAGTGTTTACAAATCAGACAGGATAGTGCAAAACAGAGACACATCTCATGTTCTTAGAGACTGAAAGATAAACTAAGGGAACACACGTGTGAGAAAGAGTAGTGTCTTGGGCAAGAGGGAGTATTCCTGAGGAAATTGAATCAATGTTTGGTGGGGTAATCAAAGTTGGATTTTCATGTGTCAAGTTGCCTTTCTTGGGAGCTCCGAGTTAGGAGTTCTGTTCTTGGGTCTGTATCTTGTTCTCCTGTTTAAGTGCCATGCTTCCTGTTTGGATTACAACTCTTGTTTCAAGTTACAAGCCTTTGGATTGTGGTCATGTATATGCTTCAAAGCTTTTCATCCTGTTTGGATTACAAATCTTTTTTTCAAGTTTGAAGCCTTTGGATTATGTTAATGCTTTCAAGCTTTCGAATATAATTCCAGTTTAAGTGCAACAAACCTTGAATTATAGTTTCTTGCCTTTGTCTTAAGTGATTTTTGGAATTGGTCATTGTTTTTTGTTAAGCTTCTCGAAATCTAGATCATGAATGTATTTTGATACTGTTTTATATTAGATACTCTTTTCTTAATAAACTTACTGTTCTTGTGTGTATTTGTTCTGTGTGGTATTTGTCAGAAATATTGAAATTTAACAGTGTATTTTTAATTACAAAGATTATATACAGGCCCTGAAAGGGTTAAAAATGGTGCAGTGACTCAGTTACATCAGTAGGCTGTTATAAGCAGGTGTGCCTGTGGAGTAACTCAGATGTGGAGAGAGAGTATAGAATGGAGGAATGAGTTTCTGTGTTCGGCGTAGCCGGTGCTGTCTGGATTGTTTATAATTTGAGTAGTCTACAGTAGGAGAAAGAAGATAGAAGAAAAGCCTTGGATTGAATAAGCGAAGATAAGGCATTAGATTTATGCCTATATAATGAACTTTATTTATGTTAGAAGAAACCATATTTTGTAAATACTTCAAGAATGTTATTTTTGTAACAAGAAAAGCCTCCACAGGAAGTGAAAGACAAATTAACCTGATCTGTGTGTTTTTGTTCTTTTGGTCATTCGCTAGCTGCTGCTGAGTTACATTGCTGCTGTTAAACTGAACTACAATGTCTTTATGGGGCAGGTCTTTTGTTTGTAAGCCCCCTTGCCCAACAGCATTTGGGTGAAAAGGTGGATCAAGTAGGTGGCTGGGCTGCAACAATTTGGTAAATAGTTAGAAGACATTTCATGGGCAGCAATATTCATTTTTAAAAAGCATTCTGCTACATAAAATGTTCCCAGACCCCAGGGTCTGGCCGATTTTCTCTAGCCTTTAGAAAAAGTAAAGGAATCTCAAGGTGAGAGAACTCTCCTGGAAAGTGTATATACATTTCCCTCATGTGTTCTGCGAGAAACTAAAGAAGCACCAACAACTTGTTCTCTCTCCACTGTAGTGCTGCTTTTGGTCTTTTTGAATGTTGCCGTTGGTGTTCAGGGGCAGCTAGTTTCACAAGGAAGAATAGGTGTTTTCCTCTTTTCATGAAATGATTCTCAACTTATCCATAATTCATATCAAAACATAATTTTGTCCCCCAAACCCGTCCTTGATTTATACAGGAGATCAGCTGACACAGGAAGATAAATGGTAGCTAGTATATATGGCTTTTCCAGCTTGATTTATTTTTCCAACAACCTTGTGGGTTAAGTCAGGCTGAAAGGTGGAGTGGATCAAGATCAACCAATTCATTTTATGGCTCAGGGTGTTTGAATCTGAACCTCATGAGATCCAGTGTGACTCTACAAGCATTACACCACATGGTGTATTTTTCTCAATTGTGAGACATTGTTATGTGGCTTTCATTTCTTCTCTGTTGAGGATGCCCCCCCCCCCCCAATTGTGATTTAGTCACAATTTTCCAACAAATTGTACTTGTCATCAAGGGACAAACTAGACAATAGGTCAATTGAAAGGTCAATTGCAATATCAATACATGCTTAAGTTTTTTTAAATCAAATATGGCAAAGCATTTAGGGGTCATTTGGGATTGTTACTGTTAGATGGAGGCCACCTCAATTCCTTCCTGCTATAGCTGCAACTTAATAGACAAAAAAAAAAGAGTAGGAGCATCAAATTCATTATTACATAATGTCTAAATATAATTTGAGAAATAGAATAAAATCCTCATATCATTTGTTGTTTTCTAAGCTATTAATACATAATCCTCCTTCTCAGATTCAGGTTGGTTCATGGTAAAGAAAACTATTTTTTTTAAAAGAAAGAAAGCAAGGAAGTACTCCAAGTGATTACATACAAGGTACATTGTAAGTTACAGATACCTATTTATTATGTCTTTTCAGAATACTTAGGAATATATGAAAATAGGTCAATGGCCCTTTCTAGAACATATCACTAATAGTCAAACTAAAACATTTTGTGAGTCCCTATAGCAACCCATCAATTTATTACTTAGACAACTTACAATATGTCAAATTAAAACAGCATTAGGTGGTAACAATATGCACTGAAGAAGGCTTTTTAGAGCATTTACTAATGTGTCTTGCTGCTGTGAGTATAAGAAATACAGGTTTCAGTATAAATTACTTAAATTGAACTTTTCATTGTGCCAGTGTTCTGATGCATTGGTTCACAATGAAGACAGGACTTGAAAAGAACTGTAATGACAAAAGCACTTACTGTCACAGTAGGTAAAACTGTACAATTGCCAAGAGACAAAAAATAGTTTCCATTGTAATTGCCATCCTTGTCCATGTAGATGCTCTCTGGGAAAAACACCATGAAGTAGGCTAAAAAAAGACCATATATTTTAATGTACTAGGAAATACTCTGTGTTTATGAATTTGCTTGTTACTTTGACGAAATTGCTCCTGTTCTATTCCTTTACTATTCGTTTTGTTTGTTTTCTATTATGTTCCTTAAGTCTTTTCCTGTACTCCAATAAATTAGATAAGGACTCCCTCTCCTCCCAAAAATGTTGACCATGTATAGCTTTCAGTATCTTCAATTACTTTACATAAAAATAAAATCAAAGCAAAAGTCTAGTGTTATGGGACTTTATCTAGCCATCATGAAATCTTGGAATCACATTACATTCCTTTCTTATGCCTGGACAGAGCATGCAGTTGTCTTGTGCATGTGTGAGCTGAAGAACAGAAATACATGGATATTTTGTGCAAAATAAATCCCTAATTGTAAGTTCTTTGCAGTGTTTCCCAACATTTGTAAAGTATATTATTTTTCCATTCCTAACTAGAATTTTAGATTTCAAAGCATAAACACCAACTACATGCACAAAAGAAGACACAGAAGCTTAAGGAATTTCTCCATTTATGCTCTTAGATAATGTGCAAAATCTCTCTAAATGAATAACAAAATTTCATTGCTACACAAGAGGATCTGCAATAAGGAACAACCATATCTGCCATTTGTTACCAAATTCCATGTTTCAATGTATTTTTTAAATGTTTTTATTAAGTGTTTCTATACATAGAAAGAGTGAGAACAATGGTGGGTATAGGAAAGATAGAGTGAGAAAAAAAGGAGAAAGGGATAAAAAGAAGAAAAAAAGTAAGGAGAGGGAAAAAAAAGGAAAAAAGAAAGAAAAAAGTATATTTTAAAAAGTGTTTGCCTTCCAATTCATTCCTTTCAGGCATGTTTCATATCCACCTTATATAGTTTCCGCCTTCTATCTTTTGTTTATAAGTATCATTATCTTACTGACTTCTCATATTGATTCTCAGTCAGTCAGTCAGTCGCCTTTATTTCGGTCAACAAACCATTGGCTAGGATCAAGTTACAGTACAATGATGGAATATAGCATTTGAGTAATTTATGACATTTCATTTGGCTTATGGTTAATAACAAGTATTTACAATCTCTATTGGTTATTTGACTATCTTTATAATCTAAAACAAAAACTGATTACAGATTAGTAAACCGTCCCCTAGATACTCTTTGTTATACACTCAACACTTACAGATTTTTCATGAAGCACTTACGGCATTTTATTTTATTCTTTCTGTCAGAATGTCCATTTGCATAATCTCAAGTACTTTAGTAGTCCATATATGTCTGGTATTTCTCTTTGTCTCCATTTTTTGGCTATGATAATTCTAGCAGCTCTGGTTAGATAAAAGAACAATTTCTCCTGGTTTTTGTCTAGTTTGATATCAGTGATACTCAGGAGGAAGTATTCTGGTTTCATTTTAATATTGACCTGGATGAAGTCTTCCATATTCTTCCTAACTTCTTCCCAGAACTTCTGGATTGTTTTATTGTATTGTTTTATGTATTATTTTTGAAAGACTATTTGATAGTTTCACAGAAATGATGCAGAGAGTAAGATGAAAGGACATCAGCAAGAAATGTATTAGTAGTGTCTTCTATACTATAACAATATTAAAAATCATAAATTGGAGCCATCAGTGGAAATACAATTGGCAATGAAATGGGAATAGGTCATGCGTAAAACAATAGTAGAGACAAAACTAATGCTAAGTTACAGTGCTGCATGCTGAGGAACTCTTTGTATGTTCCAAAACAATTTCCAGAGAGACTCACAGTAAATCATTTTCTCCACATGCAAAAACGGTGTAAATTGCAGACTGTTCTATTTGTAAGGACTTAACACTTTTACAAAACTAGTTTAAGGTGAACACATTAATACCTACTAAGAACCTTATTATCACCTAGGAGACATAAAATGTGGAGTCAAGCTGGGATGTTCTATCTTGGTTTTGGTTGCTATATATTTGAACAATTACTGTTACTAGTTAACTGAGTAGCTAAGTGATAGGTGATTAGACTTATACCAAGTAAATTACAAATCAAAAATAACACCAGAAGATAAGAATATTAAGCATGGCCAGTCAATTGCCATGATAACAAATATACTCTTTTAATGGATGAATGAGTTAATAATAATTTTTAACTGATTTATATTGCAGTGTATACTTTTTATATATGCCTTTATTGTAAGCCACCCTGAGTCCCCTGTTGGGTGAGAAGGGTGGGATATAAATATTGTAATAAATAAATACATAAATAAATAAATGACTTGGTCAAATATTCATACACATGAGATATAAAAAGGCCATCACCAAACTTAAAATCCCACTTCTAAATAATCCACAGCCCAACAACAAAATGTTCTTAGTGTGTTGGTTTTTAGACTTGTTCCTGAGGTTGGGGCACTGATTTAGAAAATTGCATAGACTGCATCAGCTCTAGTTTCTTAGTTACAGTTATCATGATTTTCTACAGGTGAACAGATGAAGAGTGGTATTTATTTATTTTGTGTCAAAATCATTGCATAATAAATAAATTTAAAAGTGATGAAATAAAGGAAAACATAAGCAGCTAAATAGTTTTATATAAAAGCTGGCAACAGCGACCACATTGTCTGTAGCTTTAAACAACTCCTCCTCTGTACATGAGGCAGGACATTGTGGGCAAGCATACGTATGTGGAGTTGTTTGTTCTGCTCCACAGTCACACATGGTGGAGGATTCCTCCAGGTAGTGCCACCTTGCCAAGTTGTCTTTTGATCTGCCCACTCCGATTCTGAGTCTGTTTAGGAATTTCCAAGTTGCCCATTCTTGGTTTGTCCCTGGAGGAAGACCCTCATGGGGGGCCATCCAGTTAGAATTGCCAGGTTTAGCTGCCCAGAGGGACAGCTAAACCTGTTGGAGGAACATCAAGAGGAGTGGTGGTTCTCTAGAAACCCTTCCTTGATTTGAGTCTGTTGGGAGGAGGCTGATAGTTATGCAATGGGTGGCTTTCAGAATGTTCCACCTTATTTCTCTCACAGTTATCAGCAACTTCCTGTCGCACATCAGAAGGGGCAATGTCAGCTAACTTATAGAGTTTATCAACAGGTGTAGGTTTAAGGCATCCTGTGATTATTCTGCATGTTTCGTTAGGTGCTATGTCCACCTGCTTCACATGGGCAGACTTGTGCCAGACAGGACAGGCGTACTCAGCAGTTGAGTAAGACAAGGTCAGGGCTGATGTTCTTATTAATTGTGGGTCTGCTCCCCATGCACTGCCAGTAAGTTTCCACAGGATGTTGTTGTGTGCAGCCACTTTGTGCTTGGTGTTCATGCAGTGTTTCCTATATGTTAGTGTTCGATCTAAGGTGACACCAAGGTATTTAGGGTGGAAGCAGTAAGAGTGGTATGTGACATTCATACTGTATCTCAAAACCTAGAACTGATAGGAATAAACTGGTGCCACTTTTTGGAATCAACAGGTGAAATATACCCAGAAACAGGTCTAACACATGAGGTATAAGAAACAGGTCTAAGTGAGAATATGGTTTCAGTCAATATTTAACAAGAATTTAGCCATATTCACACTATAATGTTGAAATAATATGAAAGTGACACATTGATTTATCTTTGAAATGTAGGTGAAAAATTTGTGGCTTGCGCTAGGCTAGGTAGGCTTTTGGTCTGAGCAGCACTTCTTACATCCTCATATAATGATTGCAAGTTCACAAACCAAAGTATCTCCTTCAGCCCATTATGTTTCTCAGGCCTATTTGAGATTGATAGTACAGTAAAGGTTCACTTTTTATAAGATGATGTGTGATATGTTGCAGCTTGCAAATGTTTGATTTTACAGTTCTTTGCTCTCAGGAAGACAATCTGATTACAACATGAAATACAGTAGAGTCTCACTTATCCAAGCTAAACGGGCCAGCAGAAGCTTGGATAAGTGAATATCTTGGATAATACGGAGGAATTAAGGAAAAGCCTATTAAACATCAAATTAGGTTATGATTTTACAAATTAAGCACCAAAACATCATGTTTTACAAAAAATTTGACAGAAAAAGTAGTTCAATGCGTAGTAATGTTATGTTGTAATTACTGTATTTACAAATTTAGCACCAAAATATCATGATATATTGAAAACATTGACTACAAAAATGGCTTGTATAATCCAGAAGCTTGGATAAGCGAGGCTTGGATAAGTGAGACTCTACTGTATAAGGAAAAAGGATTAAATCCTACAAACATTGCCTGTCCTTTCATCAGTTACTGAGCAGAAATCAGATGGAGCTGTGTCTATCTCTTTTTTTCTCCCTCTAAAGCCAGAGCAGTGGCAACAGGAATGGTAGGGAGAGCTCCAAGAATACTTGAAAGTTGGCCAAGCTGAATGGGGCTTCTAGGAGTTGATGTCCCATGGGCATCAAGGACACAAGGCTGGGAACCACTGGAGGATTTTCTCTATATGTCTTCAAGAATGATGCACAACAGGGTGTCCTTCTGAATGAGCAAGGCAAATATAGCTCCCATCGTTTGGCTACTGACAGGATCATAGTAATAAAATTACAAAACAGTTCCAAAGTGATCATTCTCCATATTTTTGTTTTATTATCTGCAGTACATTTCCTCTAAGAACATAATTGCTTTTTCATATAGACAACCTGAGAGTCTATGTGATCCCTTTCTGTTTTGAAGGATTTAGAATTCTTTTTAAAGTCTCATCTGAAGATTTTCTTGTTCTTAGTCAGTAGCCAGAAAGGGTAAAAAAAATCTGTTTTATGAATTTGGCATTCTCTATTCCATACAGCCTTTTTATCAACCTATTACTTCAGATAACAACATACAAGACGACCATGCCCATTGGTTTAGAAGCAAAGTAAAGCATGGAAGCCGCATCTAACTAGATTAAATCACTGTTCCATTGAGAAGAATACAAATATATCTTATTTTCATCAGCTAGAGAGACTCTGGCACAGAGTTTTATATGACTGCACATAACCATTCCTACAAATTAAATGCTTCAGGCCAAACATTTCCAGTGTGTCCCCATTAAGCCCTTGTATCATGCATAAAAGTAATATCATTTCTGAAAAGAGATTATGATGGGGACAGGTATGTGATGTGGCAGCTGATTTTACAGTTTTATCATTCTTATTCCCCTTCTTTGTATTTGCATTTTACTCATACACTTTACACGGCTTCCAAGAGATCTAAATGTCATGCTTTGATTGGAATTAATTTAACATGTTGGGGGTATATCAAGAGTTCCGTAACCACTTTGGCACTCATATTTGAAGAACATTAGTGATGGTGAAATTGTTCTCTTTTTTTACTCACTTTTGTTCTTGCTCAGTTTGAAGGCATTTGTCAAAACCTTATGTAGATATGTCGAAATGCAAAGGTTGTTGAAAGTTTTTATAAGATTACTAGCTGTGCCCAGCCACGCATTGCTGTGGTGAAGTCTGGTGGTATGGAAAATCAAGTATTGAGGAATTGGTGGTAGTTAGTATATAATATTCCTTAAAGCTTGTGGATATACAATATTTCTGGTTGCTTACCATGAATCCTTTGATTGGGTATTCCGGGCTGTGGCGCAGGCTGTTGAGCAGCTGCAATAAATCACTCTGACCATGAGGTCATGAGTTCGAGGCCAGCCCGTGGCGGGGTGAGCACCCATCAATTAAAAATAAAAAATAGCCCCTGCTCGTTGCTGACCTAGCAACCCGAAAGATAGTTGCATCTATCAATGTCAGGACCCAGGCTGCAGAACACCAATAACCATGCGCAGAGGCTGGATTCTATCTAATATCTTTATTAAAGGAATATATAAAGTCAATAAAAACAAGTGAAGAATATAGTTCAGAAGTAGACCTTTCAGGAAAGGTCAAATATAGTCCAGTAAAATAATGTCCAATATGTGATATTAGGGTCCAAAGTTATAATACAATAACCGAAACACACACTTTGCCAAGCAATAGTGTGGGGAGATGACAAGGTCCTTTAGTCCATTGAAGCTTGCCAACAAGGCTGGAAAACAAACTAGATTCTTGGCTAAACAAGACTTGATACGAGGCAAACAAGAAGCAAGAACAAGGTCCTTGGCGAGGTCCGCGGCAAACGTGAAACAAGGCAGGCTTGGAACTTGGTCCTGGAAACAAGGAACTGGAGTTACGAAGTCCACACACGATCTCACTCCTCAAGCTGACGAGTTGACTCCGCAAGGTTTCCTTTGCGGCAAAACACCTAAATAGGGTCTCGTTTCCCGCCAGAAGAACACTTTCCCTGGAGAACGAGAAGTGAAACCCAACTCCGACCAGATGCATGACTCCTTAGAATTTCCCAAGGGAAACAGACCTAATCAGCTAATTGTTTGGCTGCGATTCTGAGGCTCCGGCGATTCGCCTCCCTAGGTCCTCTATCTCTATTATAATTGTCCTTTCGAGAAAACGGGGGGGAATTCTGCCCAAGGCTTGTTTGGCTGACTTCTTGAGGGCAAACATCCTCCAGGTGCAGGGGCTCCGATTCTGGCTGAACCGGTGGAAATCCCATGTTTTCCTCTTCGTCTGCCACAATAGTACTAGGAACGGGACTACAAGGCCCATGAGACATCACACTATCCCCGCCCTCAAGGCCCCTCTCCGACATGGGCCCTCTCCTCAGGGCGCGGGGCCGTGGCTTGGCAGGGTAGGCCTGATGGAAGCGGCGGACTAAGTCGGGGACATGGACTGTGGAAGCATCTTCCCAAGAGCGTTTTTCGGGGCCAAAACCCACCCAGTCAATGAGATACTGAAGGCGGCGGCGATGAAAGCGAGACTCCAAAATGTCCTGAACCTCGAATTCCTCCTCCCCGTCCACCAAAACGGGTGGGGGCCGGCCGGTTCGCATCAGGGCGTACCCCATCCGCCGGAAGGAGCAGGGAAAGATGAAACACCGGATGAATGCGCATGGAGCGCGGAAGTTGGAGTTTGAAAGTCACGGGGTTAAGTTGTGCCACCACTGGGTAGGGGCCAATGAAACGGGCATCTAGCTTTCGGGAGGGACGGTGGGAGGGCAAAAAGCGAGTGGATAATAGAACCCGATCTCCTACCTTGATCTCGGGGCCCGGCTGGCGATGACCATCAGCGTGGCGTTTATAGTCCTCCTTGGCTTGATCCAGTTGCTGGTGCAAGAGTTGTTGCACTGCTGTGAGTTCTTGCAGCCAGTCCTCCGCTGCAGGGACTTCTGAGGTTTCAATTACAGAAGGAAAGAAACGTGGATGGAAACCGTAGTTTGCAAAGAACGGGGTTTCTTTAGTTGAAGCCTGGACACCGTTGTTGTAGGCAAACTCTGACAGAGGTAATAGGGAAACCCAATTGTCCTGTTGATAGTTTACATAACAGCGAAGGTATTGTTCCAAAGTGGCATTGGTGCGCTCCGTTTGCCCATCCGTTTGGGGATGGTGAGCTGAAGATAAACGAGAGTCTATGCCCAATAGTTGTTGTAGTGCCTTCCAGAACCGAGAGGTGAATTGAGATCCACGGTCAGTGACTAAACTCTTGGGCAGCCCATGTAGGCGGAAGATATGTTGAAGGAATAAATCTGCAGTCTCTTTGGCCGTGGGGAGGCCTTCACAGGGAACAAAATGGGCCAATTTGGTAAAAAGGTCCACCACTACTAGAATCGTGGTGAATCCAAGGGAGGGTGGCAAGTCAGTGATAAAATCCGTGGAAATTATCTCCCATGGACGAGAAGGAGTGGGAAGGGGATGCAGTAGCCCTGATTGCTTCTCCCTTCGTGTCTTGGAGCGCTGACATACAGGGCAGGTATTGACATATTTTTCTACATCCTTGCGGATCTTGGGCCACCAGAAATCTCGCAGGATCAAGTGCATGGTTTTAAATAGTCCAAAATGCCCTGCTGGCTTGCTGTCATGACACAGACGAAGTGCCTTTTCTCTGTCGGGGCCTGGAGGGATGTAAACATGGTTCCTGTAGCATAGCAGGCCGTCTTTAAGTGAAAATGGGAAACGTAGTCCTTGGCGAATCTGTTCTTGAGCCCAGGCATCTGTCTGTTGACTGGCTCTAATTTCTTGAGAGCAAAGGGATTCTGGGTTAGAGGGAGTTGGTTCAGTTGGAGTGGACTTGGTGTTTCCCACTGTGAGCGTGGCAAAGTTTTTGGGTTGCAGCAATCGAGATTCTGAGGTCTCTCTGCGCCCTGCAGCATACTCCGGTTTCCGTGATAGAGCATCTGCTTGCTTGGTCTGAGCCGGGGTCACATAATGGATCTGGAAGTCAAAACGTTCAAAGAACAAAGCCCAGCATTGCTGCCTTTGATTTAGCTTTCGTGCAGTTCTTAGATGCTCCAAATTACGATGATCAGTATGAACCTCAATGGGAAATTTGGCCCCTTCCAGCCAATGTCTCCAATTTTCAAAAGCTGCCTTTATGGCCAAAAGTTCTTTCTCCCAAATAGTGTAATTTCTCTCTGGGGCTGTTAGTTGACGGGAGTAATAGGCACAAGGATGAAGATGCTCTCCCACTGGTTGCATGAGTACAGCCCCAATTGCCACATCGGAGGCGTCAGCCTGCACAACAAAAGGGGTTTTAGGATCAGGGTGCTGTAGGATTGGCTGGGTCGTGAATAACTTCTTTAGCTGCTGGAACCCTTTCTCTGCTTGCTCCGTCCAGCGGAAAGGCTGTTTCCCACGGATGCAGCTGGTGATTGGGTCAGACCAGCGAGCGAAGTCTGGGATGAATTTGCAGTAGTAGTTTGCAAACCCCTAGAAGCGCTGCACTTCCTTCTTGTTGGTTGGCGCCCGCCATTCCAATACTGCTGAAACCTTTGCCGGGTCCATGGAGAGCCCTAGTGGCGAGACGCGGTACCCCAGGAAGTCTACTTCTTGCAGATCAAAGGCGCATTTTTCTAACTTGGCATATAGTCCATGATCCTGCAATCATTGTAGCACCATCCTGACGTGTTGTTCGTGCTCCGATTGTGATCTAGAAAACACCAAAAAATCGTCCAAGTATATGATCAAGAACCGATCTAGATAATCCTGGAAGATATCGTTGACAAAATGCTGGAACGTTGCAGGAGCTCCGGATAAACCGTAATTCATGACTAGGGACTCGAATAATCTGAATTTGGTCTGGAAGGCGGTTTTCCATTCGTCCCCTTCTCTGATGCGAACTAGATTGTAAGCCCCCCTGAGATCCAGCTTGGTGTAAACCTTGGACCCTCGAAGCCGGTCTAATAGGTCCGAGATCAAAGGCAGGGGGTAGCGATTCCGCTTCGTGATATTGTTCAATGCTCTATAGTCCACAACCAAGGGTAGGTCCCCTGACTTCTTTTTCACAAACATCACTGGGGAAGCAGCTGAGGATTGAGAGGGTCTGATGAATCCCTTGCGAAGGTTTGACTCTATAAACTCCCTGAGAGCTTCTTGCTCTGGTTCAGTCAGGGAGTAGAGGTGTCCTCGCGGAATCGGGGCCCCCTCCTCCAGGTCAATGGCACAGTCGTAGGGTCTATGTGGGGGTAGTTTCTCGGCTTCCCTTTCATTGAAAACATCCCAAAAGTCCGAATATTTCTTGGGCAAGGTGATGATGGGCTCAGCGTCTGTGGCATGGCAGACCTTGGCTACTAGACAATGGTTTTGGCAATATCTTGAGGCAAACTGTAGTTCTCTGTTGGACCAGGAGATGTTTGGGTCGTGCCATGGGATCCCCAAAATCACAGGGAAGTGGGGAACCTCGGTAACGAAGAAGGAAATTTCTTCCATGTGTTCCCTTATCCACATCCTGGTGGGTTCAGTCCATTGGCTTACTGGACCCGTCTTTAGGGGACGACCATCTATGGCCTGCACCACCCGGGCATTCTTGAAATCGTGATATTGTAATCCCAGAGAGTCGGAATACTCTCTATCGATGAAATTGTTTGTTGCCCCTGAGTCTATCATGGCATGGATCATGACGGGTCCCTTTTTCACCGACCACAGCGTAATCACCAGGAGAAATAGGACCCCGGTTTGCGTCTCTTGAGCGGGGTTTTTGACCGGGTTGTCGAGCCTCTCTACGCCCGGTCGCTGGCTTCCCCCGCCGGCTTGATACCAGTCGCCGCGGCCGCTTCCGCCTCCGCGGAGGATGCCGCCGCCAGGCGGGTGGTGGGCTTTCCCTTGGCTGGGCATCCTTTGGCGAAGTGCCCCCCATTCCCTCAGTACCAACAGAGGTTTAAACGTTGGCGGCGGGCCTTTTCGGCAACATCTAGTCTGGGGCGCACATTGCCCAACTGCATCGGCTCCTCCTCGCTTCCCCTGGGGTTTGGGGCTGGTGGTGGGGGTCTCCACACAGGACGTGGCTGAATACTGGCGGAAGCGGGAGGTTTCACTCCGGCTCTTCCACTCTGGCCTCGGAGCCACTGTTTTTTGTTGGCAAGCAGGACTTCGGCTCGTAAACAATGATTGATAAGTCTCTCAAGAGAATTTGGAGGATCCACCTTAGAGATTTCTTCCTGCATCTCGATGTTGAGACCCTCACGAAACTGTCCTCTGAGGGCTATATCGTTCCAGCCGGTGTTCTGAGCCAGCACCCGGAACTCGGCTATGTACTGGGACAACGGCCTGTCCCCTTGGAAAAGACGAGGGAGTTTATGGCCGGCCGCCTCCTCGTTGTCCTCGATCCCCCATGTCGCTTTAAGGTGATTCAGGAAGTTTTGCGCGGAACTTAGGTGCATGGAACCCGCATCAAATAGCGCCGTCGCCCAATTGGCCGCAGGCCCTTCTAGGAGGCTGTAAATCCACGCCACCTTGACTTCTTCTTGGGGGAACTCGGCTTGGCGGGCTTCTATGTACGCCTGGCACTGGCGACGGAAAACATGAACCTTGGAGGCTTCTCCAGAAAACTTGGTTGGAAGCGCTAGGGCAGGGAGCCGGACACCGCGTTCTTTCAAGCCCCGGATTTCTCCCTCCTGCGTACGGAGTGTATCACGGATTCTGTCGAATTCTTCCTTGGAAATGGTGTAGCTGAGTGGTTGGGCTTCTGCCCCGGTTCCTGTAGACATCCTGGCCTAGGTTAATTGGTGCTTAGGGTGGCGGAGTCAAACTGTCAGGACCCAGGCTGCAGAACACCAATAACCATGCGCAGAGGCCGGATTCTATCTAATATCTTTATTAAAGGAATACATAAAGTCAATAAAAACAAGTGAAGAATAATTCAGAAGTAGACCTTTCAGGAAAGGTCAAATATAGTCCAGGAAAATAATGTCCAATATGTGATATTAGAGTCCAAAGTTATAATCCAATAACCGAAACACACACTTTGCCAAGCAATAGTGTGGGGAGATGACAAGGTCCTTTAGTCCATTGAAGCTTGCCAACAAGGCTGGAAAACAAACTAGATTCTTGGCTAAACAAGACTTGATACGAGGCAAACAAGAAGCAAGAACAAGGTCCGTGGCGAGGTCCGCGGCAAACGTGAAACAAGGCAGGCTTGGAACTTGGTCCTGGAAACAAGGAACTGGAGTTACGAAGTCCACACACGATCTCACTCCTCAAGCTGACGAGTTGACTCCGCAAGGTTTCCTTTGCGGCAAAACACCTAAATAGGGTCTCGTTTCCCGCCAGAAGAACACTTTCCCTGGAGAACGAGAAGTGAAACCCAACTCCGACCAGATGCATGACTCCTTAGAATTTCCCAAGGGAAGCAGACCTAATCAGCTAATTGTTTGGCTGCGATTCTGAGGCTCCGGCGATTCGCCTCCCTCGCTCCTCTATCTCTATTATAATTGTCCTTTCGAGAAAACGGGGGAGAATTCTGCCCAAGGCTTGTTTGGCTGACTTCTTGAGGGCAAACATCCTCCAGGTGCAGGGGCTCCGATTCTGGCTGAACCGGTGGAAATCCCATGTTTTCCTCTTCGTCTGCCACAATAGTACTAGGAACGGGACTACAAGGCCCATGAGACATCACAATCAAGTAGGAAATAAGGTACCACTTATTTAAAAAGTGGGGAGGCAAGGTTAACTAATTTACGACCTGGAATGAGGAAGTGCCGTCAGAGTGGATGATGAAGCAGCTGCTCCCCCCTGTGGCCAGAATCGAACATCCCCTCAGAAGAAGGTTAACTTGCCTCTGCATCTGTCTGTCTCGGTCTCTGTTTGATGTGTTTATGGGCATTGAATGTTTGCCCTATGTGTGTATAATGTGATCCGCCCTGAGTCCCCTTCGGGGTGAGAAGGGCGGAATATGAATACTGTAAATAAATAAATAAATAAATAAATATTCCTGCATGACAGGGTATTAGACTGGATGGCCCTTGTGGTCTCTTTTAATGTTAGGATTCTATGGTTCTATGAATTCTTATATAAATAATAATAAACTTTATTTTTATTCCACCCTATCTCCCCAAGAGGACTCAGGGCGGTTTACAGCAAAACACTGGCCAACATTCAATGCTGGCATAATATAACAAACAGATATAATCATAGACAATAAAATAAACAACATCAGGTTACTTATAGAAAAACTCAGAGATAACAAAATTAGAAATCTTAAGGGAACTCAGTTGCATAGAAGTCGATTTACCACATTGTAAAGCAATGGAAGTGTAGGGAATTAATTTGCTGACATCCAAGCATGGAGCCAGACCATACCTTTCCTTCACAATTGGTCATGTGATGGTGTAGTGGAACATGTCTTTCTCTTCATCACATAATTTAAATTCCACTGAGTTTGACACTTACAATCTGGTATTCTACTGAGTTCACCACATTCGTTTTGGTTAAAGTGCAGTTTTTGAGTCTTTTAAATGTTGAGGGCAGCATTTTTTTCCAACGTATCAGGAAGGGGTGAGGAAACAGATTTTTCTCAAAACTCTGGATGTTTTGACAAATTTCTAATGAAGTAGCACTTGTTGCTCTCAGGTTAGGATCGCCCAGTTTATGGGAGGAGAAACTGGGGGAGGAGTCAAAATAAACTTTTTTCAGCCCCCCCCCCCTCAAAATTCTCAGGGTGGACCAAAGAATCCCCAAATGTAATGACAAGTTTAAGGAAAGCAGTATAAGGAAACTTCAGATCTCAAAGTAGTTTTTCCTTAAATTAATGTGCTTACTTGCTTGCTTGTGGCAAGGAGAGTCATCTATGGAAAAACAAAAAAGGTCTGGTCAGATATTTTATAGTATCCACAAAACCAGTGCCAATAGTTTCCTTTATTCATGCCTAATAAAATATAACCTCTTTGGGCATTTTCCAGGCCCCTCAGAATGATTCTATAGTATTTTTGGGACAGAAAACCTATATTTTAATGTGATTCAGTTATCCACAGTGTGTGTATCCACACAAAATCCAGAAAGAAATCCACAAGAAGACCTTACATTTATTATTTGAACTGTTATGATTATTATTTAAACTGTTACGTTTATTCATATCATGATCTGATCACCATGCTCACTATATCCCATATGCATGGGGGTATTGGGATAATGATACAAAAGGTTTGCTAGGGTAAATCCTCTCTCACTCAGACTCAGCCCCCCCCCCCCAAAAAAAAATCAAAATCCTGGCTACGGGCCTGATTGTAAGCTACTTCATAACACTTCTACTTTGCAAAATAAAATAAAATTGTCTTTTAGGGTACCTTTATTCCTTCCTTGCATGATTTGTCAGTGTCCTGTGTTGGGAGGGCCAGTGCTGATGCCGTTCTAAATGAGTTTCCCTCCCTTCCCTTTTCTCTCTCTTCCTCCCTGCTGTTGGGAATTGTGGGAGTTGCAGTTTCTTTCTCTCCCCTCCAAGCCAAGATCAGCTGCTTCTTCACCATTTAAATTACCTCATTCACCCTCTCCTCCATACCTGTAAAAGGCAGTAAAAGGGGGCCCATCTTGGTTTGACAGCTTTTGGGATGAGAAGAACGACACAGAATTGTGCAAATGGCATTTTACACTCTTCTTGTTTGATGTAGAATCTCAGCCATCATCATTATGAATTTATTACCCACCTCTCCCTGCAGCTTGAGGCGGAATACAATATCATTCTATTAAAAGACATACAACAATATACACAGAATTAAAATACAAGTTAAAATACACTGATAAAATGCAGATTAATATTCATAACTTAAATTCAACCAGGTAGGCTTACCGGAAGAGAGGAGTCTTCAATTGTGTCTAAAATCCCAACAGCTGATCTAGCCAATCTCTTTTGGCAGATCACTCCACAGTGTTGGGGAAGCTATGAAAAGGTTCTGTGGGTGAAAGTTGCCAGTCAGGTTCTGGCAGGTTGGAGTGGCCACCCCACAGAGGACCTAAATGTGCAGGGTGGGTTGTATGGGAGAAGGTGATCCTGTAAGTAACCTGGAACCAAATCCACTGGGGCTTTAAAGGTAATATACAACACTTTATACATTATCTGGAAACTAATGGACAACCATTGGCATGCCTAATGCTAACTCCTAGATATTCCAGTAACCAATCCAGCTGCCATGGTTTGAACTAATTGGAGTTTCCAAACTTGGTATGGTGGTAGCCCCATGTACAGTGCATTGCAGAAGTCTAACCTTGAGGTCACCCGTGCATACACTGGACTTCCAATTCTAGAAAGACACAGCCGGTATATTAGCTGAAGCTGATATGGAGTACTCTTGACTGTCATATCTGGGCTTACATTTGGAGAGACAGATCAAAGAGGACTTTCTATTTGTGAACACATCTTTCAGGGGGATTGTAACCCCATCCAGAACCAGGTTAATAGTAAGATCCTTAATGGCAGGCCCTCTATTTTGTCTGGATTCAATTTCAATTTGTTTTTCCTCATCCAGCCCATTATTTCCTTTAGGCATTCATTCAGAGAAGACATGCTATCCTTAGCTAGAGCTGTTTTGCAAGAAAGGTTTACCTTTTCACTCTGCTATACATCATATTTTAATAAAAAGACCTTCAGAAAAGTATTGAATTCCATGAACCAAAACTAACAAAAGCAGCAGTATAAGATGAAGTGCCAGAGTAATTCTTCTTTGTTCTCAGATAGTGGATGTTTTTGTCTAAGTACTACTGTCAGAAACAGAAAAAATTAGTTATTACGATGATAATATCAAATGGCTAATACAAGGCATCTAACAGATTGAGCACATCTTCCAATGAACAACTCATATTGCATAACATCTTACTTCACTCACTTTTTTTCTCTTATGTGAACTAAGAAATGCAGTATGACCTCAAATCTTTAAGAGCAGAACAACAAACTGCTAAAGAGGGTCAAAGCTGAGTGGGACAAATTGACGGAGACAGAAACAGGCAACAGTTTGCCTAGCTCCTGCTTTTTCATTTATCACTTACAAATAATAATAAGCAGTTCAAATCATTAATTGTTTGTGCATGCAGGCAAGAGAATTTATGGTCAACGAAAAGAAATCACCTTTGTCACATTTTCTTAAATAGCTTGCCTATATCAAGACAGGACATATCAATGGAGTGTCATGTCCAACAACTGGCACATTGTCAGCAATGCACATCCTACAATCTCAAGATTAAATATTGGAAGATAGAAAGCAACAACTGCTGAAAGTTTGAGTACTTTCTCTCAGAATGGGATGGTGATGATTGATCAAAACCTATAAACCTAAGGCCCACCAAGTGGGAGCAGGGATGCCCTCTGCAAAGAAGTAAAAAGGCCACCACCCTTTTTAAATAAGAAGTCTGTTAATACCTTAGCACAACATTCATAGCATAGACATAAAGGATAAATTAGATATTTTGGATTAAATGTCCTGTCAGTCCTGCTCACAATGGCCAGTGGGCCATGATGTTGCATTCCTAATCTCAAATATCTGGAAGGCACACAGCTGGGAAAAGATGACCTGTCTTGTTCAAGTGCTGTCAGCTGTCCACACTCTCTGAGGTTAGGTGCACAGGACACCTGTAAAAGTGAAAAAGTGAAAATAATGTGCCACATTTTAACCAGAGAGAACACTTGTCTATGAATTTCTAGATCTTCCTACTGTGGTCAGTTTCTGCTCAATGTCGGCCATGGAATTTCATTTGAGGACCTAAATGTAATTTTTCTCTAGAAATTTCTAAGTCCTACAGCATGATTTGAGGAAATTGACTATAGAGTCACAATGGAGGAGCTAGATATTTGAATCAAATCCACAATCAAATCTGCAAAAGTCAAAAGCACAAATGTGGAGGAATTACTGTACAGTAGGACCACTGTATCTGCTGGAGATTTCTTTCTGGATTTTGTGTGGATACACACACTGTGGATAACTGAATCACATTAAAATATAGGTTTTCTGTCCCAAAAATACTATAGAATCATTCTGAGGGGCCTGGAAAATGCCTAAAGAGGTTATATTTTATTAGGCATGAATAAAGGAAACTATTGGTACTGGTTTTGTGGATACTATAAAATATCTGACCAGACCTTTTTTGTTTTTCCATAGATGACTCTCCTTGCCACAAGCAAGCAAGTAAGCACATTAATTTAAGGAAAAACTACTTTGAGATCTGAAGTTTCCTTATACTGCTTTCCTTAAACTTGTCATTACATTTGGGGATTCTTTGGTCCACACTGGTTGGTTTAAGTGAAAGCAGGTCAACATAATGTCATCTAAAAAGTGAAGGTTTAAACTGGAAGACATTCGCTACACTGGCAAGTTCTATATCCAGCAATTCTTTTGGGAATAGTTAATTAAATCATAATTAGAAAAAAAATCCTTGTCAGGCTCTACAGGACTATGGGGAAAGCAAAAGACATGTAGAGGAGAATCTCATTATCAGAGATCTGTTCTCTGCAAATTAAAATTGACTTCTTCCAAATAGAGTAGATGAATGGAAAAGCTGGTGTCTTTATGAATTTACAAAGTAGTTCAAAGATACCATTTTAAAAAAAGAAAAAGAAGTAAGAGGAAGATACAGGAATATTTTAATTAAAATACGGAATAGGTGCTTGATTAGAAGATAAAACCCCAGGCTGAGAGGTGACCCGAAAATTATCTCTAAAAGTATGGAAAACAACTACCCCCTCCTTACCCATCGTTTCTTTATGCTTGTGGAAGGATAATGTTCTCCCGTTTCCTAAGCAGGATACAGTTAAGCTGCATTAATGCTTTGACCTGATGTAATGACAGCTCAGATGAAAACAGTGTGACTAGCATAATGCCATTATCATCACTCACTGTGGACAAACCTTTAATCCTGTAGTTGCAGCTCAGGGTCTCTACTGAGAGTCAAACAGTTGAGGGATGAATATGCGGAAAGGTGAAATGGAATCAAGCCTGAGAGCCGCATCTCTGAGCTTTATGTGTTTATTGAAGTCTGTGCATGGGGGAATGTGCCATGCATTCAGAATAAATGTCTACAAATGGCTGTGAACAAGTTCAGATCAATGCATGGTTGCAAACGCACGTCGGACAATGCAAAGGCAGAAGACATAGCCTTCTCCAAACATATATATTTTATATGTTAGACATCTTAATGCAGTGGTGGTTTCTCAGAGCCACATGCTCTAAAAGATTGTGGCTCAAACTAGATAAGGGGATAATCACAAAATTATTAACTGTATTATTATTGCCTTAGCTCTTAAAATGCTGAGTTTTAATCACTGTGCATTCAACCATGTCATCAGTGCTTAATTAAGGTTGCAATTTCTTTTTTCTAACAACCGCTTCTTCCCTCCAGTCTACAACATATGTATTTGAGCGGGTTGGAAATTGCTTGCTCTAGTTTCCTTCTAAGAATTTATCACAATTCACAATTCATATATGGGTAGGGAAAGCTGATTTTTTCTTTTAAAAAAATAACATGAAGGAAATCAAAATTAATAGATTTTGTGTGCAGATTATAACAATTACAAGAATATCTCACAACCTCTGAGGATGCCTGCCATAGATGTGGGCGAAACGTCAGGAGAGAATACTTCTGGAACATGGCCATACAGCCCGGAAAACATACAACAACCCTAGCACAATAAATGTATTATTTTTTCAAATTAAAAATATATTTTACCTTTACAAACATCTCTTTAGTAACCTCTAGGTTCTCTGTAAATTGACCATAGAAAGTTGAACATAGACTGAAGTCTTTAGAGATTTCTAGAGATAAATTTTTAATCAAATACCTAAATAATTGAATTAAATTACATGGGTAGGAATAATTCCAAAGACACTGGCACATGCAATTTAGCTTTCCATGTCTAAAGATTTGAGAAGACGTTAAGTAAAATGTGCTTTTAGTATAGGATACATCTTTCTTTTTTTATCGGCTCTTTTCTGTTGCAGAGACTTATAAAGGGAAATTCTAGAATGCATTCCTAAAATAAACAAGTTAATTTTATCTTAGCTTGGTGCAGCTCATCTCTCAGTGAAGGGAAGTGAAAGCCTTGAGCCTTCTGAAAATAAAAAAGTGCTTCACCTTGCAAGTGAAAGAGAAAAGCTCTTAGTCCAGACATGTAGATTTGTAGATCCTAGGGCAATGTCTAACCAGACTTAGATTTTTGCATCCTTTCTGAAGCAATAAAAACAAAGTAGTATGATGATGCTGACATTAAATGCATGTTTAAAAATCACCATGACTGAGCTTCTTGGTAAAAATATATTCTAAAGCTCCTTGCCTATATCCACACTGACAGCTCGGCGACTCCTTCAAATGCTATTTTTTCAAAGGTATAACTTAAAAAGATTGTTTGCAGTTGCTTGCTGTGCAGACATAAAATGGAACAGGCTGGTATGTAAAATACAAGAGAGCCTCTATTTACATTAATTCAAATCTACATTGCTTCAGATTCATCCGCATATAAACCAAAATACATAGCTCTCACAGAACCCCTGTATATTTAAGAGGCATGAGAGTGAAGAGAGGGAGGTGACTTCCTACCCCATTAGATGGACTACTTGGCCTGTCGTATGCCACTTGTTCTCCTCTTTCAAGATGGAGCCCATTACATGATGCAAGTGTACTTCTGGCCAGGCTCCATCCAGAAAACAGAGAACAAGTACTGTATGCCACCACCTTGGCAACATGAGAGCCTTCCCATGTTGCCTTACCAGCAATGGAGAGGAAGCCAGGCAGCAATGCTTCCTCCCATGAGATGGGGGCAAAAGTAAGTTGCACGATGTGGGGTGGGGCGTAGAATGATGGGTTCTCCATTCAACCCGCCAGCAGCCAATGAATTCACCACACATTGTGGTGAATCCATGGGCTTTTGTGATGAAGTCCTTGGACTTCTCATATTAGAAACTCTGGATTGTGTTGAATTTCTTCCTTTTTCCTCCAGTTGTGATTGCAGGGGAAATAACTGCAGTTTCAGCATTTCTGGTACTGCTAGAACACCTCATACTGACATATCTCAATGCCAACATACAGAAATCTTTATAGCACTTTGACAGCTCTTCAAAGCAAGACACATTGCTACACTAGCTTCTGGTTTGTCCAAAATGTGGTTGTGCAGGGTCCACTCCCTGATTAGTCTGGGGCTTCACCTATCATCATTGTTGGTTGGCTCCAATCGCAGCAGAAAATTTAATATACTATCATTGGATTATTTTGAAGATCTCTATATGTTTATTGATCCTCCCAGGAGAGGGAAGAGATTGGAAAGGAATGCATTGGGGCAAGTGACAATGGGTTAAAATAAAGATTTTTATATCTCAGCTCCATTTAATACAATGGATGCCAGTTTCATAAACAAAAAATACTCAGGTAGTTGACATATACAAGAGAGAGCTCATGATAGGGTTTCTGGCACAAGACATTCCCAGGACTAAATAAGATAATATTATGACAACCTTTGTGGTTCTTCTGAGAGACCCATATGTGTTCCCTGTGACTTTTCCAGGATATTATAAAGAGATTATGCTAAATGTGTGGCTATACCATCAGGCTTGTGGTGTGATGAAAGATTAGGCAACATTTCAGGGATAATTTTGTGGAAGGTTAACTTAGAATTAAGGAAGAGGTCAACGTGTGCTCACTGCCTGATCCAATGGAGCCACAGACTCTGGAGTTCGTATTTCTGGGGTCCAATTTTTGATAACATCTCCAGACACATTTTTTGTATTTTCCAGCCATAAATTTTTGATTAAAATAATTGAGCATTTAAAAAAAGAAAAAACAAACACAAGAAAAGTTTCCTCCTGTTTTGCTTTGAATAAATAATCAAAAACACTCAGTGACAAGAACTTAAACGTAAGTATAAAAAGTCAGTCTTCATATTGACAAAACCAAATATGCCAGCTAATGTGTGCGCTGTAGGATACAAGTGATGTTTGTCATAAAATGTAATTATCTGTGTTTATGTTGTTTTGTTCTACAGTAAAGGAGTTCCATTGCCTTTCTGTCTTGGAAGAGACAGCTACAGGTGTTTTAAAATTGGTTAATTATTTAAGCTAATTATTGATTATCCAAAATAACCCCAAGGAAAGCCATTCAGAACACTGTATGTCTGCAAATTATGGCAAATAACACAAAAATAAAAGATGTAATTTTACTGTCAAATTTAAAGGGCTATTAGTGATCAGCAAACATCACAAATCACTAACCTGCTTACTCTTCTTTTCCTTTCTGTTTCTGGTATAGTTGTAAGAAAGGTTAGAAGTTTGTTAGTTTTTGGATTTTTTTAAAATAAATTGGCATACAAATGAGAATAAAGGTTTCTGAGAGCTTGTACAGCTGAACAAAACAGAAATAAGACATTTTCAACGAGAGAGTTTATGTGCAGATTCAACACAATTTCTGAACAGTTGTATAGTGTACTGTACAAAATGCTCTTAGTCTTTCTTAACCTTTTAATAGGAATGGGGATTTAGAGAAAGTTTAAGTCCTGTCCATCTGAGTGTGTATTCATATTAATAGGTTTCCCCTGATTTTCCCAGACTCACTCAATGCCTCCATTTATGTGTTACAACAATCCAATGTAGTGTAGTTAGAATGAAAAATGCACACTTTAATTTTCTGGGTTTTTGTCTGCCTTATGTAATTCAGAGATCTGTTGGCCTCACCCAATGGACCTGCTTGTCAAAAATGGGAATCTAGAGTGTTTGCTTTGAATCATAGAAACAAGAGTTGGAAGAGATCACAAGAGCCATCCAGCCCAACCTCCTCCCATGCAGGAACACACAGCCAAAATACCCGCAAAATATGCCCATCCAACCTCTGTTTAAAATTCTGCATAGAAGGAGACTTCACCATCCTTTGGAGCAGCATATCCCACTGCCAAGCAGTTCTTACCACCAGGAAATTTTTCCTAACATTTCGGCTGAATCTTTTTTTTCCTGTAATTTGAACCAACTCCTTTTCCTAGTCTTCAGAAAAGCAGAAAGCAGGCTTGCCCCCTCCTCAATGTGACATCCTTTCAAATATTTAAATGTAACTATGATGTTTCCTCTTAGCTTTCCTTTCTCCAAGACACCCAGCTGCCAAGGCCATTCCTCATAGAGCTTGGATTCCAAACCTCTGATTATTTTGGTCATCCTTCTCTGGACACATTCCAGCTTTTGAATATCCTCCATGAATTGCAGTGCTCAGGAACTGGACACAGTATTCCAGATGAGGTCTGATTATAGCAGAAGAGAGTGGGGCTATGACTTTCCTCTATCTCAGGACTATACTCCTATTGATGCAGCCTAAAATCCCACTGGAGTTTTTTGAGATTGTCAACACAGAAGTTGCTGTTTTGAGGGCCATTTTGACTACTTCCTATCAGTGGATTCAAACTGCCATGAGTCCCCTCGGGTGAGAAGGGTGGGATATAAATGTTGGAAATAAGAACCCATCAACTAAGGGACTGAAATGCTTCATATACTGTAGAACACCTGTTGCAATAAAGCCCATCATATAACTAAGATGTGTCAGTTTCTGATACAAAATAGAGTCTTTGGAATATCTGGAATTTCATCTTTGAACTCACACATACAATCATCTAGGAATGGATTATAGAGGAGTTACTAGATCTGCCTTAGCAATCAACTTTCATTTTCTTGTCAATGTTCGTATTCCCGATTATTAGCTGTATTGTACTGCAGAGCATGCATTTGAGACTGAATTCCAGGTGCCAAATGCTATTTATAAGGTTTTTTGTGTGTGTGTCAGGAGCAACTTGAGTCGCTTCTGGAGTGAGAGAATTGGCCGTCTGCAAGGACGTTGCCTAGGGGATGCCCAGATGTTTTTGATGTTTTTACCATCCTTGTGAGAGGCTTCTCTCATGTCCCCGCATGGAGCTGGAGCTGATAGAGGGAGCTCATCCACACTCTCCTTGGGTGGGATTCGAACCTGGAAGCTTTCAGGTCAGCAACCCAACCTTCAAGTCACAAGGCTTTAGTCCACTATGCCACCGGAGGCTCCTTATTTATAGGTAGTATCAGATGCTTAGCCTTTTCTAGTGGCAGACCTCTTAGCCTGCATGTGGAATCTCCAGATATCTTGATTCTTCCCTCTTGCCTGTTAAAAACATTTACAAACATATTTTTATTTTCCCAGAGAACCTCTCTTGGTAGCTTCCTATTCCTAAATGATGTACACTCCCATTTTTAATTTTGCCACTTTTAAAATGTTTTTCTATTTGTAGTGGAATTTCAATGCATGACATGACATCATGGAAACAATTGAGTTTTTTACATTTAGAAACACCCTGAGTACTTACTGGGAAACGGGTGCCTCTGTGTGTGTGTGTGTGTGTGTATGTTTTATTTCACTTAAAACCAGATCACATCTGAAATTACATTCCTCTTCTGTATGGTATTCTGTTTGCAAATTTCTCAGTGTCTTCTTACTGCTCAATTTCAGATTCACCAAGATAAATATTTGGAATGTGTGAAATGCAGACACTAAACTTCTCAAATTTTGCATATACCTTGTTTTACACAGTTAGGAACATGCCCCTAAAACTTAACATAAAATTGGACTCCAGTCCTCAGGGTTTTCATTGACAGGAAAAAAGTTAGAAAACTACAGCATGGATGGAAAAGGGGACTAGGGAAATAGAAGGGAGTGACAGACATTTTATGAGAGAAGTGGTATATTCCACAGTAAGAGAGAACACAAATATCATGGTCTAAATCCTCAGTCAAATGTCATGTAATAAGCTTCACATTGAAATACGCTTGAAAAAGAACTTGAGGCTGCCATCAAAAATTGAGGCCTCGTGTTGGGTTTCTCATCTTATTGTAAAAATCTGATTAAATTTTGCCCATGTTATAACATTAATTTAAGATGCCATTTTCCGAGAAAGGCAAATATGAAGAAGGAAATATATAGAATCTTGCCTCCTCAAAAGAAAGAAAATATTTCCTTCTCGTTTATACTATGGGGAAGTCAGCCAGCCATGTCATGGTTGCAAGCATTTTTTTTTAAAATGGCTATGCCTTCTCAGATCACTTACATCCTCAATCTTTGAGACTTTTATTGGAGATACTCTAGTAATGAGCAAATGAATGGACTAGCCTATCAATCTCCCTCCAATTTTGATTTGCAATGGAAATATGACTTTGAGTTTGATCCACTCTCTTGTTATTTTTGGTGCAGCTACTAAATGATCTTTGAAAGAAAAAAACTTATTTCCTTTGTTCTGTATTTAAATTTATTTATGTACTTGTTGGTTTATTCTACTTATTTATTTTCATGTCCTGCATAATTTGCAGAAATGCTGTGTGATTTCTCAGTGTGTGTTTTTCCATCTATCTGTCTCTAGAGAAAAAGAATGGAATGCTTTTCAATTTGTAAAAGCAAAATGCAGCAACTACCAAGGAAGGAAGGAAAAAAGGAATGGGAGGAGGAAGAGGAAGAAGATGAGACGGCAGAGGAAGAGGAGAAAGAGGAGGAAGAAGAATGCAAAAATAATAGGCATCAGTTCCAACCCTCAACCCCAAACCCTTCTCCACTGCTACCTGTATGTTTTGAATAGTTCTATGGTGTATTATTAGAGCTTTGTAGCTGAGTTTAAATGGTAGCTGAATGGTCAAAAGCCAGCAAAAACTGAATTTTAAATTAGAAGGTTCAAACCTGTCAGTGTAAAAGCTTCTCATTGTTACATATAAAAGTGGCTCAGAGATCACTCTTTGATAGAAGTGGCAAAAGAGATGATTGTGCCTGCACTGGTCATCTCAAGTCTGGACTTCAGTACAGGCAATCCCTGAGTTACAAACATCTGATAGCCCATGTGGTCTCTTCCAACTCAATGATTCTGTGACTTACAAACAACTCCTAGTTAAGAACGGGGCTGAGACAACAGGAGGGGAAATTCACTCCTGGAAAAGTTATCATGGGGTAAAGGTGTCTCACCTGCAACTTTTATCTCCAATCCTTGTTTCTACAACAAACCAAATTTTTCAAAATCCAGTTATCACAGTGATAGAAAGTGAGGTGAAATCTTCTGAACAGGGACACTGACAGCAAAAAAGAAACCCAAATCCCACAGGGGAATTAACTCTTTCCTATGCTATCTAAAACGGAAAAAAAAATCTGGTTACACTTAAAAATGTAGCTGTTTTGACTTACAAACAAATTCAACTTAAGAACAAACTTAAGAACAAACCTACAGAACCGCCTGTAGTTTGGTGGAGTTGTATCAAGTTGAGAAACTTGGTAGCCAGTTTGCTTGCTGGGGCATATAGAAGTGAGCACATTACACTTACATTACAATCACTCCATTCTCTGCCCATTGCCCACCCATCAATGAAATAACAAGATTAAACAACTGTGTTGGAATAAATATGGACAACTTTTATTAAAATGTTACCTGTTTAAACTTTCTTCATGAATTGCAACTAGCCAGAAGTGGGGGTTTGAACTTAATGTAAACTGGGGCAGTGGGCACCACAGACCCACTCCTCAGCTGACTAAGGCAAGACACTTGAGTTTCCCACATAACTCACCATCAGTCATAACCAGGGCAACTGTTTTGCAAAGCTGCATAGAATATTCAAACCCCAAGTGTAGAGACTTCAGGGATTAGAATTCCCTTGCATTTTCAAGTCCATTTCTATTCGTCCCCAAACTTGCTAGTGGGGGTTCCCGTTCCTGGCCTTCACCAAAATGGGTGCCTTAGGTGTACACCAAGATGTAAATTATCTCTCCATATTCTGCCATAGATACGGGGCAAGCATTCGCTATGTCCCTATCACCCACCAAGCCTGCTAAAACAGCTCTAATACCTTCTTGCAGATAAGGAAGAAATTGTGGATTGCCCTCGTCAGACAGATGGATACTATCAAGCCTGAAAATTCATAAAGTGATAAGTGATCTTGTTGTATGGAGTGTAAAAAAACATAACTTATCTATGGAATCCCATATTTCCTGCCCCATATAATCAGATCTTTTGGGAAACATTTACTTCAGTCAATAAGAAACAGGCTTGGAACTCTCACCCAGATCACTTGGCTCCTATTTTCAGAATAACTTGCTGGAAGAAATCCAGCAGTTGGATATGCTTTAAAATGGCCTTAGACAACTCTTCTGGCAGACCTAACCATATGGTTTTTAAATTATGAATTTAATATGTACATATGTTTTTTAACTGATCTTACACACTTTTAACAGATTGGTGTTTGTGTTTTTACTTGTGCTGTGTGCCTATTTATTGCTGTTTTTTAATCTGCTCAGTAATAATAGTTATCATCATCATCTCTGGAAGTTACTTCCCTCCCAAATGTCCAATTTCATACTTACTTACCATCATAGTAAGTTCAAGAACACTTTTAATTAGATATCTAAGGAGTGTTCATTATCATTGATTTACTAAAAGACTTGCAGTCTGATTTTTCCATGAAAGGGGTGGTAAACAAAATAAACTTGGAACAAGCTAAATCCAAATCACAGATGGAAAGTTTAAACAAATGTGCATTTGGTTGGTTGCAAAATGAAATAATATTGCAGCAGTATGCAAATGACCTGGATAAGTTTCAGGTTCACTCACTCCCACATCACCCTTTCTCTTCTCATGCATTTGCAATGCAGAGATGGAAATATTCACATCCAGGTTCAAATTACTTGCAGTTTGTCAGTATATACAGTAAGTATGGCCATTTAAAGAATAGTTTACATCAATAAACAGGATTAAGCCCTATTTCCCAATCCTGGTTTATTTCAAGAAATCACAATTTAAACTAACTACAGTTTGAAGTAATGTATTATTTATGTAATGAAAATATATAGTTAATTTAAATCATAAATGTCATAATTGTATCCTCTGCAACATTCTACAGGAGGATATTGAAGCACTCAAATGTGAATTTCAGCTACATGGCAGTAAACAATGGTTTAGCATTACATCTAAACCATCCCATTCTGTGCATTGCTGGAACTCACATTAGAAATAATGCCTCAAACAAGCTGATTTAATCCCAAGTTCAATTCTTCATCTAGTTTCCTTTTAATAGTGTTTGGAGCAATGCATCATCCAAATTGTTTGAATTTTAAGACACAGAAAAACAATTAGTTGTTATTAAAGCTTTGCAACTTACAAAACAACCAAATCCACAGCTGAAATTGCTAGTTGTTGACAGGTGAAATTTAGCATGAAAAGAGCTCTCACTGAAGATCAGTGAACTTTATTGATTTTTCTAGAAACTAACTTTTGTTTTACTGAGGCGCCTATAACAGCAGCAGGGGAAACATTTTTGTATTATTATTTCTTCTTCCATCTAAATCACAGTGGCCATCATTTTATTCTTAAAGGCAGAGTTCTTTTCTTTTAGAAATATGATACCAGATGTCTCATGGGCAGGGCAGGAGGTAGCAATGAGCAGGTCAGGATCCTGCTGACTGAGACTGTGTAATATGCTCATAAAGCATGGTCCTCCACCATCACATGTACAGTTTTAGTGAAGGAGGCTGCAGCTGATTCTCCCCTTCACTAACCACAGGTAGATAACAAACAGAAGACCTAAGGAGGTGCTCAGTTTTCTGACAATCAGATAAGACTGAGATGGGAAGTCGGAATATGATCTGGCTACTCTTAAGTGCTTTATAAAGAAAGATCTTCCACTGCTCCTTCATCCCTGGGTGCTCAAGACATTTTGGGAGGCACACTTCTGTCCTTTATCAATGTCCCTGGCTCTTGTTCCCACCAGGCTGGCAGCATTGCTATTTTTTCTTTCACACAACATCCCAATAGGCCCAAATACTGATGCAACCAGGGCTTATGTCACTATATTGCTAACACCAGGATAATGGTCCTCTGATCTCATACTCTAGCTTAAATCCTACTTTTGTCATGCCTAGAGTAAACACATTGAATTGATTGGATGGATGGATGTGTTGACTCAAAATTTAGCAACTGATTGTATATTTCTGCATTAGTGGGGACTAACCAAAAAGAAATGTCAGATAAAAACACATTCACTTAGCTCCATGCGACTTAATATTAGGTGTAACAGGAGGACAATTTAAAAACAAAACAAAAAAAAACCACCCATGTTCAAAACAGAAGGGATCAGCAGATGAACATTATTCTTACTAAACTGTTGCTTTGAAAACAAAAGAAAACAGTACTGTGTGCTCCTTTTTTCCCTAATGAGGAAACATATACACACACACCTCTTGATTGGAGCACAGAAGGATGACATTTCCTTCCCCTCTTATACTAGTAACTAAGTCTGTGATAAGGAACTGTGAAATGGGCCATGCTTCCACTTTTTGGAGCTAGGAGCTCTCCCAGAGTTATATGGTCATCTGCTGCAACAATGTTGGCATGGGCCTATTATTTATTTTATTTACAGTATTTATTACCATGATGAGTTCAGGGAAAAAAGGAGATGGTGGTGGTGGTGGTGGCCCTTGTAAATAGTAAATCAGTCTGCATCAGATATGGTTGTGCTGATTATTATACTTAATTTTTGAAACAAATGAACTCCATTTCAGAATGAGATGAAATTCTTCACTCATGGAAGAAGGACTGCAGATCAGTCACTAGCTGAAAAGATCTCCATCTCTTGGTAAGGCTGTTTCCTGGTAAAGCAGATTTGAGATGGAATTTACAATCTGGCAGCAGTGCCACAGTTGTGACTACATTTTGTATGACTGCAGATCTGTAATTGTAAGTTAGGGACCAACAGTTGAGAACCACTGCTCTAAGCCCTCTAGAACCATTTCAGCTCTGGACTGGTTCCACAATAATTGGCTGGTGTAGTTGAGCCCTTACTGAATCCCAGAGGCCTTAGTGAATCCCAAAGTTCATTATTGCCACCAGCTTTTTTTAAAAAAAGAGAATCATGTTTTCTATAAAAAGGAAGATTCAAGACAGTTTGACACATATGCTAAAAATCTAATTTCTGTTGTTCAAATGAAAAGAAAATTAAGTTAGGTAAATATTTATTGTGTAGGAAAAGCAGAACACTGACAGTATTGATGACAGTATTCATTTGTCACCACCATCTATTATAACCAGAGAAAAAGTTCTTTGAGAATGTGTTCTAGGAAATATTTTGAATGATTATTTTTATTAGATGCTGCAGTTTAAGCAATATTTTATTGATCCCCCTTTTCTATTCTTATGACAATTTCAGCAATTCTGTCCCTGAGGTTAATAATAATGGTCAGGCACTAAGCAATGCAAGCTAATGAAATTAATCAGTGCAATACATTTGTACTTTTGGGTATGAGAGAAATAATTCCTACTACTGACAATTTAAAATATTACAGCTGCTTTTCTCAGAAGAAAATTACAAAATACTTTTTTAAAGTGATGAGTGCAGATTTGTTTCTGAAGCAGACAACAAACTCCCATAAAAGTGTGCAAAACAAAATCCTTAATGTGTATCAGTGCTTCTGTGGTTTGTGTAGTCAAATGGTATTAAATTTTTAGGAACATTGGCAATCAGATGACTGGAAGCCTCTTCAATTTCCCCACTTTTCCACTAAAATAAGCAAGTTTAACTAACTAGCTATATAAGTATTGGTTCATAATCATTTCTCATAAGTGGAAGTCCTAAGTAGGAGACAAAATATACTCATGTGAGAAACTATCACAGTGGACAATAATTGTGAAACTGTTCTAGAAAATATATCTAAGCAACCACTTAAGTAGACTCAAATTATTCTTTTTCAAAGTGGAAGAGCAAAGGAACAAAAGGAAGAAAAAGAAAAGCATGAATGCTAATGTCCATGTTATCCCAGACTGCTGGTAGATGTTGAATTCTACTATCAGGTTTCAAGAACTAAACCAAAAGCTTCCTCGTTATTTCCATTCTTTGTTTGAAATGCTTCTCTCATAGCAGCTTATTATCAGAGCATATGTATTCCTCCCTTTTATTCAATATTCTTTTCTGCAGATGTTTTATACCTGTAGGGAACAACTGGCATCTGCTTTTCCTTTTAAGTAAACAGATTTTTATGTGTGAGGCATTGTATCTGCATCTCCATATAAATTAGAATGTTTAGCAAAATATAGCTTTCTAAAAATTAAGAGAGACAGAGAGTGTAGCAGAGGTAGTTTGAACACACATTTATTTTCTGCCCTGAAAGCAAAAGCCTGGAGATGTCATGAGTATATGTCAAAACAGTTACACCAGTGTTGTGAATATGTTTCTATCTTCACTCTCATTCTGTTCTTGTCTTCCTATACTGACTGAAAGGCACAATGATAAAGAGCAATTGAGAGAGTGTGCCATGGGAAATTCATTATGACTTGTCAGTTGAAATCATAATGTTGATGGTGCTGCATTTTGGGTTAGAAATCAAAAGTTTAAAAGTTACTTATGTGTATAAGAGACAAGAATGAATAACAAGCCAATGTCATTAATGGGTGTAGTTTAGTCGTAGATTCTCTGAACAAAATAATGAAAAGTGGTGAGGTACATAACTTGCAAAGGGAAGTACCACTGCTAATATTATTTACAATATTGGGTTGTTCATGTGACAAAAATGGAAAGCTATAGACAGACTGACAAGTATAAGGCAAATAATATTCAGACTTCCATGAAAAAACAATGCTGGAGGACCTATGTCGACTTCAAGTGGTATCCCAAATGGGACCCTTAGTGGCTGATAGCACTGAAGAGTAAATTGATAGAAAAAAATGGCTTATTTCATAGTTACTTTATAACAATTTAGGAAATGCTAGAACCTGTGTTTAAATTCAAGTAGCTTCCCAGAAGCTGTAATCAGAGTATGTGGGAAGTAGAAAGCAACTCCCTCCTTGTACCTTAAGGCATGAAAATTATTGAAAAGGTACCAAACTCATTAATAACTTATTTGAATTATCTATGTAAAGTCTCCCATAGCTAATGGCTAAATTTCTCTCCTTGACAAAACAAATCGGTAGAAGTTACTGGAACATAGCTATTGATAAGACACTATAAAGGTAAGATAAGGAATACCATACCTGGGATGAACTATGTTCATGACATTCTTATATATCTGAATCGAAAGAGGAAAGGAAAACTTACTAGTTATGAAACAATTAGCTGGAAGAAAAGAGAATATTTAGGTTTTCTGAAAAGAAATAGGAGTGGAGGAGTTATACTTGTTTCATTCCCTTTACCATTTAGATAACTATTACCTTTATGTTCAGTTAAACCTGCCATATCCAGCATCAATTTTATTCATGGCTCTGGATCATTGCTAAGAAGGATATTTAATGTAGGGTTTAAAGCATCAGGCACTGAAGAAATAACACTAGGTCAACTCTAATGACATTGGAAGTTTCTTAGGACTACCCTTGTCCTGGTAGCATTGATTATGTGTCTCTAACTTGGAGGGCATTGTATCATGCTTAACTCTTTTTCTGGCTTGCTTCTCTTCTTTGCTCATTTCAGCTCTTCCATGGGAGATGTTAGCCCACAGAAGAGACATATATTTCTGTTGGAAGATTGTTGTGACCATGGCAGAAAGTGTCTTAGCTATAGCCTTAACTTCTTACAGTGCTTCTTTGAATTATAGTTGTTCTGTCTACCTGGAAAACATAACAATGAGATTCAGTTTTGATGGAAAGATCCTGAAAGATCCTGAAATTCAGTTTTATAGTGTTCCATTTTATAGTACTAAATCTTTTTTAAAATTTTAATCATTATGCATACATTTTAATGAAGTCTCAAGTTAATAAATGATGACATGGCTGCCAGTTGTTACAACAATGACAGCTCCCTTGGCACTATTCAGATTTAGGAATTATCTACCTTTATATGTACTTATGCAAAAGCATTGTCTGCATGAACATGTACTAGTCTATCGGGTTTTAACAAACAGACATTACAATTGACATAAAGTGATGGCCCCCAAACAGCTGTCATTGAATATACAAATCACAGCTATTGCTCTTATAATCTAGACATGGAGGCACTAGCATTCACCAGTACCTCCACAATACTATAAAGCATGAATAAATATCCCCTGTTCTGTTATCACTGTCCTCTGAGGGGTTTTTTTTGGTCTGGCATTCCATTCCACTATTTGATTGAAAATAGAATAAGGCAGAATCAGTACAAAAACTGTCAGAGTTTGAATGCTTATATTTGATTTTCCTTATAAGCTGCCAGTTGGCACCAGCTCCTTTGGCCACAAATGATTTCATCATAGTTGGGGAAAATTTAGCATCCTAAGACACTTTCACCCTAGCTTCTGGATGGAACTCTACACTGGTCATCAAACAACATTGGAGCAGGCAGAGGTCCTCTCTGGTAGGCAAAACTTCCCTCATGTGATGAGGAAAACGTCACCAAGAGGGAGTTGCACATGGGTTTGTATCACTGAGAGGGAGCCGCAATACCAGATGAAGTGGCCTGCTTCACCTGGCCTTTGTGGTGAGGCCTTAATTGAATTACTGAACAAACAGGTAATGGTTACAAGGTTAGAGAAACATACCAGGACTAATTTCTGCACTATGATTTAATCTACGGCTGGAAACCAATTTTTTTTTTGGGCCACAGGAGGCCTGAAAAGGCAAATCCAGTAACATCCCAACTGGATGTTTCTGGTTAAATTCTGGTTGCTTTCTTTTTATTATTATCATTTGGAGGGCTTGACATCCTCAGTCTTCTCCAAACACAGAACTATAATCAATGGAATCCTCCAAAAACACAAGAACACAAGCAAAATATTTTTTTCCAAAAAACATTAGAGACAGAGGCATTGTGGGATGGGGGTCAATAAGCTGCAAAAAACATATTGGTGCAAGTCCCATGAAATATCTGACCCGCTACACGTTGCCCATCTTGATTTAGATCATCATCACTGTAATAAATTCATTTATATCTCATTTCTTCCTCAAAACTGGGATTCAGTGTGACTTACAAAATGTGAGTGCATCCCATCTACACTGTCATATATTCCAGTTTCTCAATGCAAATTAACTGTATTAAACTGGATTATATGACAGTGTACATCCAGCTTCAGTGTGCATTTGCTCTCAGCGGGAGTCTTAAATTACGGTATTTGATTATAGAGATATATGGTGTAGAAACAGCTTTGGAGCAGGAACTGTCCTTTGCATGTTTATTTTTGTTTATCTATTAAAACTGCTTATTTGTACATTTGTGAAAGATTAAATATTCCAAAATATCATAAACCTTCAATTCTGTGTCCATAGAATCATGTGTTAATAGGCAATGTGTTACAAACATTCTTCTTACCACTTATCAGAAGTGAGGTATTTTGACTGTCTTCATGAGCTTATTCTTTCTTCTACCCAAAGGAAGTTTGTCCTGTAAATCTATTCAGGACCACTTAAAGTAAAGCCAAAGGATAACAACTACTACAGTGATCATTTTCCCAGAAAGAAAACATCTTGAAAGCATTTTATGTAATACAGGAGTGATGTTTTGTTAATAAAATTAGAATGTTAAACTAACAGAAGAACTGTGGCTCAGAATATTACTCAACATTGCAAAACATTTGCTATAGAACAGGGGTCCCCAAACTAAGGCCCGGGGGCCGGATGCGGCCCTCCAAGGTCATTTACCTGGCCCCTGCCCTCAGTTTTATAATATAATATTTTTATATCAGTTTTAATAATATAATATATTGTATAGACATATAATATTGATAATAATCTTATGTTATACAATATAATACTAATAGTAATACCATATAATAATATTAATTATATGTTATATATTACATATTATATAATAGTATAGTGGTATAGTTCAATATAGTAATATATAATGCTAATATTGTGTTATGCTAATAATATAATATAGTGTATGTACATACAGCTGCTCCGAGTCCCCTTCGGGGTGAGAAGGGTGGGATATAAATGTAGTAAATAAATGCAGTAAATAAATTATTAATTTTAGACTTAGGCTCGGCCAAAGTCTGACATGACTTGAAGGCACACAACAACAACAACAACAATCCTAATTAACGACTATCTCATTGACCAGTAGCAGGCCCACACTTTCCATTGAAATCCTAATAGGTTTATGTTGGTTAAAATTGTTTTCATTTTTAAATATTGTATTGTTCTTTCGTTGTTTTTGTTGTTGTTGTTGCACTACAAATAAGACATGTGCAGTATGCATAGGAATTTGTTTGTATTTTTTTCAAATGATAATTTGGCCCCTCAACAGTCTGAAAGATTGTGGACTGGCCCTCTGCTTCAAAAGTTTGGGGACCCCTGCTATAGAAGAATTTGCAATGCCCTTACTTAAGATGTTTTCCCATTTCTCTGTCCATTATAAAGTAGTTGGCTCTTGCCTCACAAATGCTCCCTGGCTGATGAGGGGAAACCATTATGTGCAATGGTTCCTTTGTGGGTTGTGTATTATAACTTATAGGTTAGTAAGTCTATTGAACGGAGACATCATTGAACTCTCCCCAGGAGCCTGATAAATACAATGTCTGTTTTGTGAATCCTTTTGCTGGTGGTCCTCTCTTATGACATCCTGCTGCGCTTCTTCTCTTTCACTCTTTTTTCTTTCTTTCTATAAATGAGTTTGTAAGAAGTGCTTGGGAGGTCCAGCAACCCAGCAGGTAAAATATACCTCAATGTGCCTTAGAAGCCTTTGGAGCAATCAAAGCAGAGCAATGGTGAAAAGGAGCAGTAGGCCTGTTATTCGCAATGGCCCATATCATTGCTGTTTTAGTATGTTATTGATGGATGGTTCTTATTCCTCTTTTTTCTTTCCAGTATTGTCTTCCTTCTACTGTAGAACAATTGATTTCTATTGTGTGTTAAAACAAAAAAAATCATTTGCTTTTGTACATTCATCAGTAGAAAGGTGAAGTCTGCCTGCCAGGTTGGAACATAAATTACCATACAATAGTCAACAGCTTCATTAATCCTTCCCTCCCTTTGCTGACTCACTTGACACTATGAAGTTAAGCATATGGCAGATACTCAGCTTTTAAAGCAATAGCTAATGATCACTCATTCTCTTCCCTATTCCCCCCATCTTTTTTCTTTCAGAGTCCATTGTTAACAAATACACTTTTTATGTAACTTTGTATTAACTGTAGGAATAAAATATTATAGATAGTTTAAATATTCATCAAGTTCAGACTAGTGAGAGTACATTATGGACCATTATATAGCAACTACTTCAATAATATAAGCAGATGTATCCAGTATTAAGGATTGTGATTTGAAGAAAATAGTCTAAAGACCTAGTAGATCTGGACTCTGTTCTTGGTTAAGTTGTTGATTGCTCTCTTCGTGCAAGGTCCTTCATTGCTCTGTAAGTCTGAGGCGATGGTGATGATACAAACCTAAGAGACAGGATTAATTCATTAAACTAAATAAACTGAAGCTAAGGGCCCTTTCACACAGTCATATAATCCAGAATATCAAGGCAGAAAATCCCACAATATTTGCTTTGAACTGTGTTGTCTGAGACCACACTGCCATATATTTCTGTTCGAAGCAGATAATGTAGGATTTTATTCAGCTGTGTGGAAAGAGCCTGAGGCCCCTTCTACACTGCCTTATAATCTGGATTATCAAAACAGATAAAACACATCATCTGCTTTGGACTGGATTACATTCGTCTACACTGGATTGGAGGTGGAAGTGAAAGAAAACTGAATTACCTTGAAATTCAAAGAAAGTTGATGAAGCAAACATGTTTTTGATGTCTGCTTTGAACTATTGCAAACAGATAAGTGCAACAATGAGATGGATTTAGATAAAATTCCCCAACTAATATTGGCATTTGTAACAATCAAACTCCCATTCTTCCATTAGTCCCACTAGTGAATTCTAGGTGAGACTGGGAGCCTGTTTACTCCGAGATGCCAGCATTTCACAATTGCGCTGCTACCACTCAGAAGGCCCTATCCCTGATACATGCCAATCAGTTATGAATAAAACCTTGAAAAATTCCTGGCATTTGGTAATTAAGCAAAGTCTGCCTCACATTGGACAAAAATGGTACCGATTGAGTATTTCATATCCGAAATGTTTGTGACTAGATTTCAGATTTTAGAATATTTGCTCATACATAATGAGCTATCATGGAGGTGTTTCATATAAACCTTGTGCACATTGCCTGAAAGTAATTTTGTACATTTTAATTTTTTAGACATGAAATATATAAGGCCAGGTGTGGAATTTTCCACTTTTGGCATGTTGGTGTTCAAAAAGCTTCAGGTTTTGGACTGTTTTGGATTTGTAGACAAAGAACATGCAACCTGTCATGGCTTTTGATTAAAGGGTTTTTTTTTAAAAAAAAGAAGACATGGTTAACTTTTTTACTTACAAAGATTCCTATAGAAAGTCACTATGTTGATAACAGAATTTGCATTATCCACAAATTTCCATTTTAAAATTATGTGCCCAAATGCAATGCATATTACTTACAAAATCCCAAAGAACAATACAAATGTTTGAATATCTTCTTCCTTACTACCTTATTGTATTTTAAAGCTATAGAAAATAGCTTTAAATGCACTTGGAATGGCAATTGGCCACCAATGATTTAGTTTGTCCAAGTTTAAGATTTCTAATGCAAGTACAAGAAGTTCATAAGGTCTGTAAAAAGAAAAGAAAAATCCCTGCAGCATATATTTTATGTTGAATATCATGAAAACTCATCTGCTTTTTACGTTATCAAAATTATGTCTTTGGTGAAGTTATAGAGTCTTATTTGTCCATTTAAGACCAAGCAAACACTATTTTTTTTTTGTTACCACAGGGTGAACTCATTACAATATATTGTTGCTGGGATACAACATTCCCAGTCTATCGGGAAGATGGTTGCAACTCTCAGAAGAAAGAAGGTCTGAGGGATTTTGGTATGTTATGCTATCATTTCTACTAATAAAAATAAAATGGCCCAGTACTTTGACCCAGTCCTGACTCCACCATGCTGGAGCTTCTATCCAGTTAAGTGAGTATAATAAAGTATATTAATTCTTGAGAACTGGGATTAACAAGTATCACTATCTGCATCTCCAGACTGAGAAAATTTACCTCTGTAAAATATATGTTGTTTTTGTTGTTGAAAAAAAATATAGAAGATTCTTAGTTGGGATTCTTCTAGAGTAGAGTCATCCTTGCAAAAACCAAGTACATCAATTCAAGCATTTCTCACTAGTTGTGTTGAACTTTCTCTTGTCACAAACTTACTCTACCTAATAATAGAGACAGAACTTGTCTCTTCTTTCCAATTTCTCTCTTCCCACTAAAACCAACCAAGCATAAATCAAATGTGTTTAATTTGTCATTTTTTTTGAAAAAGACAATTGAGTGGCATTCAGAGCTTTCTGAAGAACTTTGTGATCACAGAATAGGACATTTCTGGATCAATTTCCCAGACAGCTAAGGCATATCTGTGGGATAAGGTTTCTGGTCCTGGGACCATTTGGATGCTCCACAGACTGCCAAAAATGCCCCCTAAACAGAACAAAAAATCAAAATGGCTGCTTTCAGAATAACAGGTTTTATGTTTGACTGTATATGGTATTTCTTAAATTGATTTAAAAGGTAATTTCCTATCCTAGGGGGTCCAAGCACAGACAGCCCCCTTTGCAAGGCAAAGGATGATGTTCTGTTTCTGAAGAGGCTTGGGGAATAAAAAAAAACTTTGCTGGGACATATGTGTCAGGCTCACTTCAAAGGACCAGTCTGAACGCAGGTCAAAGATTGCTGCTCTCAAATCCAATCTTTATTGAAGAATACATGACTTTGGAAAAGTCGGGAATGACCTAATGTTTACATACAATCATTTTTATCACCTCTGTCGTAACGTCACACCACACGTAAATATCATCACCAAATCCCACCCCCTGTATCACATTACTATTATTCCCACACATTCTACCAATTAAAATTGTTTATACTTTCAACCCCGAGTTCCCAGGCTCTTCTATCTTCTTCTGCCAGGTGCTTCATGAGACATCCGGAATTATTTATGTTATGACTCCAAGTCCAGGGCTTGGAAATTCAGCCCTGGGACTTGGTTCCATGACATGGCGCCCCCTTTTTCTCCATCCTCCTCTTCGGTGCTGCTTTCATCACAATTCTGAAATAAATCAAACAACAACTCTATGTGTCCATTTTGTCCAAAGTACCCATATACTTTTTCAGTAAACTGCGATGGAATACTGGGTGTATTTTCCCTAAACTTTTTGGCAAGGCCAATTGGAAAGTCACTTCGTTTATAACACCCTGTATTCTGAATGGTCCAATATATTTGGGGCCCAGTTTTCTCGAAGGTAGTCCCAACTTGATGTTTTGTGTACTTAACCATACTAAATCTCCTTTCTCCAATTTTTCGCCTTCCATCCTTTTTCTGTCTGCGAATGTTTTATACTTTTTGTGTGCTTCCTTTAAGGATGCAGTCACTTGACTCCAACATTCTAGCATTTGAGTTTTCCATTTCCCTGCCCCTGTTTCTTCATTCTCTGTCCATCTTGGCAATTGGGGCAGAGGCTGTATTTCATACCCGTAAACAACTTCAAAGGGGGTTTTATTTGTTGCGGAGTGTATAGCCGAATTAAAAGCTAGTTCTGCGAAGGCTAGCCATTTAGACCAGTCATTCTGTCTCATGTTTGAGTACATGCGGAGGAACTGTCCAAGCGTCTGTTGAGTACGTTCTACTGCCCCGTTTGTCATGGGGTGAAAAGCAGAACTTAGGCTCCTTTCTGCTCCTAGCATTTCCAAGAATTTTTCCCAGAATTTTGCTGTGAACTGAACCCCTCTGTCACTGACCACTCTACTGGGACATCCATGAAGTTTATAAATATGGTTTATGTACAATTCAGCCAGCTTCTCTGCCGATGGTAGTTTCGTCAGTGCTATAAAGTGGGCCTGTTTAGAAAACAGGTCTAATACTGTCCAAATATAACGATGTCCCTTGCTAACCGGCAGTTCCCCCACAAAGTCCATAGCCACACATTCCCAAGGCCTGGTAGGTTCTGCTACTGTTTGTAATAATCCCATTGGCTTCCCTCCTCTTGATTTATTTCTGGCACAATCATCACATTGGACAACATGATTCTTTATGTCCTTCCTCATCCCAGGCCACCAACAATGTTTTGCTATCGCCTTTGTTGTTTTTGTAATCCCTGTATGACCAGCGCTCTGGTTATTGTGAAAACGATGCAAAATCTTAATCCTTAATATTGCCGGGATATACAGTTTCTTGTTCACAAACCAAAATCCCCCCTTCTGCTCCCCCTTTTCTGCGTTGGATGCAATCCACTGATCTCCTTCGTATGACTGTCTCAGTTCTTTTCCCCAACTATTTTCCTCGTCAAATTCAATCATAGCAGTGTTCTCTCTTTGGGTCTGCGCTCTTGTACTGACAGCTAAACCCCATTGTTTATCGGAAAATAATGTTCCCTCTTTTGTAGTGGTTATGCCCTCGTGTTGAGGCATGCGTGAAAGAGCATCTGCCAAGACATTCTGTTTCCCTTGGAAAAACTTTAATTGGAAATCGAACCTGCTAAAGTATTGTGCCCATCTAATTTGTTTAGGGGACAATTTTCGAGGAGATTTTAAATACTGGAGGTTCTTATGGTCAGACCAAATTTCAAATGGGATTCCACTCCCTTCGAGGAAGTGCCGCCAGCATTCTAAGGCTTTTGATATGGCTAATGCTTCTTTTTCCCATATGGGCCAACATTTTTCAGTTTCACTGAACTTCCGAGACAAATATCCACAAGGTTTTAAATTCCCATTTTGATCTTTTTGCAATAGTACTGCCCCGTATGCACAGTCTGAAGCATCGCAATGAATTATGAAAGGGCTCCGGATATCGGGGTGTTTTAGGACAGGTTCTTCTGTGAAGCGTCCTTTTAGGGTTTCAAATGCCTTTTGGCATTCTGGTGTCCAACTCAGTTTGGCGCCAGGAGCTTTCACTTTTGCTGTCTCCCCTTTCCCTTTTGTTTTTAAAAGTTCAGTAAGGGGAGCGGTTATTTGCGCAAAGCCTTTTATGAACGATCTATAAAAATTTGCAAATCCCAGAAATGATTGCAATTGTCTCCTTGTTTGAGGTACTCCCCATTCTTTTACGTCTGATACTTTAGACGGGTCCATAGCTAACCCTTCTGGAGATATCCGGTACCCTAGAAAGTCAATTTGAGTTTTATTGAATTCACATTTGGACAGTTTTGCATACAGCTTTGCTTCCCTTAGTCTTTGCAAAACTTCCCGGACCAATTCCACGTGCTTTTCCTTATCCTCGCTCACGATCAAGATGTCATCCAGAAATATGAATACTCCTCGGTACAACAATGGGTGCAGTATTTCATTTATAAGCTGCATAAAGCAACCGCCGCCATTTTTTAACCCAAATGGCAAAATTTTATATTCAAAATGGCCGAATGCGCAGGAAAATGCAGTTTTCCAAGTATCCTCGGGTTTGATTCTTAATTTATGATATGCTTCAATTAAATCCAGTTTAGTAAATATGCTCCCTTTCTTCAATACGGTAATTAAATCCTTTACTAAGGGCATAGGGTATTTATTGTCCTTAGTAATTGCATTTAAATTTCGATAGTCAATGCACAATCTTAGAGAGTTGTCTTTCTTTCTCCTAAATAACACTGGGGCTCCGAGAGGAGAGTTGGATGGCTTAATGAAGCCTCGCGCCAGGTTCTTATCAATATATTTCCTCAATTCCTCCTTCTCCTGAACAGACATGGGATACACTTTTGGTTTTGGTAAGTTTGCTCCTGGGGTTATTTCAATTTCTACTTCTATATTCCTCTTGGGAGGTAATTTACTTGCCTCTTTCTGATTGAAAACATCCACAAAGTCTCTGTATTCAGGTGGCAATAGCTGTGGGTCTATTTCCCCTGTTTCATCTCCCTCGTCCTCCTCTGCTGCTATTTTGCTTATCTCCCATTGTGTTTGTTGCTCTTTAAATGCCAGGCTCTTTCCTCTCCAATCTACTTCGGGATTTGCCTGTTCGAGCCATGGGATCCCTAGTATGACATTGTATGTGGCAATAGGGGCTATCACAAAGGATATTCTTCCTTCCCATTTGCCTATTTTACATGGGACCCCCCGTATTTCCTTCGTAGATACCTCTCCAGCAGCAACTGATCCATCTAGCTGCGCAAATGCAATCGGGGAGTCAAGCAACGTCTGCCGGCATTTTAGCGCTCCTGCTAATTCCGGAGTTATAATGTTCCTAGAACAACCGCAATCCACGAATGCCCTGCAGGTGGCCCGATTCTCTAACCCCGATAGGCAGATTGGCACTACTAGCATGCGTTTGTCTTGACTCACCAGCCTCTCCGGAGATTCTGGGGCTCGCACCTCCTCCTCCGCTCGTCTCCCGGCTGCTGGCTTGGGCTTTGGGGGTTTTTGCGGCTCCCCCTTCCGGGCCCAACATTCTGCTGCTCGATGGCCCGTCTTCCCACACACAAAGCATCCCGGCTTGGGTCTGTTGTCGTCTCCTTTGAAGGGGATCCCCGGCCTCCCTCCGGGCCTTTCCTGCTTCCTCGTTTCTCCTCGACCCCTCGCCACCGGTCTTTGCTGGCCGCCGCCGCTCCGGAACCGCTTTACTTGGGCCAGGGTGGATTCGACGCGCCCTGCCAGTTGTATCCAGCCCTGAAGTGTCTCTGGATCGTCTCTGTGCGCCGCCCAACTAAAAACCTCGGGGCGTAGTCCCTCTTTGAATATCTCCACTTTGGTCACTTCAGACCACTCTGGTACCCTTTCTGCGAGATGGAGGAATTCCTTTGCGTACTCGGGCACCGTTTTGTCCCTCTGCTTTATTCCTTTAAGCTGGTCTCGAGCCCTCAATTGCTCTAGCCGGTCTCTGAACCGGTTTTCCAGTGCGGCGAGGAAGCGGGGCACTGACCTCAAGCACGGGTCGCGTCTGGCATGTAGTTGCACATACCAGCTGGCCGCTCCTCTCTTTAGTGTGTTGCCGATGGCCCGCACCATGCTTCCTTCGGAGGGGAATGTGTGTGCATTGTCCGCCATGTATCCCCTGATGCCAATGAGGAAAAAGTTCAGTTCAGATGATTCCCCTCCGTATTCCAGTTTGAGCTCTTCCCTCCTCTGCATCCATTCTGCGGCCCGTTGATGCTGTCTGGGAGGCATGGGGAAGGGTTGCATCGGGTTCCCTTGGACAGCCCCTTTGAACACGCCGCGCCCCATCCCGGCGGTCGTTCCCCGCGGCTCCCGAAACTCTGCCGCTGCTGTCGACCCTTCTCCCCATCCGAATGCGGGCCTCGCCGTAGCCCCCGCACCTCGCCTTCCTTCGTCGTACGGCACATCCTCCTCCTCTTCCTGGATCTCCGGCTCCTCTCCGCCTTCCTCTGCTAATCCAATGGACCCGATTCCTGGTCCCAGTGGTCTTTCCACCCCGACGCCCATTCGGGGGGTTGGGAGTCCTGTTGGAGTTGGCGGTCTCAGAGTTCCCAGAGCTTGCTGGCGCTCCACCTCGCGCGCCATTCTGTCCCGGAACTCCAGTTCCTGCCAGTATTCCTCATCCCCCTCGCCCCTCGCCGCCACGGGGCTCTGCGTTGAGGCGCGCTGGCCCCTCTGGCTCCAAGCCCCTTCTTTACTTGGCTCTCTCTCGGCGCCATATCGGGTGGGCTCCTTCTGGAGATTCTCTTCCAATAGTGGCACCAATCTCCCCACGGTTTCTGACAGCCTGGATAAATTAGTTTCCAGGATGGATAACCGCAGGGCCACGGTCTCCGGCATGCTTCCTCCAGATCCCCAACTGGTTTCTGCAGCCGCCGAGACGCCTCTTCCTCCTCTGGGAATCCTCTGGGTCACGCCGTTCGGCCTGGGGTACCCCGTAGAGGAAGCTATGGCTTGCAGCGTTTCTTCCCCCAACGGCCGGGCCCCTGGCAGAGGCCTCTCTGCTCCATTTAGGCTTTGATCGCCTTCTCCACTCATTATCACTTCACTGCGAATCCGCAGGAGGGTGAGAACGGGGATTCCCGACTTAAATGTCAGGCTCACTTCAAAGGACCAGTCTGAACGCAGGTCAAAGATTGCTGCTCTCAAATCCAATCTTTATTGAAGAATACATGACTTTGGAAAAGTCGGGAATGACCTAATGTTTACATACAATCATTTTTATCACCTCTGTCGTAACGTCACACCACACGTAAATATCATCACCAAATCCCACCCCCTGTATCACATTACTATTATTCCCACACATTCTACCAATTAAAATTGTTTATACTTTCAACCCCGAGTTCCCAGGCTCTTCTATCTTCTTCTGCCAGGTGCTTCATGAGACATCCGGAATTATTTATGTTATGACTCCAAGTCCAGGGCTTGGAAATTCAGCCCTGGGACTTGGTTCCATGACACATATGCATCCCCGAGGCCATAATTTCCCATTCTTGAAGGTCTTGTCAATGTGCAAAAATCTGCACCAGAGAATTAGGGAACCCCAATGACAGTACATAAAAAGTAGGAAAATTGATAAAAGTGACCTTCATGGAATGGAAGGCCCTTCTGCAAATGGAAAAACTTCTTCTATGAACAGAAGAACTCTGCTTCAAATCTTTATATTCTACCGATAAAATGTCTCTTCTGATTTTATTAGGAATGAAGATATCTAATATCTACCAACAAGGCAGGAGAAAATATTATTTCATTTGCCAGTTCAGCTACTTTAATATTCCATCTCATCATTACAACTATCTTAGGCAGTCATATGAGGCAATTGTAAAGAAGACAGGAAATGCTGAATCATATAATTCCTGTTCTTAGATTTTTGACATCTCAATAATTCTGCCCCACCTCAGACACAGATGATTTATAGCTCAATTAGTTAATTCCTAGTGGTATTTCATAGTTTTTTCTATTCCTCTCTGGTATTTGCAGCACCTTGTGATTTAGCATAATCTGTTAATTAAATTAATTAATGTTATGTTTACTTCTTTCCTCTAGATCATTAATGAAGATATTAAATAAGACTAAAGCTAACACCTGTCCTTATTATACCCCCAAGGACATTGCTCTGAATACAAGACATTCCAATTTATCACTAGGGGAACTGCATGTCCCTTTAGTCAATTTATATGCATCTTAAATGGGAGATTAGTGAAGGCAGAGAGAGTCCATTCACCCATACAGTTCAGTAATTTATGAACACAGAAATTCTGAAACCATGTGGTTCTTACTGCATCCCTCTTCAGTTATCCAACTTGAGGTCACTCACAGAAGCAGTGGTTTTCTGTTTGAAAACTGGCAGGTTAACCTTCAACAGGATAGCACAAACCAGCACACTGGATTATTGAAAATATGTGCAAAATTATGACTGGTAAACAGTAGCTATATGAACTTTGATCTTTGGAGCTTTTTGTTGGTATGCTTTTCTCTCTTTTATGTATGCTGTCATCTTTTCAGTATGGCTTAGTTGTAATTCCTCTGGTGATAATGTCTGTGTCTAAAATCAGAATGAAGGATAACTTAGACTATGTTTTTTTTAAAATGACATGGTTTCAGAAGGTTCTACCTGTCACCCATCCAGACATCCATCCATATTTCCATATATCATCTATCTACTATCAATTTTATCTATCATCCATATATTTTAATAACTGCTGCAGAAAGAAACAACTCATTCATTGCAGCTGCTGGTTAATGGCCACCATTGTCTTCTCTCTCTCTCTCTCTCTCTCTCTCTCTCTCTCTCTCTTTTTTTTGCAAGAATATCTCATGGGTAGTGGTGTAAAAAGAAGACCAATCTTTTAAAAGGCACAATCTGCTGAAATGTGTTGCTGCTGTTTTGCTATGCTTACATGTCTTTTATCCATAAAAATCTCAGCGATTTCAGAGGAATTGTAATACCTATGCAAGTACAAAAGCAAATTAATTATTGGTGAGCTTTAACTCTGTTCTAAATGAGTCTCTCCTTAAAGCTTCTCATTAGGAAATCATGGGACAAATGTCCTTCTTCCACAAGAAAACCCATCATTCCCCCCCCCCCCCAAACAATCTCTTTTATCTGTCCTTGTCAGCTTTTTATCAGAGTATATCATTGAAGTGGGTGGACCAAATATCTGCAATAAAAATAACTTATTTTAAGCACCATCTGTCCCTTATGAACCTGCCTGAAATTTAAGGTCTGCAGGAGATGCCCTGTTATATGTCTATATATCCCATAATGTTAGGTTGATATTTAGCCATAACAGGGCCTTTTCTGTAGGACTCCCTACTCAATTACAGTAGAATCTCACTTATCCAACCTTTGCTCATCCAACATTCTGTATTATCCAATGCAGTCAGTGGGCCTCTCTGTGTGCCAGGCACCTGCCGGGAGGGGTGAGATGCAACCAGCACAGACTTTTCCTGTCAAGCACAGCATCTGGCCTGCACAGTGTCCAGCCTATTATCCATTATCACAGTGGTTCTCAACCTGTGGGTCCCCAGATATTTTGGCCTTCAACTCCCAGAAATCCTAACAGCTGGTAAACTGGCTGGGATTTGTGGGAGTTGTAGGCCAAAGTCATTGGGGATCCACAGGTTGAAAACCACGGCATTATCAGAATATTCATATCTTAAGCACTCAAATACCCCAGGGCACTGGGAAAGCAGATAAGATTTTCTTGGGACTGAACCTCAATAATGGATAATGGAGGAAGCCAGGGAGTTTCAGAAAAACATCTACTTCTGCTTTATTGACTATTCTAAAGCCTTCGACTGTGTGGATCATAATAAACCATGGCATGTTCTTTGTGGTATGGGGATACCAATTCACCTTGTCTGTCTCCTGAGGAATCTGTATAAAGACCAAGTAGCCACAGTAAGAACAGATCATGGAACAACAGACTGGTTCAAGATTGGGAAAGGAGTATGGCAGGGCTGTATACTCTCACCATACCTATTCAACTTGTACGCAGAACACATCATGCGACGTGCGGGGCTTGACAATTCCAAGGCCGGAGTTAAAATTGCTGGAAGAAACATTAACAACCTTAGGTATGCAGATGATACCACTCTGATGGCCGAAAGTGAGGAAGAACTGAGGAGTCTTATCACCGAGGTGAAAGAAGAAAGCGCAAAAGCTGGGTTGCAGTTAAACATCAAGAAAACCAAGATCATGGCAACTACACCTATTGATAACTGGCAAATTGAAGGAGAAAATGTGGAGGCAGTAACAGACTCTGTATTTCTAGGTGCGAAGATCACTGCAAATGCCGACTGCAGCCAGGAAATCAGAAGACATTTACTTCTTGGGAGGAGAGCAATGACCAACCTTGATAAAATAGTGAAGAGCAGAGACATCACACTAGCAACAAAGGTCCACATAGTCAAAGCAATGGTATTCCCCATAGTAACCTATGATTGCGAGAGCTGGACCATAAGGAAGGCTGAGCGAAGGAAGATAGACGCTTTTGAACTTTGGTGCTGGAGGAAAATCCTGAGAGTGCCTTGGACCGCAAGAAGATCCAACCAGTCCATCCTCCAGGAAATAATGCAGAGCTGCTCACTGGAGGGAAAGATACTAGAGGCAAAGTTGAAGTATTTTGGCCACATCATGAGAAGACAGGAAAGCTTGGAAAAGATCACAATGCTGGGGAAAATGGAATGATCACTTACCTTTTAATGAAACCAAGAACTACACAAATTACAAACAACTAAAAACAGAACCTATCACCACAACAAGGAATTCAACCAGGCCCACTTATGATGACTAAGTAAGACTCTACTGTAAGTTAGGCTGGCTCTATTTCTTTTAATAGTTGGACAGACAGCCAAACGAGTGCTGTTCCCTCATGGCTTTTATGTTTGAGATTGCCCTGTTTTAATATATTGTATTAAAATAATAATGGATTATTTTGTAGACTTTTAAAATATTTTAATGTATTTTATGTGTTTTAAGGGGGATTATAAAAACCCCCTCTATTAAATTATCTGAAGCCCTTGTGAAGCAGGAAGTGATATATAAATGTTTGAATAAAATTCAAATAAATAAAATTCACCCATATCTTTGCACTCATCAATGATGCCCCCATTTAATTCCATGTCCCATTAGCTTTTTGAAGAAAAAAACTAATAAAAAACCCTTTATGGAGCTATGAAACTGTGAGATGGCAAAGTTTTTCTCCTAATGGGATATCCAACCATAGGACCATAGAGCAACAAAGTGGCATAGCTGTAGCTTCCGAGATAGGTGACAGTGAGTGTGACCATCCCAGTGAGTTGCAGGAATCATAGATTGTGCAGCTTCATGCAAAAAACAACAACAACTGAGAAACAACATTTGGCTGTATAAACTTATTCCTGAACATTACAAACAGAGATAATGAATTTTATCAGTGATAAAGTCAAATATATAATGTTAGAACTGAGAATCATACCAGAAGGATAAGCATGAGTGCCAAAAAACAAATGACAAATCTGATATGATTTCCTTTTGTTGGTAGTTCATTGAGACTGCAGTTTGGTAATTCATAAATGTGCCAATCCCTGAGGAAATCTTTGTAAAGGATATGATCTATTGCTAATCTGAAGAGAGGCCGACCAAGGGCGAGATGGATGGACGGTATCCTTGAAGTGACTGGCTTGACCTTGAAGGAACTGGGGGCGGCGATGGCCGACAGGGAGCTCTGGTGTGGACTGGTCCATGCGGTCACGAAGAGTCGGAAACGACTATGTGACTGTGCAGCAGCAGCAACGGCCATATTTCTACAAAAGAATGGGCTACTTTACAGCATGTAAATTGTAGTTCTGCATAGACCTTATTTCTGTAACAGACCAGTATTCATGTATATCTTGAAATCTATTTAGTAACAGATGTTAAATGGGGTATGCCCCATTAGGTACCCAGAACACCAAATATCTACATCAAATCCAGGCTGTTGCTGGCGGTACTGAAATGTTCTTTAGTGTCTTATACTATACTTTTGCCTTATAAAAAAGATTAGCAGCTCAGTAAGAGTCTAAAATTTAGGAATGCTGTGAAAAAGCTTTGACCTATTATGTATAATTTATTTTCCCCTGGGTTTTGTAATAAATAATACATTCAAAGCTATATTTTCATCTTATTGAACTCCATGTACTCTGAATCAACCTCTTTCTTTAACAGTTGTGGAAACTCAGGTCAGGAAACAGTCATATTCATTTGACAATGTAGGAATAATTATGACTTTAGTTCTGTCAGTCTAGTCCAACTAAAAGAGTCACTAGACTTAGTTTGTGTTAACAATTACAGAGGGAGCTTTCCTTCACAGTACACAATTACAGGCAGCTTTCATGGGATTTTGTAACACCTACTGACCGTGAATGAGTGATCTTTTCAAATCAATACACAGAAGTGATCTGAAAGTCTGAGTAGCATTCAGAGAGTGATGCTCAAACTCCCTGAGTGATAAGTCAAGAGACTGATTGTTCCTTTTCTCACGTAAATCCCAGATGGCTAGTTGATATTCTCAACATGTTGTACTAACACGTATCTGATAAGTTTTTGTATTTCACACATTTTAAAAAATGTGTTATCTACTCAGTGCCCTGCATCCTTTTCTCTTTGGCCCATTTAGCCTCTGTATACATGCAACTTGCCTCCATAGGAATATGCAGAGTGGTAGCTAGCTAGTTAAAATCAGGGGAAAATTCTTTTTCAGAAAAGAAAAATAAACTAGAGTCTATTCTCAGTTAACCAGTACCTATGGGGATTGGTAGATTCCAGAAAAATTTAGTTTCTGGCTGTTTGAGAGTTACTATTGAAAATAGACCTAATACTATACTCCAGACTAAATCATATCATAAACTCTGTTTTGACTTGATATTAATATTGAAATAGAATAATTAAAAGCAAATAATGTAATACAGTTTTACTGTTTTTACTTTTATGAAACAACTTTCTTTTAAAGTATTATTTCTTTTATCTTTTTTGGCTGTTTCCTGGAAATTACCGGTTGCCTGAGTTCTGGTTAACCGAAAGTCTACTGCAGTGGTTCTCAACCTGGGGTCCCCAGATGTTTTTAGCCTACAATTCCCAGAAATCCCAGCCAGTTTACCAGCTGTTAGGATTTCTGGGAGTTGAAGGCCAAAACATCTGGGGACCCCTGCTCTACTGAATTTTGAAGCCTGAATTGGTGAGATCTGTGGGACTCAAGGGGCTGGAGAAGAAAGAGGGACAGAGATGGAGCCAGGGGGTAGGAACTAGAACTAATCTTTCTATGAGGGCTTGTGTCTACATGAGCCAAAAACCCTGGCCTCATCCCAGATAGACTACTGATTGTCTTCATTATGCAAAAAGGATGTCCAGAGAGTGTTGCAGGGGTTTCTCAGTTTAAATCAACTTTCTTCTGCTTTTAGCAAAGTTGGAGAACACTATGAAGTTTTCTGGGAATTCTTGAGTATTCCAGAGCTTTGGATCATCAGGACAGTATGATTGAGTCTGATTTTTGAGTGATCCACTGTCCACACTAGACAGGTTTGCAGAAGCATATAAAAAGCCTGGCCTCACACTGAACATCAAGAAAGCTGCAGTGCTCTTTCATCAGACACCAGCCAATCCCTCTGCAGTGCCAGAAATACAGCTTAATGGTGTAATGTTAGAAAATGTTGACCATTTCCATTACCTTGACAGCCTACTTTCCACAAAAGCCAACATCAACACTGAAATACAACACCATCTGAGTGCAGCATTTTTCTGAATGAAGCAGAAAGTGTTTGAGGATCAGGACATTTGTAGGGATACCAAGATGCTTATTTATAAAGTTTTTGTGCTCTCAAGCCTGTTATAGGCCTGTGAAATGTGGACCAACTACAGACATCACACTCAACTTTTGGAATGATTCCATCAACGTTGCTTCTGAAAAAATCCTGCAAATCTCTTGGGAAGACAGGTGGACAAATGTCAGCATTCTGGAAGAAGCAAAGGCCATCAGCAATGAAGCGATGATCCTCCACCACCAACTTTACTAAACTGGAAATGATCACATTGTCTGAATGCCCATCACCAGCTCCCAAAGCAGTTACTATACTCTCAACTCAAGGACAGAAAACAGAATGTTGATGGACAGGAAAAGAGATTTAAGGTTGGGCTTAATGCCAACCTTAAAAACGGTGACATAGACACTAAGAACTGGGAAGTTTGGGCCCTTGAGCATTCTAACTGAAGGTCAGCTGTTATTAACAGTGCTGTGGAATTCAAAGAGGCATGAATGGAGGAGAAAAGTGAGAAACGTGTCAAGAGGAAAGCTCATCAAGCCAACCCTTGTTGGGACTGCCTTCTATCTGGTAATCGATGCCCTTACTGTGAAAGAACATGCAGAAAAAGAATAGACCTCTACAGTCACCTACGGATTCACCACCAAGACCTTACACTTAGAAGGCAATCATACTTGGCCACGAGTGATAGCCTATGATAATAATGATGATGACACTAGACACTAGCACCATCATGCTCAACAGTGCAGGAAAGGAGTATGGATTGTGCCTGTACCAGCACTATCACAATTAACTGGCTATAGAGCCCTATCTGAGTTGATGTCAGAACAGGGCACTCATGTGGCCAAAGAAAAGGGGAGGACAACACAGAAAAGGTGAAATGCAGGCCACGCTTTAGCAGAGTGGTACAGATGCTCCATAGTCAAGATTTCACATCCAAAATGAGCAAACCTGTGCAGTTTTAGTAATGCAGCTCTCCAAAATATTAAATTGTGGCTCTACATTTATTCATTCCTTATGTGTCCCACATTTATTTTCAGGGTATTGTAAACTCTGCCAATATTAAACAAGGCAATAAAATCAAGGTCCCTTGGGAGAAACAGATGAAGAATAATTACTGACCCATACTAACTTAAATTTGCTGGTACTGATTAAGAGGTTGAAGAAGGCTCTTGGGCATCTTCCAAATATTAGCGAAGTCAATAAGTCTTCCATTTACTTTAGAATCTTCATTGTAGACCGTACATCTTCATAATGGTCCCTTGCTTCATTGACCTTTTCATTACTTGGTTGGCAATTATTTAAAAGAAATGAAAGCTTTATTTTAACATCAACTATTACTAAGAAAATTGAAAAGTACAGAGTCCATAGATAACAATACATTTACAATCCATGTGTTGTTGACACTGAAATTCACTGATCACCAACATCATAATTTCACAACTACAAATATCTGAGCTAAAGGACTATCTTAGAACATCTTTATAGCACTGTACCTTCCCCCTGAGTCTTTCACTACCTCTTAATTCTTATCCAGATATCCTTTGAATTTCCTATATGGTTTCATTAGAACCCAACTTCAGGCGACAAATGAAGTTTAGTCTCAAATCTAATTCTTGAGTGACGCAAAACAAGCATTTTGTTTTCTAAAATTATCTGGAATTTTCTTCACTTCCCCATCCTGTGTGTGTGTGTGTGTGTGTGAGTGGGGGGGGGGGGGGTTAGGAATGTGTGATCCATAAAAAAATGTTTCAAAAGTCATTACAAAATTAGGGGGTGCTGACATTTCATTTCTAAAGTATAGTTAGTGAAAATTCTGTTCCTATAGTGAGAATAATGAAATTTGTTACTTTTCCGTTATAGTAATTGCACATAATTACTATAATTGGGGACACTTCGGGGCTCTTTTGTCCCTCATTTTTACATCTATTGGGGTGAAACTTGTTACAATGGTAGAACACATTTACCTCTGTTAGCCCATCAAGTTTCAGAATGTTTTACCTATACACAGATTTTGAGATTTTCAAAGTTTTTTTTATAAATAACATTTTTTTAAAAAAACTGCAAGAGCTATCTACTTGAATTTTCTATACAATGACACAAGGTAACAAGGGATTATTCCCCTAAACTTTCAGAAATATTCATACTTATATTGATTTTAGGGAATTTTTAAAAAGTTTTGACAAAAATTGGTTTTTTAAAGCCACAACAGCAATCTCATTGAATGTCTTTCACAATTAACAAATATTAACCAATATTAACCAATTTTACATTTTCATAGAATCCTAGAGTTGCAGGGGACCCCAAAGGGCCATATAGTTAAACTCTGTTCTTCCAGGCAAAGGGCACCATCAAAACTCTCCTGACAGATGGCCATCCAGCCTTTAAACTAATTAATATGCTTCCCCTATTGAGTTTTAAGGGGGCCCCAAGGGACATCCATTTAGGGATTTCTTCCCAGTCCAGCACTGATTTATTTACTAGAAGTATCAGTCAGTCCTCTTTGCAGATTCAACAATTTACTGGAACTCTGGCTGGCTGCTGGACAAATCTCTCCGCTCTCCTGATTGGGGCTTTCTGATGCAAGCAGAATCCTGGGAAATGTAGTTTAGAGCAGGGCCTTTTGCATTCTCTGCCATAGGGCTCATCGTCTTCCCAAACTACATTTCCCAGAGTTCTGTGCTTTCTTTCCCAGTGAACTCTGCTTTCTCCCAGCTGCTTCCCTCTCCTAATAGCACGAGGCCATTAGTTTAAAGATGAATTGCAGCCTTTTTGGCTTTGCTTTGCTTTGCTTCCTTGCACTGAAAATAAAACTGATTTTGGGAGGCTTCCAAGATTTACAAAATGAAAACAAAAAAGTATTGGGTAAGTTTTGATTCTTAAGTTTTTTATTACTTTAATAAAATGCAAGTCTGTCTTTTAGACCTCCCCCCTCACAAAAAAAGTTTATCCAGCCTAAAATAATTCCCTACTAAGGTCATCACATATTTTACTAAAATGTATGATCTCTGACAGAATGAATGAATGAAATGAGGTTTTGCTCTGCATCCTTATTTCTCCGTCTCACACATTCCTTTCTTCCCAACATTCGTTTCAACCATTTCTCCTAAACAAAGACCTAGATGGTAGATTGACAAAGAGTAGAAACAATTGGCTAAATTGGTATTAAACAATAAGAAGCTTATCTCACTGCCTGGTGTTGCTGTCGATTATGAGGATGAGGACTTGGGGGAAGCAGCAATTGATTTTCCATTTGAACTCATCACTATTGAAAGATTGATTAAACATCCAGCAGGTGGCAGCCTTTTATTGTGATTGAAAGCAAAGTGTGCACATGCTGTCATTAAAATTTTTATTTATATATTTCCCTCATCACAAATCCAACCCAGTATTTTCCTTTTCACCGACTTTGCTTTTTCAGATGAGAGATAGCCTGAAAATGGACCCACATAACCATAGCAATGTTCTTTCTGCTTTCTCACTTAGAGTTCAAAATAGGAATACATTGTACATGTTAGATATATTATTTAGCAATGTGATTTCTAAAGAAATTTACCAAAAATAACAAGGAGTGTCAAATAGATGTGTATTAGGTTTTTTCTTATGAACACAGGATCTGTAATTGTTTTAGTTTGCTTTTTGAAAGCTAGTTTAATTATGACACCATTAAGTATGTGGACTGGCATTCTACTGAGCAGTTGCAAAGATGTAAGCTAGATGTATACCTCTGTAAACTGTTTGTTACTCATGTTTATGAATATGGCACTATTGCCCTGTTCACAAATCTCCCTCCCCTCAATATAAATTAACAGACCTCAGCCATTGTTTGGGGACCATGTGATCTGGTTTCCAGCCCCATCCTACCAGCAATTTGTTATACACACAAGAGATAGCAATAGAAATTCTGGTTTTGAGTGTTTGGTCAGAGGAGTCTGGAAATATCATTCTGCTGTACCGATGGTCAGCAAAACAGATCTCCATCATTCAGTATGGCTGCTGCCTGTTAAGGTACATTTGAGAAGTTGTGTCAGAAGGCAATATATAGTTACACATTCATAACTACCATATATCTATGGTAGTTATTTATTTATCTACCACATTTGTACCCCACCTTTCTCTCCCCAGAGGAGAGTCAAGATACGCATATTGGACATATGTATAAAATAAAGCAAAAATTAAAATTCATACAATAGCATTATAAAGCTGATAATTAAAATCACACCATCCACAAGTCATAGTCTGAAGCCGTTCCATGGTCATTGCATGAGTTATACATCTCTTATTGCACTACATTCTTATCCAAAGGCTTGATCCCAAAGCCAGGACTTCACTTCCCTTCTGAAGGCTAGGAGGGAGGGGGCTGATCTTATATGGCTAGGGAGGGAGTTCCACAGCCGAGGTGCCACCACTGAGAAAGCCCTGTCTCTCGTCCCTGCCAGCCGCACTTGTGAAACAGGCGGGATCGAGAACAGGGCCTCCCCAGATAATGTAAATCTTTGACGTGGTTCATAGGGGAAGATATGTTTGGACAGGTAAGCTGGGCCAGAACCATTTAGGGCTTTATAGGTTAAGGCCAGCACTTTGAATTGTGCTCGGTAGCAGACTGGCAGACAGTGGAACTGATGCAACAAGGGAGTTTTGTGCTCCCTTTACAATGCTCCGGAGATCAGTCTGGCTGCCACCCACTGGACCAATTGAAGCTTCCGAACAGTCTTCAAAGGCAACCCCACATAGAGCGCATTGCAATAATCTATACAGGATGTAACCAAAGCGTGGGCCACCATGATCAAGTCAGACTTCCCAAGATATGGACACAACTAGTTATGTGAGAAGCTAGTAATATTTTATACCCTTGTGAAATTTCATCAGTGCAGCTATAGTAATGATCCTATTGTTTGATTAACAAACATGGAATAATGACGAGATACCTAAAATTATGTTAAATAAGGGCCATTTTATTTGGCCTATTCTATTTAAGATGCAATTATCTGGAAATGAAATGGGGGGGGGGGGCATTTGATGTGAGTCTAAGCTGAGACCAGGGGTAAACCCCTTGACAACCTCTTCAGCCTTCTCTTGGGAGAAATACTTTAACCCCAAGACCAATCTAAATACATGGGTTGCTACCCAACTGTTGTAACTGAAAGATAATGCAGGGACTCCCACTTAAGTCTTGGGGCCTTTTTATACTATACAAAAATCCAGGAGGAAGCAGGTTAAAATAACCTGCTTCCTCCTGGACTTGAGTCCCCACCCAGGTAAACTCATTAGCTATCATGGATTTGGGGCATGTGTAGAAAGGTCCTCAGGCCTTTTCAAGTGAAAGCTTGGGTCCCAGGTTAACCTCAAAAGTAGCTTCTTTCCCCAGCATCACAACCTTAAAACCCTACAGAAGGAGGCTTTCAAGCCTTATCCTACACCAAACGTTTTCCAAAGATTATAGATTTATATTGTTTCCTTGCTATCTGCTAGGTGAATACACCTGAAGCTATTTGTCCAATTACTGCAGAAACAGTATAAGCTAAAACAAAACAAAATGAAGCAAACACAAAAGGGGGAATCCTACCCAGCTCTGAAATAACCAGACAAGTTCTGAACTGCAGAGGGTAAAGGATAGCTCATGTTGTGAATATGAAGCATGTACAGGGACAATTGGGTCTTACATAACTTTTGAATTTGTCTTCATCATATGCAGAATTCTGGCACCTCAAAATAGATGCAAAGCACCCTAATCTCTATCATGGAGGATTTTAAAGTCCTAATTTAAAAAGATAGATCAATCAGACCTCCCTGTTTACACTTTCAGTAAGCCCTTGATTTATCATACAAAGAATGCATCGTCACTATTCCATGTATTTTGATCCCTGCAGATTTAATTGAACTGAAGTATGTCTATAGTTGTTGTTGTTGTTGTTGTTGTTGTTGTTATGTTTATTTATACCCCACAAAGAGATTCAAAGCATCTGTGCAAATGCACAAAAGATACTGGAGTTTCTAGGCATTCCTTCACAATAATATAATTTTGTTCTAGAATTATATAAAGGAATGCCCTCCATTGTGTGTAATTGGTGGCCCACTTTGACCAGAAACTCATATTTCTGTTTTTCTAAGAGATAACTTTTCTGGATTGTTTGTCAGTGCCTTAACTCAATATAGCATATTGCTTCTAAATATCACTGAAATCTATCATTCTGCAATTGATTCAGCGGTGTACCCTATTTGGCACTAGCAATTGTAGGCTACTGAGAATGAACCTGTCACTGTGCTTGAAATATAGGGAACTTATTTTTAAGCCAACTTTCCTGTAAATGACATAGCATATCTTCATCTCACCTAGTTAGAACTGCAATACCTTTCCTACATGTTTCTCAATGACCATAATGTTGCCACAGTTTATTTTTCTTCCCAGCAATGTTTATATTCCAAAAAGGCTTTTATATATGTTTCATGGTTCATGTGAGGTAATGGTGAGTCTCATAATATCTCAATCTGCACATTACATCACTTGATAGTGACTCCATTAAACACCCCTAAACACCCAAGGATTCCATGGCAAACTTTTAGAGTTTGCTTTGGTCCCGAAACTGCTTTGGTGCCCAGTTCAAAGTGTGGTCACATCCAGCCTGATAGAAAATCTCAGATTTGTTTTGTTTCTTTATTTTATTATGACACAGCAAACAAGATAGATATGCTGGATTTCGTATCACAAAATCACAAGTCAAACACTTCCCAAGCGTTTAGGACTGTGTGATGTATTTTCGGATGATGCGTGCAGATCCCAGATCCCTTTTGCAGTTGGCAGATCGTAATTTTGTCAATGTCTATTGTTTCCAAATGCCGGCTGAGATCTTTTGGCACGGCACCCAATGTGCCCATCACCACCAGGACCACCTGCACTGGTTTCTGCCAGAGTCTTTGAAGTTCAATCTTGAGGTCCTGATAGCAGCTGAGTTTTTCCTGTTGTTTTTCGTCAATGCGACTGTCACCTGGGATGGCAACATCAATGATCCAAACCTTTTTCTTTTCCACAACTGTGATGTCTGGTGTGTTGTGTTCCAGAACTTTGTCAGTCTGGATTCGGAAGTCTCACAGTATCTTTGCGTGCTCATTTTCCAATACTTTTGCAGGTTTGTGATCCCACCAGTTCTTTACTGCTGGGAGATGGTACTTGAGGCATAAGTTCCAATGAATCATTTGGGCCACATAGTTGTTGTTGTTGTTATTATTATTATTATTATTATTATTATTTTATTGTATGACACAGCAAACAAGATCGATATGCTGGATTTCATATCACAAAATCACAAGTCGAACACTTCCCAAGTGTCTATGACTGTGTGATGTATTTTCCAATGATGTGTGCAGATCCCAGTAGGGTGGCCTTTTGCAGTTGACAGATTGTAATTTTGTCAATGTCTATTGTTTCCAAATGCCAGCTGAGATCTTTTGCCATGGTACCCAGTGTGCCCATCACCACCAGGACCACCTGCACTGGTCTCTGCCAGTCTTTGAAGTTCAATCTTGAGGTCTTGATAGTGGCTGAGTTATTATTATTATTATTATTATTATTATTATTATTATTATTATTATTATGTTATGCAGGGTTTAAATAAACTGAGACTTGCATTTGGAGATCTAGAAAAGAAGACAAAAATAGATTTCAAAGGGGAAATTATTAATGTAGGATAAGGGTAGGGTATTTTTAGACATTCGTTTTACACTGGGTGGTGCCAGAAGTCATGGGTGGTGGTTCACGGGTGGGAGGAGGGGATGGGGTGTTCGGGGGAATGGCATACCTGTTCGATTATCTTTTGAAAAAATTCTTTCTCATATTCTGTATGTCATTAATTTACTTAATCAAAACTTATTTAAAAAGAAAACCAAAATATTCAGTTTAGTATAACCTTAAATCAGAATTGTCTTGAAGACAAGCATCAGTAGCAACAACAATAACAAAACCAAGAACAACTAGATGGCTTTTATATGTTTAAAAATGGTGACATCTGAACAAGTTTGCCAGTAATTGCAGCAAGTGTCTTCACTGCAGCTATTTCTACAGCTGAGGTATGGATTTGATTTTGTTTAATGACACATTGCTATTTTGTATTCATGTTCTGTATTACACTACATTTTCTGAGGTAGTTTCTAGTATTTTCATTGTCCTGTTGTATTTGGCAGTGTTTTGTGCGTGTTTTCTCTTTGGTTGTATTGACATTCTGTTTAGTATTGCTATTCATTCATTTTCCATATTGATAATAAACATTGCCTTTATTTATTTTGTGATGCATTTGATGCATTTGTGGTTGAGACACTGCCCTTTTGTATTTCTCTGTGACATTTGAACAAGGCCATTTCATTACATATAAAATTGGTTGTATCAAGTACTGTTGAGTAATGCTATAGTAAAAAGTTTGCTGAGAGATGGAGAAACATTGCTGCTTGCCCAGTTGGGGCCTGAACTAAAACTGAGAGCACTACATGTTTCTATGGCATAAATAATATAAATCATAATGGATGGTCTTTATCACCTTGGAAGCTTCTGTCAGTTTCATATCTAGTATAATTAAGCATTAGGTAGCTCACTAAGCCCCTAGGGTCAACTCCTGGTATTTGAATTTAAAGTGCTATGTTAGTTCAGTCCAATTTATTTTTAATCTTCATTCCCTATGAAATTCAAATAATACAAATTAATGAAATCTGGTTGTCATTGCTATATTTTTGCTCCCTGGGAAATAATGCCAGAAATCCTTTTTTCCCGGCTTTCCTTCTCCGCCTTCTTGAACAAATGAATTGAAGTTTTTGTTTGTATGCTTCTTGTTATCATAAAACCATATCATGTTTCATAATCTGTTAATTGTCTCAGATATGGTTCCAGAGATGATCCTCCTGACCTGCTATGGGATTTGACTAGAAGTCAAACAGGATTAACATGCATAGCTAATCTCTGTGAACACAATCTATGGATTCTGCTAAGAATGCATTGTTTTTGGAGAGACAGAACTCTGCCCTTGGAATTAAATTGTTTTAAACAATTACATTGATGAAATTTGAACAGCCAGAGAGCATCAAAGCAAAGTCAGCATTCTGGAACCATGGTTCCCATATTGGATTATACAGAAAATGATTAACCATAATATGTAAAATACAGATAAATTCAAGGTTATTTGCATGCTCTGAAACTGGAGGAAGATGGGTGACAATTGCTTTGCTCAACAGTGGCCAACTGGTTGTAGCCTTAGAGCTTAAGCTAACAAGATTTGGTCAGATTTCCTTTAATGCTTATAATTCTAAGAATTCAAAGCATGCAGATTCATTATGCCATAATTTGGATCTATTGCAGCTCAGGATTTAGCATCTGCTATATTAGTTGCCTTTCCCGGTTTGGATCAAACACCTGTGAAAGCTTCTGGTGGATAAGGAAAAACCATCTTGTATTGGCTAGAATTGTGAATCACTTTCTTAACTATATAACCATGGTAGTTGTATAGCTAAGTAGTGTGTCCCCGACTAACCTCTCAGTTCTTTCTTGTTGGGCAACAACCACTGTGAATTTGTGAATGTGGAAGGATTGTGCATACAAACCAGCTATGTCTAACACCTTGGTGAATTACAAACATTTTTTTTTTTGATTAGAAGTAGACCGTGCACTAATAATGAATCAGATCAGATTTAGGCTGTATCTACACTTCCACAAAACCCAGTTTCAGAATGCAGATTATCTGTAATGAACTGGACTATATGGCACTATAGAATCATATAATCCAGTTCAATGTAGTTAATCTGCATTCTGAATCTGGATTATATGGCAGTAGAGGCCTAACCTCTCAGTGAGTTTTATTTTTATTTTTAAGGGGTTTTTTGGGGGGAGGGGGTTGGATGGCCATATGACATCCTGGGATGTGGACAGCCAAAGGATGAAGCCTGTTTTTTCCTCTGCCTATCTGGATTTAAACCCCCTTTGGAGAGGGTTTCTTAAACCCACTCCGAAGTGGGTTTAATGTATGTGTGGAACCGTCCCCAGTGTCCTAGGTCCAGCACTCAAATCATTTCACAACTTTGTGTCTTTTAGAAAAATGTGCATTAGGGTGGTAATTGTGGTAATGTAGAACTAATATGCATTCAGAAATATATCTGTCTTTTACCTGCTACAGTAGAAGGAATCAGGTGTCAGAGGTCAGTTTTTGGATCTTTACTTTTCTCTTGGGAACAATTTTGCTTATTAATGGCAAATATAGTCTGACAGCTTCATACAGCCTCCCCCATCCCCATGCATAGTATAGTTGTAAAAGAAACCCAGTATAAAATGATTGCAGTGAGGGAGAAAAGCGTCCATGCAAGTCCATCAATAGTTTTTGCTTTTCTTGTTAATACTGTTGTCAGCATGTTTCAGCTGAATGTCTTGGCTTTCGGGTGCTTAACAATCTTGACCCTCATGTTCTATTTGAGTTTACTGTTAATTTCATGAGCTGTAACCCATGGTTATTTAAAGTCAGGTCAGATTCACTTATGTTCCAGAATTAGACTTTGCTGTGAATTCATCACTGTGGAAAGTAAGGATTGTACTCGTATTTCCTCCCCTTGAGCACTGATAAGGTCTGTGAGTTTCTTATTAACCAGATGTGTCCTGCCCTCTCCATTTCCACTTCAGTGCGCATTTTGAATATCCGGTCCTGACAGGATCAGCCAGAATAGAAAGCCAGCAGCTTAAAAGGATATTCAGCCATGATGGTGGCAGTCAGGATTCAAAACAGATGGTTTTGAAAGAAGCATTGGTTGTAACTTGCCAGTGAACTTCTAGAATGTATTGTTATGTAAAAAAGTGAACTTTCTTTTAGCCATTGCAGGCATAGAATCATAGAATCATAGAATCATAGAATAGTAGAGTTGGAAGAGACCTCATGGGCCATCCAGTCCAACCCCCTGCCAAGAAGCAGGAAATCGCATTTAAAGCACCCCTGACAGATGGCCATCCAGCCTCTGCTTAAAAGCCTCCAAAGAAGGAGCCTCCACCACAGCCCGGGGGAGAGAGTTCCACTGCCGAACAGCTCTCACAGTGAGGAAGTTCTTCCTGATGTTCAGGTGGAATCTCCTTTCCTGTAGTTTGAAGCCATTGTTCCATGTCCTAGTCTGCAGGGCAGCAGAAAACAAGCTTGCTCCCTCCTCCCTATGACTTCCCCTCACATATTTGTACATGGCTATCATGTCTCCTCTCAGCCTTCTCTTCTGCAGGCTAAACATGCCCAGTTCTTTAATTCTTTCTACCCACCAAATATAATTCTTTCTACCCACCAAAACATCCCAACACATTTGGCTTTTTAAAATGTGAAACTAATTTGAGTCCATGTCTAAGGAGGCCTAGTTTGGTGGGATCTCATCTATCATGGTACCCTATTTTAGTAGATCTACCGACGGAGCAAAATGGGATAAGATCAAAAAAGGACAGATTTTCCCTGGAAGTTGTATATTGGTGGTGTGAGCCCACATTTATTTTGTCAGTGTAGACTCTATCTCCAAGCTTATGCCACCAAGATCATCCTCTGAGTTAGGCTGGATCTATACTACCATATAATCCAGTTTCCTTATCCAGGTTATCTGCTTTGAACTGAATTCTATGAGTCTACACTGCCATACAATCCAGTTCAATGCAGATAATATGGATAAGGAAACTGATTATATGGTAGTGTAAATGAGATCTTAGTTTCTTAGGTGTTACAAGATACTTCTAGACTAACACAACTATATCTTTGACTTATGGAAAGGTTTGCACTTTTTCAGAAATGTTAAAATGAAAAATAAAATAAAATAGCTGTTTGGCGCCTTTCCATGGTGGACTGTGTGTACTTTCCCTTTACTCCCTCATTTCTCCCTATCATATGATAAAAAGGCTTTAGAGATATAGTCTCTCCCTCCTCAAGAAAGAGGAAAGAAGAGGTGGGATCATATAAACCAGCCTATCCTACTTTCAGCGCTCTCTCTCTCTCTCTCTTGTTACACACACACACACACACACACACACACAGAGTTGTATATGCTCAATTAATAGATCAAATAAGGTGTTCACTGAATATACAACTTTCAGGGAAAATTTTGTGAATAAAGGACAAATTTGCTGATTCAAGTACCCAATGGCAAATAGATAACAGCAACATCTCACAGCAGCTTCTTTAAGTTGAATCTGGGGAGAGTCTGGAGGAATCTGTAAACAAGCTTTCCTTAAAACTGCTATTGTGTCCTATGACATTGAACACAGGGTGAGAAAACAGAGTGATATTTTCAGTCTCGTTGCAGACAATTGGATTTAGTATTTCTATTCCTGTCTCTGTGTGTGTCTGCCTTTATCTTATTGCTACAGCTGAAGATATAGGGTAAGGGAAGGATTACAACAACCATATATAGTTTTGGCGACTAGGTTCATCATTCAGACAGATTCTTTACTCAATTATAGGTCTTTATAGTTACTCAGTCCATTTGTGCATGTAGGTGAAACATTATGAAAAAGGAGAAAAAAACTAATTGATTAGAATGCCATCTACTTTATTTTGACTGACATGGTTAGAGTTATGTGATCATCAGATTGAATCACTTCTGAAGTTTTTGTATTTTTTTCCATTAATCTGTGATTTCACTTCCATGTTGTTTAGAAGATAGGCTGGGAGAGTGTGTGTATGGATGCACATATGTATAAACATTTTGGTTTTTGGGTTGTTGTATGTCTTTCGGGCTGTGTGGCCATGTTCCAGAAGTATTCTCTCCTGACGCTTCGCCCACATCTATGGCAGGCATCCTCAGAGGCTGTGTGGCATGGATAAACTAGGCAAGGAAAGGAAAATCTATATATCTGTGGAGAGTCCAGGGTGTGGCAAGAGATCCCGGCCATGAAAGCCTTCGACAACACATTTTGGCTTCTTTCACCCTTGGTCATCCCTGAACAAGAAAAGTCTTGAGAATGTCTCACAAATCATTAGACTTTATTTTCCCCAGACAGAGTTAACAACCTATTGGGCTAGATCGAAACTGTATTAAACTGATGGTGACATAGAAATTATTTATTTATTTATTATATAATCAACATCAACAAGAATTCATTGTGGGATTCTGTTCAACCCTTTCATGCAGGCTGTTTATCATTTTTCAAACTTTTATTTTGTTGCTTTATTTAATCCTTTACAAAATCTACATAGAATTAAAAGGAGTAACTTTAAAGGGGATTTGAAGTACATCATTATAAACAAGTATGTGATAGCTGATAATATTTCTTCCCTTCATCTGGTACTAGGGTATCTGTTCTAAATCAGTGCCTTCAAGTAGTAATGCAGTGAGATAATGGACTGAGATAATCCAAAGAAGAGCAAGCTGCTCGTAAGCAAAAGAAAGATAGATTCTCGACGAGGAATAAAGCTTCTTTAAAATGGGATAGTATTTTCTTTCAAAGAACCAAGCTTACATAGCCTTCTGGACTTGTTTAGATCAGGCTGAATCACCTGATGTATTTGTTCCTAATGAAGTTAGACATACAACTGGATTGAACTACTATAACAAGCTGTACCTGTGGTTACCTATGAATTTTCAGAAATTGTGATTCACCCAGAATGAATAGTATTCACATCATGAATAGTGATAGATATCTCCAAACAGAACCATAATTTACCTGTTCTGCAAGGACTATATTATCAGCTTGCTTCTAGGAGCAATTCAAAATGTTGTGTGTGTGTGTGTCTGTCTATCTGTCTGTCTATCTATCTATCTACCTGATGAATGGACCTAAACTTTCCCATGGTGATGTCTTTCATGTTTAGACAGACATTTGTCTTATTAGAACATGGAAGGAAGCATTGTATGTGCTGCATCCATATATTTTATCTTCTTCTTGCTTTGGAATCATAATGCATTTGATAATTGGGTTAAAGTGCTCTTAGTTGGCCTAAATGCTGCTGAAACACCAGAAAGGTGAGATGTAATAAATTCAAGATAAAATAAAATAAGTAGCAGGAGGCAATGGGCTACTTCAAGGATTGTGGGCTTCCCAATGTCAACTGTTTGACTGTTGTGAAACAAAAGGAGCTTAGCAAGAGAAACTAGAAACATTTCTGGTAAGCTAGAAATATTATCACATTCTAATAAATAATTATATAGGAAGAAGAGAGGATAGACCAGGAAAGGATGGGATCTTTTGGATTGCCTTCTGGATTAGGATGCCATGCCCAACTCTGGTGGGGCCTCCTGTAATGAGGAAGGGGAACAAGAGAGTCCACATAACAGGCTCCAGTCATAGCTAGAAATGAAAGATGGGCCTGCCTTGGATAGAGAATCTGTACCAACCATTTGGGCCTTGAATGTCAGAGATTTAAAGACCAACAACAAAGGAACTGGACTGCTGTGGCATCCTTTTAAAAAGGCTCACTGCGATAATCAGTCTCTCCCTTTTCTGCAAGGCAACAGGATCATTATCTTAGCTCAGAATTGTAATTTGTGCCCACTTGCTGTTTTCATCTTTCTTGACCTTCAGCTTGTTCTTTGTGTGATCGAGGTGACCTCCCCTCCAGGACTTTGTAAAAGATAGTTCAAAAATCAAGACTTTATGTTCTATATTCCATATATTTATAGTAGAAGGTGATTGGGACTTTTTACTGGAGTTACTGTGGATTATCCCTGCACTCTGAGGCAAGAGATAACAACTTCATGAATTGTGAAATCATACTGTTAGGACTCCACTTCTATATTGGGTTCCCCAGATGTTGTAAACTTCGTTTTTATCAAATGTTTTCTATTGTTTATATCATTCATGATTCCCCTTTATGCAATGTCACCTACCTTTATGGATTCTCCTTTATTTCCTTGAAATCTACCTATCGGCTAATATGTATTTATACTCTTTGGGATCCCCGGAAAATATGTGTTTTTCCCAGCTGGGTTTATATTCCAACTTTATTTTTAATTTTCATTTTATCCCATATAATTGTCAGATCATGAAATCAAATGGGAAATATTATGACCCCAACCTGAACTCTAGCCCCATGACTCAGACCTCCCTTCCCAAAAACAAAAGGATAATCTGCCACAGTTTAATCCCATCTCATTCCGATCGCATGGACAATATAGGGCGAGTCACCAAACTCCTAAAAGTGACTCGCCCCCAAGGCAAACATTGTCACATCTCAGGCCAGGACGCCGCAGGAAGGCACCCTGTGGGGCCGTCAATGATGGCTCATCACCACCCATCACCACTTCCCGTCTGACACCCCAAAGACATATCTAAAATCTGTGAACGTGACAGGACCCCGGACATCCTTGATGGGTGTCATTAATTCCTTTAGAAATCGGCTGGGCCAGAATTAATCAGATATTTCCTGTCCGGTCACCCCATTGTCTCAATAGCTCCCGCCTCCTCCTCTCTGATTGGCCCGAGAGGGGACAAAAAGCGGCTCCCCATTGGGCCAGCAGAGCAAGGCGGGAAACGAAAGCCCGCCTCGTTCAACCTCTCAGCCTATCCGCGATCAGATGGGCAGGGAAGCGGGGCGGGAGATTCAAAGGGCTGTCAGACCGAAACATTGTATAAATATGGCTTTATTTGAAACATATGTTACGCTAGTAGATTGAATGATCACTATTAGCGTCCTTTTCAGCTGAATTGCTCAATAAAAACTCCTTGGCGGATTTTCCTTCAACTTGGCGGACCTTCTTCATTTCAGGCTTCAGGTTGTATTGCGGCTTATATTCTCCTTTTGGCTTCGCCAAGGTCCGTTCCCTCAGGACCGGATCGGCTCTCTCCTTAAGGGGCCCGATCCCCTAAAACGCGGTCGATAACATTTGGACTGTTCTCTTCCATGACTGACTGAAAAATGACTGCAAAAATGCACAAAAGCTCTCCTAATCCTTACAAGAGAGGAGAAAATGTTCAATATTGCTATTGCATGCAGGAACAAAATAAACCAGATTTACATCCGAGCTCAAAAGAGTTATATTACAAGCAAGCATATATTTCTATATTTTTCATGATAACATTTCTGCTATAGATATCACTACAAGATAGATTCATATGTTATTTTGGTTGGCCTTATGACTCTTCCCACCCACTAAATTTTCAGATAAAGCTTTCAAAAGAAAAAAAGGAGGAAAGTTGATATATATGCTTTGCTGCCTGTCTTAATGTATGTGTCTCTGTGTGTCTGTGTGTATGATTCATGTTTCCCTCCCTCCTTTTTTCCTGCTCCTCCTTTGAAAAGGCATAAGTTAAATGCCTTTCTCACAATCTTTTCCAGAGAGAGAGAGGGAAAGAGAGAAAGAAAGGAGAGGGGGGTGAAATATGGGAAGAGGCCGAAAACTTCATTCATTATTTATTTGAAGTATTGATGTATCACCTCTCACAAAGGCTCTTAAAGGGTGATGAAAAATTAGAACAATCAAAACAGTACAAAGATAAGACATTTTAAACACGTTAAAATACTCTAAAATTCCAAAAACATATCCTAAAATAATCCAATAATTTAGTTTTTAACAGTTAAAACAGCAACTTCAAATATTGAATACAATGTTGAATAGCAATGCTTCAGCTCTTGAAAGTTTAAAAGAAATTACTCCAGTCTAACTGACCTGGGTTGCACAGTCAAGGCACTGCTACAAAGAAATCCCTTTTATATGTATTCTACTTTTCTTTTAGATGTTCCCACTGAAGTAGAATTGTGTTAATCACCTTTTCCACTAGGCTTTTGGGAGATGCCTTTTAACAGCTGCTTTGTGTGGACATTATCTGGTAAAAATATTTATCATTTTCATCCACTAATTATAACAGATAAACCTGCCATTAAATCACAGGAGACATGGGCAGCCAGCCCTGCTTATCCTGGCCAGGTGGCAACCCTAAGCAGTAAATGGAAAAGGCTAAAGACACAGCAGAGATGGGTTTCTTCAGTGCAAAAAAGGAGAACATTAAAGCAAACATGATAAAAGTCTTCAAATATTTAAAGAGCTGTCAAAAAGATGGAGGAAAAACTGTTGTATTTTTCCTCCTGTCATGGGCAATAGAATGAAAGAAAATGGATTGCAAAGAAGTGGATTGAGGTTAAATGCTCTTGATGTACAAGAACAAGTAGATAATGGAAGAAGAAGGAGTATCCCAGGAGTACTGGTGTTGGTCTTGAACACTGAAGCAAAGTGCCTTCATTTTTCTATGTCTCAGTTATTCTTTTGTATCTTATATTTCCCATTAACTCTTTTTTTTTACATAGATAAGTTTGGGCCAGTTCCTGAATGAGAAAACAAGATGTCTCACCTCAACTATTCAAGTAGTAAGGACATGTGTGTTCAGTAGTATCTGAATGAACTTTCCTTCTGTGTTTACTACTTAGCGAGTTCATATGAGAATAATATACTTCTCTTACTCACCCTCTTGCTTTTTAACTTGAAGGAGAGTTAACCTTTTTGATCAAAAGCTCTGTGCTGTATGTCTTTTTTTCTGAAAGAATCATATTTTCTATGTAGCGTACTTGATGGTACAAAGTACTGGAACTCCAGTAACAGCCAACCTTGGGACATCTCCCAGGAAAAGATAATAACACAGTAGCTGTCTAAGGCTTTGTCTGGCACTCATGAATAATTGTCTGATAAGGCAATCCAATCCATGTTTATTCAGAAATACATTTCTCAGTGTGCTCAAAGCCTTCCCTATTTTTTACATGCAGATTTTCCCCACTCCAGAAAGATGGCTAGACATGATGGTCACACATCAATTTACTTTTCAAACCTATTTCTTACTTGGTGTCATATCTACTATGGAAAGATATGGGAATAATGTCTATATGAAGGAGGGTTACATTATTTGTAGAGTAGTACCAGCATTGGAAAGCTGAGATGGTAGTAAGGGGAAAGAGTAAAAGGAGAGGATTAACTATTAAACTGTCAGAATTAGACAGAGAATGATTGGAGATTTTATTTATTTTATTTATTACAATACTTATATCCTGCCCTTCTCACCCATAGGGGACTCAGGGAGGCTTAAAATAAAACACAATATAAAAATTACAGACAATTCAATCAATTAAAATTAAATAAATTAAACATTGATAAAAATATACATATAAATACACAATTGGGGCATTTCGAGTCTGATAACTGGTCTGTCATTGAATTCTAGGATGGTAATAATTGATGCTGCTGTTATTGATCGAAGGCCTGGTCCCACAACCAGGTCTTAACTTTCCTGAGAAAAGATAGAAGAGAGGGAGCCTGCCTAACATCATTTGGGAGGGCGTTCCATAGGCAGGGAGCCACTACTGAAAAGGCCCTGTCTCTCGTCCCCACCAGCCGCACCTGGTAAGATCAAGGTAGAAACCAAATTGGACCAGTGAAAGATACAAATAGAGACAAAGATAATTCTAAGGACCCTTCTACACTGCCAAATAATCCAGATTATAAAAGTAGATAATTCACATTATCTGCTTTGAACTAAATTATATGAGTCTACTGCCCCTTCTACACTGCCCTATATTCCAGGAGCTGATCCCAGGCTATCTGATATCTGTTTAAAACTGGATTATATGAGTCTCCACTGCCAGGTAATCTGAGATAATCAGATAATATGGAATCAGATCCTGAGATATAGGGTAGTGTGGAAGGGGTCAACATTGCCAAATAACCAACTTCAACGCAGATAATCTGGATGTTATATGGCACTGTAGAAGGACCCTAAGTGGATAGGCATAGATATTGGTTAATTTGGGATGAAGAATACAATAAAGCAGGTCTGCACAACCCAGGTGTTTTGAACTTCAGCTCCCAGAATCTCTGACCATTGGACAAAATAGCAAGAGTTTCTGAGAGTTGGAGTCCCAAATACCTGGAGGGACACAAATTATGCAGATCTGCAATAACGTGTTAAGTGAAGTGATGGGAAATTGTTATGTTGATGTTAACTTTGGCCCCTTCTTCACTGTCATATAATCCATATCATCAAAGCAGATAATCCAGATGATCTGCTTTGAACAAGATTATCTATGTCTACACTGCCATATAAAACAGTTAAAAGCAGATAATCTTGATTTTGTATGGCAGTGTGAAATGGCCTTAGTTGTTACATTGAAATATGCATGAAGTCAAGTACATGCAAGATGTTTAATCTGCATGTAAGTCAACAAAGCTTTTCTGATTTGCTATTTTTTACTTTGTCTGGAAGTCTGCAGGGATCATTCATGTATAGAGTTGGGGGAAATCCAAAATATTTGAAAACCCATTGAAAGAATGTGTTTCTCAAGCATCAAGAAACCTTGATTGGAAGGATCCTGGATTGATGTGAGTCTCATGGTTTGGGTGTTACTCTGCAAATGTATTGCATGTGGTTGTTTGGTGCAAATAACAGCATGTTCTACATTGTATGTTCAGAAAATGATATTTATACATAAAAATATTATTTTCTCTGAGAAACAAGTTGTTAACCATAATTGGGGGCTTATTCTGTACAAAATATGTATGTGGGTGATCTATATATAAAATAGCATTTTCTGTTCAGGACACTGAATTTTCCATTCTGTGAAAGAATATTTTTGAAGGGAAAAATTGTTTCCTGTACAGAAAATCTGTTTTCTGTGCAAAACAACTATGTGCAAATTATGCAGAGAATCACCCTCTAAAACTAGGTGGTTTTTCATACAGTTGGAAGAAAATTCCTAAAATTACTCATTATCTTTAAAAAAAACTTAGAGAAGAAATATAGCACATGTAGTCATTTATTACAAAATCAATCTTGTCACAAACCACACCTGCTTTTCCAGCATTAAGGTCATCTAAGTTACTAAACCCAGAAAGGGCTTTGTAGTTGTGGGACAATCTGAAGGATAGCAGCCTACTAGCTGGTGTGCGGGGGGGGGGGGGGGGGGGAGGCGAGAGAGCAACCTGGAGACAGGATCTATCACAGTAGACATACAATCTCATGCAGAATTTTGATATCCATGACATTTAATAAGGCTGTAGAAGTATAACTCCACAATACACCCAAAGTACATAGGGTTGTATAGCTAGCACTGTCACCCATAACAGAAGCAACAGATGGCTCCATAGAACTCTTCTGTGCCAAGAACTCTACATGTGTATGAATATAATTGCACACCAATTTATTTATTTACATAATTTCTACCCCGCCCTTCTCACCCGTAGGGACTCAGGGCGGCCCACCAAACATGTGGAGGAAAGGACATGGTTCCTTAATATTCTAATGGATAAGGTAGGGCTATCATGCCAGGTCCACTAGCAACATGTGGAGCTTTTCCAAGCATAATTTTTACAATATCAAACAAGCAAGGAGCCAGAATAGATTAATTGAACTTTTCCATGCCAATATATGTGGTTGGTGGGCTTCGTTTTCCTTCATCCATCAGCCATATCCTAGAAGAATCTTAATTGCTCTCTCCTCACTTGGCCTGCTGTTCCTAACATTTAACGCCTTGACATCTCTTCCCTTTTCCTAATTTCCTAAGGCAATTGGCTTAGAAATATCCACTAATTGAGAATACAACGTATATCCCCCAAGAAGACCATTAAGATTATTATAACAAATGTCTGCCCATTGGTTTTCTGAAAGACTTTTCTCCAGGAATGAAGATGCAAGATGTGATTGGAATGAACAGTCATAATTTATTAACTTTAATTTATAATGAGCAACCAGCAAGCAGTTTAAAATACCTCACATTCTCAATACAGCAATAAGAAAAAATCCTATTATCCTGTCATAACCAGGGCTTGGAAAACTCACTTTTGGGAGACTTTAGCCACTATGACCTGTCCACGAGGGCTCAAGAGCCCACTTCAAGGTCTGGTAACAACAAGTAATTTCACTGATAGGTATAGTCCCAAATCTATCCTTGTCCTTGCCTCCTCGTCAACAATATACTGAGGAGATTCTGATATTCCTACATTTTATTATATAGCTTCTAAATTTGTTAATAATAGTCCAATTCTACATGTTGATTTAATTTCCATTTTCCATAAAAGAAATGTTCTCATACAAGAAATTTAGAGAGCAGCAGAAGCATTTTATTCAAGAAGTAGCTGGTCCAATTTATGAAATACAGGTAGGTTGCACTGAGAGAAATACAATACATTATAGCAAGTTGTTTTGAAACATTGAGATAGGTACTCACTGACAACTAGAAATTTTGGAAATATTACTCCCACCTTAATTGTGGTGCAGAAATGAGAGGAAGTCATAAAACTATGGGTTAACTAGACTCAACATTGAATCTGGTTTTACTGGTCTTAAAGCGTATAGCACGAAAGAAATGCTCAGCATATAGAAGGAGGTTCCTGGGAATAGTGAAAGATCAAACTAGGCATCAAAAGGAATGTATTTTTATAGAGTCAAAGAGTTGGAAGAGACCACAAGGGCCATCCCGAACAAACTCCTGCCATGCAGGAATACACAATCAAAGCACTCCCAACAAATGGTCACCCAGCCTCTGTTTAAAAACTGTTAAACAGCCCTTACTGTCAATACTTCTGCCCCCAATATTTATGTGTTTGTTGTTTATTCGTTCAGTCATTTCCAACTTTTCATGACCTCATGGACAAGTCCACGCCAGAGTTTCCTGTCGGCCATCGCCACCCCTCAGCTTCTTCAAGCTCAAGCCAGTCTCTTCAAGGATACCATCCATTCATCTTGCCCTTGGTTGGCCCCTCTTCCTTTTCCTTCCATTTTCCCCACCATCATGATCTTTTCCAAGCTTTCCTGTCTTCTGATTATGTGGCCAAAGTACTTAACTTTTGCCTCTAATGTCCTTCCCTCCAGTGAGCAGCCGGGCATTATTTCCTGGAGTATGAACTGGTTGGATCTTCTTGTGGTCGAAGGCACTCTCAGAATTTTCCTCCAGCACCACAGTTCAAAAGCATCTATCTTCCTTCGCTCAGCCTTCTTTGTGGTCCAGCTCTCGCATCCATAGGTTACTATGGGGAATACTATTGCTTTAACTATGCAGACCTTTGTTGCCAGTGTGATGTCTCTACTCTTCACTATTTTACTGAGGTTGGTCATTGCTCTCCTCCCAAGAAGTAAACGTCTTCTGATTTTCTGGCTGTAGTCTGCGTCTGCAGTAATCTTTGTGCCTAGAAATATAAAGTCTGTCACTGCCTCTACATTTTCTCCCTCTATTTGCCAGTTATCAATCGATCTGGTTCCCATAATCTTGGTTTTCTTGATGTTTAACTGCAACCCAGCTTTTGCACTTCCTTCATTCACCTTGATTAGAAGGCTCCTCAGCTTCTCCTCGCTTTTGGCCATTAGAGTGGTATCATCTGCATATCTAAGGTTGTTAATGTTTCTTCTAGCAATTGGATTCATCAAGCCAGTCTTGGATTCATCAAGCCCTGCACATTGCATGATGTGTTCTGTGTACAATTTGAATAGGTAGGGTGGAAGTATACAGCCCTGCTGTACTCCTTTCCCAATCTTAAACCAATCTGTTGTTCCGTGATCTGTTCTGACTGTTGCTATTGTTGCTACTGTTGTTGTTTATGCAGAAGCTCCTTTCCTGTAGCTTAAATCCATTGCTCTATGTCTCAGTCTTTGCAGAAACAGAAAGCAAGTTTCCTCCTTTCTCCGTATGAGATCCTTTCAAATATTTAAACATGGCTATTGTGTCACATCTTAACCTTCACTTTTCAGACTAAATATGCCAAGCCCTCCAAGATGATCCTCATATGATTTGGTTTCCAGCCTTTTCCCCTTTTCCCCAGGAACCTTTCTCTTCCTGTAGAATCTGGGAAGTAGGCTGGCGTGAACAGGGAAAACAAGTCTTGCATTTGGACTTGAGTAGAGCAAGTTCAAACTAGCTTTCAGTCATGGAAAACCACTGGGTGATCTTATTCAAACCACACACTCTCAGTCTAAGAGGAAGACAATAGCAATCCTGATCTAAATACATATTGCCAAGAAAACGTGAAGATAAGGTTCCTATAAGTCTGAGATGACATGAAAGCACACAACAGCGAGATCAAGCCAAGTTAACTCAATAGGTTCAATAGGGACACAACATGCATACAAAAAGAAATGGGCAAGTTACACTTTTCAGCATCCAAAGAACCAACAACATGAAGTCTGAGTTGAAGAGATATTTTCTACAGCATGACCTTTAATAGACAGACATCTTATTCTCAAGGTTTTCTCCACAGCATCCTCATCCTTGTAGTATTTATTTTGTTCTTTCTCAAGTTTAGCATTCTTTGTTTCCTTTCAAGTAAACTTCTGCTACACAGTATTTCTTTAATAAATGTCTTTGTTGAAACGTTTTCTCCATATTTATTTGTAAATGCTTTTGGGGTGATTTTTTATAATTTCAAGTTCTCAATTGGACTGTTATCAGTGCTACGATTCATATAAATTACTAGCAGACAAGTATCAAACAATGCTGTTTATTCCCACTCCAACCTTTGTAATAGTTCAGCAAGGAAAAATAGAAACATTAGAGGTATTGTATTGTGAAATGTCTCAGAAAGCCATTTGCAATGTTTTGTTTCATTTTAGAATGATTATTTAAATGTAAAAAAAGAAAGACAGAGCATTAAGAACAAAAACCTAGGAACAGTATGTTTACAAGAATCATGAATAAAAGGAATTGAAACAACCACTGTTATCGAAGTAATTGACATAAATTTTATGAGCATTTTACACTGCCTTCAAGTAACTATCATCACCCACATTGTATGTAAGAATGTAGAGTTTAGTCTATTTCTAGTCTGTTTTGCATGTATAAAGACCATAGTTTATTCTGTCCTATTTTCACATCATAAAAAGTTTTAAAATGACGCAACAAGAAAAATGTGAACATTTGCATTTTGAATGTGTGTGTGTGTGTGTGTGTGTGTGTGTGTGTGTGTGTGTGTATATATATATATATATATATATATATATATATATGTCTACTCTTTACCTTAAAAGTACAATTCTGAATGCATTTCAGCTTCAAATAAATGTGGGGAGGGGTTGACATTTTTTTTCTCAAGTTGTAATCTGCACTGCAAAATTTGGGAAAGTAAGACAAAAGAATAACTGCATCCCAATCAATATATTGTTCAAGAACTGAGTCACATTAGGCTGCTTAAAACTGCAGACCAAATGAAATTCTAGAGTATCGTGGTTCTGAGTCAATTATGTGGTCCTTAATCAAAACATGAAAAAATTAAAGGACATTGATTTTTAATTTCATCTCAGCATCAGTAGCAGTTTATCATTTAAAATTAGAATGCTGTCTTAGAGTAAAATGTGCTCAAAGTCTGATTCACCTTACAGAACTAGCTGAATGGTCATCTGAATTGTGTCTGATTTTATTCTAATAGAGTTGGCCCTCTTTATCCATGGAGTTAACTGTTCACATGAAACTGCCCTCTCGAAAATATTCCAAAAGGCAAATCTTGATTTTTCCATTTTATGTAAGATACCCCTGGTGATGCAGTGGGTTAAACTGCTGAGCTGCTGAACATGCTGACCAAGAGGTCGGTGGTTCAAATCCGAGGAGCGTGGTGAGCTCCTGCTGTTAGGCCCAGCTTCTGCCAACCTAGCAGTTTGAAAACATGCAAATGTGAGTAGATCAATAGGTACCGCTTCAGCGGGAAGGTAACAGCGCTCCATGCAGTCATGAAACATGACTTACGAGCTGTCTACAGACAACACCAGCTCTTCAGCTTAGAAATGGAGATGAGCACCAACTCTCAGAGTCATACACGACTACACTTAATGTCAAGGGAAACTTTTACCTTTACTTTACCCTTTTTTACTTTGCCATTGTATATAATGGAACTTGTGCATCCATGGATGTTAATATCTACCGGGGATCCTAAAACAAAATCCCAGTGGATTCCAAGGGTCCATATTTTAAGAGAATTGTGGCATCTTTGCCAAAGAAACGGCAAACCTTACTATATGGCAAATTTGGGGAGAAAATGCATACAGTTAGTTAATTAATTACATAATTAAAGAAGAGAAAGTTACAGCAGCCTTTCAAGTCATACATACCCATAAGTTGACACTTGAATATTAGTAAAAAATATATACCTTGTTGTCATTTTTGTATTCCCAGGGATATGATGTCAAAATGATTACTATGCTCAACACTGGGATGGGGAAGAAAGCAAGAGAGAGAAAAGAAGAACAAAGTAGGGGAAGGGTGAAACCAAGCCATCTAAGTTTATCACATTTATCCTATTGTATAGTGGATGTTTTCTGACTGACCTTTGTAACTGCAAGTCATAATTTGTGCTGTGGAATATGAGGACTCTGACACAGCTAATGCCATGTCAGCAGCTAATGCCAGAAATGTCAGCAAGATGGGTCTCCATTTCAGTTGAAACTGATGGATACCCAAAAGCACCTTATCCATTTGTAGCATATTACTATAAGAAAGAGCAGTGTTGAAAGAGGCCGTGTTGATGTTTAAATAGAAAACACTGAAAAATTAACCATCCAACATTTCAAGGTTATATTTCTATAAATCCTTTGGGAAAGGCTGTGCATTTTCATTGTTCACAATGATTCATTTTGCCTGGTTTGCAGTAGTGTTCATGCTTGTGGATTTATTTAGATTCTTGATTGACTGTTGGATTGGCAAGGATTACATCTCCTTACCTTCTTCTTTTGGCTCGGACACTGCTGACACTCCTAAATAATTCTGTAATGGCTTCTTCACCTACCTTCATTTATTGTGAACTGTCTTGATTATCCCATGTATAACCTGTGATGGTTTGATATACAGGGCAACAATTTCACTTTACTATAGCCTATCTCTACTTGCACTTGCTTCCTCTGGGCATGGGATAATGCAGCAAACATGAAACTTGGAAACAGTGATCTATGGTATAAAGAAACTTGTAGGCATTTTGTACAGTACAAAGTTAAAACTTCAGAAGTTCAAAAACAAGAAATGGAAGGGCAAAGGTACAATTTAATCATTTGAAGGATGTTCTGTAGACATAACAATGAGAAAAAATGGCTGTAAAGATCTTTTGTACATTACATCAAGTTACTTGCTGCTCCACAAACAGGAACGTTTTAACTTTACTTTAGTCTTACCACCTGCAGTAAATTTTGATGAGGTACTTTACAGACTGAAATGATGACAGATCCCCAGTCAAACATAAGTGAGCTTCAGTTGTTTCTTTCTTTTTTATGGCAAAGTGCAAGTAGACTAGGTACATTATAGAATAATAGCCTCCAGAGTCTTACTGGAAAATGAGGGGACACAACCTAAGCTGATGTGACACAGCATGGTGTTACATGATGCTATTTAGTGAAAAGAGCAAAGAGTTTCATTTTCCGTAGGCCTTATTCTATCTGTCATCATGAGAAATGGAAAACAAACTTAATTTTTGGAGCAAATAAATGTCAGACAGGGTAAAGGACCAGTTCTCTCTCGCTCTCTTTATTTAAAGTAACTCCGTAGGCTCATTTTCAGACATAAAAGGGATTTAATGCTGACATATTTTCTGTCAGAGTCAGGTTACAATGGAAGGGTTTATGATAACAAGATTGATTAAGCGAATCATGCAAATGGACATCAAAAACTTGATCTAAATGAGAAACAACAAACTGTTCTATGGCTGTATTACATTTTAAAATTATTTTAAGTAATACTAGCAGATTAATTTTTCTGTAAATTGCATGTTATTTGAACTGACAACAACAACAACAACAACAACAACAACAACAACAATAATTTTACCTGCCTCTCCCTGCAACTCGAGGTAGATATAACATCATTAAAACAAGCAGATGATTTCGCTGTCAAAGTTCTTTTAGCAGGTCATTCCACAGTCTAAGGGTTGGAAAGGTCCTCTGAGTGATGGTTGTCAGTTGGGTTCTGGCTGGTTGGAGTAGATGCCCCACAAAGGACCTAAGTGTTCAGGGCAGATTGTATGGTAGAAGGCAGTCCTGCAGGCAACTTGGACCCAAACCATGTAGGGTTTAAAAAGTCAAAACCAACTCTTCATACTTTGCCTGGAAACTAATTGGCAGCCATTAGTGACTTTTGTATAGGTGTAATATGCTCACTCCTTGATGTTCCTGTGACCAATCTGGTTGCTGTATTTTGAATTAATTGAGGTTTCCAAACTTGGTACAGATGATAGTGCACGTGCTGGTTACCAGCATGTGCACTGCCATGTTTAAGTCCTCAGATTCTAGGAAGGGGCACAGCTGGCATATCAGCTGAAGCGTTGCATCAACTTGGGCTAACATTTGGAGAGATGGAACCAGGAGCACTCACAAGCCGTGAACACAGTCTTTCAGGGGGAGTGTAATCCCATCCAGAACTGGTTGACACACCTCCATCCCCAGATGGGGATTCTTGATGGCAAGTACCTCTGTTTTGTCTGGATTCACAGTTTCAGTTTGTTTTTCCTCAGCCCATTACTTCCTTCAGACATTCTTCAGAGGAGACATCCTATCCTTAGCTAGAGCTATTTTGGAAGGCATGGAGAAATATATTTGGATTGCATCAGTGTACTGATTGCAAACTGACCCCCAAATGTCTCTGGATGATCTCTCTCAGTGATTTCATGTAATTCTATATATATATAAAAGGGTAATGGAATCACGGCACCGGACAAAACAACTAAACTAAATGCCCCACAACCTTGAAAATTGACAGCACAACCTCTCATCCATGCCTCTACGTTCATGCAACAAAAAGAAAAGAAAAATTAAGTCCTAGCCACAGCAACGCATGGCCGAGCACAGCTAGTAGATAGATAGATAGATAGATAGATAGATAGATAGATAGATACAGTATTTATATTTAAAAGTATTGGGGATAGAGTCACATCCTGTAGGATGCCATGTAACAGTTCCCTTGTTGAGAAGCAGACATCCCCAAGCACCACCATCTGGAATCAGCCTGAGTGGTATGACTGGAAGTATGAATATGATGCAAAATTTGGCTATGGATATCATTTTCTCTGCAGTGACAGCATTTCCTATATATAAAATAATATTTCTGTGCATAAGAAAACAACATTGTTTCCCATCATGAAATAAAGAGACAAAGTATGATATAAAGGTACAGTTTTTGACCTATTTATTTAATTATTTAACTGCTGCTACTTGCAGAAAAGAAGGGGTAAATCCACCTGATGGATATAGTCAAGGCTAGATGTCAACCCAGGCACTAACTCCATAATCCAACTTTGGACCAGTGCCAAACACTGAAAGCAATCCAAATTGTCATGGTTACTCGCCCCTGCCATTTAATGAAAGACCATCCTAGGAGTGCTCTCTTCCAAACCACATATTTTTTCAAGTGTGAGAAACCCCCATTCTAGCCCCAGAACCCAGATAGGCTTTTCCAGAGGCCCATTCTTCATCCACAAAGGTGCCATGGTGCTTACCGAATCTACTTTAAGATTTGTAACATGTCACAGAAAGTGACAGACATCCACCTAGTCACTTTTCCCCACCAAGCCAATCATGGATTCAAACCTGCTCTTTAAATAATCCAAAACTGACAAATTCCTCTCACAGAGAGTTGAACTAAATCTTCCCTGCTCAAGCTGGGCCTTCACAATATTACTCTCAACTGAGAGGTGAATTCCATCTTCCCCCTACAGGTAGGGCCTTTATACATACCATCTGCCCAATTGACATGAGTCATGCTGGAAGAATTTCAGCAACCACCAATGGGTGGAAATAATAATAATAATAATAATAATAATAATAATAATAATAATAAGAAGAAGAAGAAGAAGAAGAAGAAGAAGAAGAAGAAGAATGTCAACTGCAAAAGGCCACCCTACTGGGATCTGCACGCATCATCCGAAAATACATCACACAGACCTAAACACTTGGGAAGTGTTCGACTTGTGATTTTGTGATATGAAATCCAACATATCTATCTTGTTTGCTGTGTCATAAAATATAATAATAATAATAATAATAATAATAATAATAATAATAATAATAATAATATCTTTATTTATATCCTGCTTTTCTCCCACAAAGGGATCCAAAGTGGCTTCCAACATATGAATATTGTACAAACAACAATCCAAACACATAAATAAAATACATAAAACAATCAAATTGATTCTTTAATCCCCCTCCACCTCAGGTTTTGACTTTGAGGCTCCGGATGGAGATATTGTCTGCAAGGTTGAGCACATTTTACATATAATAATTTCTGGAGTCCAAATATAGGCATCAGCCCAGGATATTTCTCATTAAGATTACATTAACCTAAAATCATTATTTTATACAATTTTCCTAATGTTTTTAATACGTTGTTTCCATTCTTAATTTAAAATTATTAAAAGTGTTGAAGTGACAATGAGGACATAGCACATGCCCTGCACCTTCAAGTATTTCTTTTAACAGCTGTTGTTCATTTAATACTAAGGTCTCTACCAGTGAGATTGGGTACATTTCCCTCTAAAGGCATTCAATAGTCCAACCTCTAACCATCCTTGCACACTAGTTATAAAGAGGACAGATTTCTCCAGATGTCCTGGTTCCTAGAGTTGCAATCTAATGCTCTGTATAGTATACTGCTCTGGTCTCTAGAGTTGTAGGACTTTATCACACACTTCAGAAAATAATTGATTATATATGCAACATGTTGTTTGAAAATGCTAGATGAGGACTGGATACCTACTCCCCACGTCACACATGCTTCTCCTTTCCATATGAATGAAATAATGTGTTTCATGCTTATCAAACAGCTTATCAAACCCAATCCGTAGACGTCATTGTCTTCACTACGATCTAATGCTCAAAACCTCCACACCATGGTATTCTCAGCACTTTTATGTGAATTTTGCAAGCATTTTCAGGCCAAGGCTTTTTCAGCAGCCCTCTTTGGCTGTTCATGCTGCTCGTGGGAGTTTATTGCACAAGAACACAGATATCAGAGTTTGCGTGTGTACCTTCATCTCCAATACACTTTTAAGCCTTGGGCATGCAACTGGAATGTCTGTGAATCAAGTCTCAGAATTTGTGATTGGTGTAATGGAATAAATGGGGTAGAGAATAAAACCCAAAGATTCAATTACATTCTGCAACTATAAGGGTCCAGCAATTGGTCTTGTAATTTCAGGAGATATCTGAAAAAAATCTGTCTGGGGAAACACCTCAGCCAGATATGAATGCACGATTTTGATTTTCGGTTTCCCTGTAAAACTCCCAAATGTTTTGTCTGAGAATGAACTTTCACATTCACTTCAAATTTTGTTGTGGCATAATCTAATTTTATTCAAGAGCTTAAGTGAAGAACTAAGTCCAAAATGGGATAACATTGATGCCAGATCTGAAGGTTAAAGCAGCTAGCAGACCAATCCTCCTATGGGAGTGTCAGAATATGTGTAACTCATCGAAACAGGCAGTACTAAGAAGATCAATCCTCTGGCAGAAGGCTTTTCATAAGAGAAAACATGACAAATTCTGTAAATATAAGGGAGGTGGAAAGACTCTATCACCCTGTTGAGCTCCTAATTCGAATATGCTTGTTAGGCAAAGTCTTTTGGTAGCTTCATTTGAAAAGACCCTACTTGCATATTGTGCCAAATTATTTCACTGCTGCCTTATTTATATTCTTGTGAATGGCAGTCTGTAAATGTTTTTGAAATGTGAAAGGCCTTTTTATTCCTTGTACTTGCAGTATCTTTTGTGTGTGTGGGGGGGGGGGGAGGGTTGACAAAGAAATCTGTTTAAATTAAATAAAAGCCATTCTGTTCATATGTGTTAATTTCTTATCCGTTTGAATGTCTACTTTGGGATGCCTACTTTGATTTCAAAAGGCTTTTGAGTGTGTATTTGAAACAGTTTCATGTTATAGAACATCCGCAGCTAAAAAAGAAACGTTCAGCACACTGTAAACAGGCTTTACTTTAGCCTTATAATCAGAGAGATATCAAAGCAATTCAGCAATGGGGACCAGGTTTATGCATAATGTAATTGAACAGCAAAAATTCATTTCATCAGAAGTGGCTGGATTAAAACAGAAGCTGGATAATTTTGAAATGATAAATTTTAACATTAATACTTTTATAGGCTCAAGCAGAGTGCTCAGCTGTTGTGATTCAAGATACCAGCTTATAACAATAAAGGACAGGAATATAGCTTCCAAGCTTGTACTGTCACTCCTGCCTGAGGCATTCTACTCTTGCCAGCTACTTCAGCAATTAAGTAAGCACCAGGTAGGGCGACACCAAATGTTTGTCTGTTTTCGTATTCTCCTGAGAGGAAAACAGAGTTTTCAATTCTTTCTTCCTTCCTTCCTTCCTTCCTTCCTTCCTTCCTTCCTTCCTTCCTTCCTTCCTTCCTTCCTTCCTTCCTTCTTTTTTGTACCTGTTTCTTGAATATTTTGATATCATTGTTTTTCCACCTGCTTCTCTTTATTATCCCCCCCCCCCCCTACTTATTTCCTTTTCCAGACAGATTACAACCCATTAAGGGTAACATAGTAAATGTAAATCATGGTTTGGCTATCTGCCAATGAAAATAGCCAATTTGAGTCCTTTTCAGATTATACAAACCGATTCTAAGAATATAAGCAGGGAGTACTACAGCATCTCTTTGCATCATGTGCGCTCATTAATACACCCATGCTTCATGTAAAACTATGCACTGGAGGCTCTCTCCATTTACATCAGACACGATTATTCATCAAACATGTGGCCACCTGGAGCTAGGTACAACAATTCTTCACTAAGTTTGTTTTTCAAAGGTAGCAACAAATAATTTCAGCTATTAAATTCCAACTGTGAAAAAACCCCACAGTTTTCAAAGGCTATTCACAATTAAGGATGTCATATGTGCAAAATCAACCAGTGATAAAGAAGAACAATAAAGAGGAAGCCATTCCAGCTTCTCTAGGGAGAGAGTTTCAGAGCTAGTTCTATCTACTGAGAAGGACCTATTTGTATCCTCATCAGTCTTCTCTATGAATGGTCTTATTGAGATCTCAGGCCTGGGCACACTCATATGGGGTGAAACTGGGTATATCTTCACTGGCACTTTACTCCAAAGTGGGACTGAATCAGTTCCATGGTGGTTGCATGATGCACAAAGTTGATTCAACTTAACACAGCCTTGAACCACATTAACAGACACCATGAAATATTCCAGAGGATCCTCAAAACTCTGGAGTAATCTGCAACTTCAGGCATATGTAATCAACTGTGGCAATGATTACTCTATGTGGTGCTGTTCATCTTTTGGCATCTGAATTGATGATATTCAAAAAGATGAGACAATTAGAGAAAAAAGGGAGAAAGGAGGGAGCAATTCCTCTCCTCCTTTCCCTCTCTCGTGTTGCTTCATTGCTCTGATATCATCACTCCAGGTGCAAAGCATTGGCATTCCTGGTGGGAGGACTACAGAAAGACATAGTAGGGTAAGTCAAGTGGCGTCAAACCAGTTCCAGAGCCATTCAGCCATGCAGCCACCATCCAGCAGCTGGTGTGGTTTGGGGCTGCACAGTTTAGCCTCCATCCAGCTCCTGAGCCAACTTGGGGACATGCAGTCTAACTTGTGAAGTTAATCTAGAGTACTGTGAAGTTGATCTAGAGTACTTTTTTGCTTTGTTAAAATACATTCCCTCTCTGATAGCTTGGACCTAAAGTGTTTTGATTTTTAAAATCATAACCAGACTTTAAATTGTGGAGCTTTACAATTAGGACAGCTATATGATCTCTGTGACCAGGCATTTATTTCTGCAGTAATCAACTGCCATGGGTCTGGGGCCAATTTCTACCACATAGATTTGCAGTTCTCTCACTCACCCTTTTCAACCCATCAACCAGATATTGACCAAATTTTGCAACTGGAAATGATTTTCAATCGTAAGTCTTGTTTTTATTCCCTAATAATTTTGAGGGGGTTGCAAGAAGTGTGTGACAAAGAGTAAATTATGACTCTTGGGCCAGGCTGTGGCACAGCTGGTTAGTAGCCAACTGCAATAAATAACTACTGACCGAGAGGTCATGAGTTCGAAGCCAGCCCACATCGGAGTGAGCGCCCGACCATTAAATAAAATAGCCCAGCTCGTTGTTGACCTAAGCAACCCAAAAAATAGTTGCATCTATCAAGTAGGAAAATTTAGATACTGCTTATGTGGGAAGGCTAATTTAACTAATTTACAACACCATAAAAATCATCCAGCAGCATGCAGAAAGGAATGAGGAAGCAATCCAACAAGGACTGTGTCACAATGGATGATGAAGCAGCAGCTCCACCTGTGGCCGGAATCGGGCATACCCTCATGAAGCCTAGAAGCTGGAACATGTTAAATTGCCTCTGTGTCTTCGTCTCTATCACTGTCTGTATATCTAACGGTATTAAATGTTTGCCGTGTATGTGTACATTGTAATCCCCCCTGAGTCCCCTTTGGGGTGAGAAGGGCGGAATATAAATACTGTAAATAAATAAATTGGGAGCATTCAGAAATGGTAATTTACTGGTCTTACATTTTTGCCCTTAGAAAAAGAAGTGTTTTGAGGTGCCACTACCCCTGTGCAAAGGAAGTGTGTTGTTGTCAATATCTCTTAATTAGGATTTCACCTTGTTTAACAACGTGTGATTATATTATCCCACTTAAAATATATATAGAAGAATTACCTGCAGGGCATTCATAGATTCCTCTAGGGTCTGCATTTCAGAATCTACTAATGCATATTCTATAGTTTAATCTGTTTAGATCACACCTGACCTTGAACACTAATCTGGTCTGGTCCTGATAGCACTTGTATGGGAGACCACTAATGCATACTAGGTGCTGTAAGCTGAACAGGCAAAATCATATCTGTATCCTTTGCATAAGAAGAGGCCATATGAAATTCATGGATCCACATAGGTTGGCAAGCAAATTGAAGACATATATGTATGTATAGAGCTGCTTATTCAAGTGTTCCTCCTCTAGTTTTACCTGTTTTGCATCTTCTAAATGTAATAGAAATACCTCTCCCTATAAATATCTGTTTAAGGATTGAGAACTATGATCTTCTGGCTCATCCTCTGTTCACTTGCCCTTTGTCCCCCACCACAGCTCCACAACGTGCTAGTGTCTGGAAGTCTACATGATTCCCACACTCATCTCCAGATACCTCTACATGCATTATCTCTTAGATGCTGTCTTCTGATCTGTCTTCTTGTGGAATATTTAAAGGGTTTTCTGACAATATAAATATAAGATTTCTATGTTTGAAGACCAAGCTGTTGTAGGCAGACAGATAAATACCCCTTTCCCCCGTAAATAAGTGGATACAGAGTATAAACATGCAGGAAAGTAGCAAGGCATGAAATTCCCCAGATGATTTAGCCATCTATCTTAAATATTAATGTAACAAGAACAATGATGCTATTTTCTTTTCTCTCCTTCCTAATGTCAGATAGGGAAGTGGTTTAATATGCAAAGACCCATAGATTACACATGGAATCATTCCTCACTGAGTAACCACTCTGTTTATGTTGTTGCCAAGAACAGCCAATTGGAATTCTTGATTCATCCACAATGCCTGCAATGAGTCCCAAAGCAAGTGATTGTGTTATGAATTAAGCATACAGTGGTGGGAAAACATACTGATATAAAGAAATAGAAATAAAAACAGTCAATTATTTTTTAAAGGAAAAAACACAATATGTCACAATAAGTGAATATATTGTGTATCCCTGAGCTCCTTGAAAAGCAGAGATTCATTGCTGCCTGTTAATAAGCACAAGCAAAAAGATGTTCCTTTAAAATAAAAGACACCCACTGCTGTATTCTAGTGACTTCTGTTGATACAAATCTATTAACAAGACCTAATGCTGCTAGGAGCCGGGAATCAGTTTTGAATATAAACAGAGAGCTCATTTGTAAAACCATTACCAAAGACGAATCCCAATCTCAATTAACTACCATCTGAAGTCAGATCAAGCTAATATGATTCATTAGAACATAACAAGAGTAAATAGTTTTGCCACCAGAACAAATTTATTTCTGGAGCACTGCAAGCCTTACTTAAAATGTCAGCTAGATTATAAATTCATGCTAAGCGTGTTAATGAAAAGATTAATATTTGTGACATCTGTGTTTTCAAATATACCTCTTTACTTTTTCTACCATGAGAAACAACATCTTTTACATTTCTTTGAAGTACAGTATACGGTCTTCTCTTCTATCAGATATCAACTGATGGATTTCCAGTTGACTTTCCAGTAGCTCAAGGTTTCTCAACCAGGGATCTATGAGACTGAATTGTAAAATATCAATATATTATCTTTATTTTCTGTGACTTCTAACTTAAGGTTGGAATATAATCTAGGTACTATTTCTTTTCTTTTGTCTTCATTTTAGCACCAGAGGAAGAACACAGTTTTACAGATTCATTAAATACTCAGGCAGATTGCATTGCACACATTCTTCAAAATATATAATATACTGAAATACTTTTCCAGTGGTGCATCATTTACAACTTAGCTGACAAAGCAGAGAACATTGTTCTCCTTCATTTTTTGTAACACAATCTTTTTTGCTGCAACTTTCACATTTATGTTCACAGTAATGTATTATGCAGAGATATTAAACCTTATATATCTCTCGAAAAAAATGAGCCATGTACCTATGTTATTGCAGAAGATGATTCACTGAGAATATTACTACAACCTACCTGCTTCACAAAACATAAGTGTATAAACTAAGCAGTAGGGCTTTGCACATATCAGTTTGGTCTAAAACCTATTTGGAAAACTAGGTGATTCATTTACTAAATACCCAAAAATAGGATGGGTGGGGGATTGCCGGAAGGCTGGCCGAAACAAATCAACAGTAGCTGGATCTTTCAGTTACTGGAGATGATGGGGTTAACTCTACTGTACCTGAGACAGAGGCCTGCCACAAGGGCTCTTGGAGATGATGGGGTTAACTGCACTCTTCTTTCTCCCCCTCTCCAGCAACTGCATCCATTTCTTGTGAAAATGTTCCCTAGGCCATTCCTCCAGAGAGGGTCTTGCTGGGAACTTGCTTTCCCAACAGCACTTGCATGGGGCAGGCATTGAAAGGCTTTTGAGCTCCTCTCGAAGCATGATGGGAGTTGAAGTTTTCTCTCTCTCTGTTTCTCAGCCAAGAAAAGGCCTGGTTGTGTCCATGCTCTGATTGGCTAAGAATGGACATAACCAACGACATCAATTCCCAGAACCCTCCCTTGTGGTTTGTCTTACTTTTTAAAAAATGTTATGGTAAAAACTTAAAATAATTCTGAAAAATTAGAGGATCGATGAATTGTTATGAAACTTGGCAGGCCTACAGTTGTAAATGTGATCTACAACTGAGGGAGGTTTCGTGCATATAGGAATTAAAATGTCTGAGAAATTAGTATCAAAATTACCCCATTGTAGTCAATGGGCTGAATCTTTCCCGAATGAACCACCCCCAATTTTGGCAATTTCCCAATACACAGAATGAGAGGTTAGTTGAAAACGGGACTAAAAAATGCATGCTTTTGTGCTGAATTGCACACCCCTACTAAGCAGTACTAATCGATCATTATTCTCAAGATGGTTCACCCCAGGAGACTTATGAATCCGGATGGATTCCTGATATCTCTTGGGGATTTTCCTGTCATGGTGGCAGACGTTCCTGTTGATGCCCTGGTTGACCTCTACAACTCAGAAGCAGCTATAGCAGTGGACATGGTTGCCCCTGAACATCCTCTCATGCTCAGCAGAGTCAATTTGGCTCCCTGGTTCAGCAGGGAGCTGGTGGTGATGAAGAGGGTACGACAGAGACTAGAGAACCTCTGATGGAAGACTTGGAAAGTACCTGACTGAAAACGAGCTAGAGCCTCGCTTAAGGCCTACTTTGCAGCAATAAAGGCAGCTTAGAATGTTTTCTCGATTGCCCACATTGTGTTTGCAACAAATAGACCTGCAGAGTTGTTTTGAGTGGTCAGGAAACTCCTTCATCCTAGTGACCAGGAGGAGACCCTTGACCACTCGACAACCCAATGTGGTGAGTTCACCCATCACTTTGCAGATAAATTCACTCTGATAGGTTCCAACTTGGATACCACTTTCATAGCAGTGTCAAGAGATGTGCCTGAGGCATCTGTCTGTCCTGTTTTGATAAATTTGTTTCAGCATGTTCAGCCCGATGATGTGGACTGAATTCTTGAAGCTGTGAGAGCACCACATGTTCCCTATACCATTGCACTTGCTGGCTTATGAAACTTGCCAGTGGGGGATTGGCTGAATGGTTTACAAGGATCATAAACACCTCATTAGAGCAGGGACTAATACCATCGAGTGTTAAAAAAAGGCAATAGTAAGACCAATTTTGAAGAAGACGTTCTTGGACTCCTCGATACTAAACAACTACTGGCCTATTTCTAATTTTCCCTTTTTGGACAAGGTTCTAGAGCGAGTGGTGGCTTCTTCTTCATTCCAGGGATTCTTGGATGAAACCAGTTATTTTGATCCATCACAATCTGGTTTTAGGCCTGTTCACAGAACGGAGATGACTTTAGTTGCCTTGGTGGATGACCTCCACGGAGAGCTAGACACAGGGAGTGTATCCTTGTTGGTTCTCTTGGATATCTCCGTGGCTTTCAATTCCATCGACCATGGTATTCTTCTGGGGCAGCTCTTCGGAAAGGGTCTTGGGGGCATTGTACTGCAGTGGCTCCACTTCTTCCTGGAGGATCACATCCAGTTGGTGAAGCTGGGGGACACCTGCTCGGATCTCTGGCTATTGACCTGTTAGGTCTCGCAAGGTTCCATTCTATCCCCCATGCTTTTCAACATCTACATGAAACCACTGGGTGAGGTCATCCAAAGTTTTGGAGTTAGGTGTCATCTGTACACAGATGACACACAACTGTACTACTCTACTACTCCTTTTCACCAAAAAGCCCCCCGAATCCTGGACAGCTGTGACAGACTGGATGAGGGCTAACAACCTGAAGCATAATCCAGAAATGTCAGAAATCCTCCTGGTCAGTCACAAGGCTGACAGAGCTATAGGGTAGCAATCTGCATGACGGGGTTACACGCCCCATAAGGACACAGGTCCGCAGTCTGATGGGTCCTTCTAGATTTAGCGTTGACACTTGAAATTCACGTGTCTGTGGTGACTGGATGGGCCTTTGCACAGTTAAAGCTTGTGTGCCAACTGTGACCGTACCTCAAAAAGTCTGACTTGGCCATGGAGGTCCATGCCTTAGTTACATCTAGACTGGATTATTGCAATGCACTCTATGTGGGGCTGCCTTTGAAGATGGCTAAGAAACTGCAACTGGTGCAGAGATCTACAGCCAGGCTACTAACTGGAGTTAACTATAGGGGACACAGGATGCTCCTACTAAAGCAGCTCCATTGGCTGCCAATAAGTTTCTGGTCCCAATTCAAAGTGCAGGTTATTACCTACAAAGCCCTAATGGTTCAGGTCCTGCTTATCTTCGTGACCACATCCTCCCTATGAGCTGGCATGGGCTCTAAGATCTGCTGAGGAGGCCTCCTCTCAGTCCTGCCACTGTCACAAGTGTGGTTGCTGGAGATGAGGGAGAGGGCCTTCTCGGTGGTGACTTTGGAATGCTCTCACCAGGGAGATTAGGCAAGCCCCCACACTGTCTGCCTTTGGCAAGGGCTTGAAAACCTGGATGTTCAAACAAGCTTTTGAGAACACCTAATCCCCTAGTTGTTCTGTGCAATTGTTCTTCACACTTGCACTTCACTCCATGCCCCCATCCCATCGCTGCACCTTTGCACTTTGCACCTTTGCACTTATACCATTCCCTTGCCCATTGTTTACAGCCTGGTCATGTTTACAGTTGCTTACCACCAAATGAGCACTATTTTAATTCAGTTTAAAATTGTTGTTTTATATGCTTATTGTTTTATTGAATTGCATTGTGTTTTGTTTTATGCTATGTTTTTAGGCATATTTGTGCCATATGTAAGCCACTCTGACTCCCTTCCGAGAGGTTTTTTTTCTTCATGTCAGGAGCGACTTGAGAAACTGCAAGTCGCTTCTGGTGTGAGAGAATTGGCTGTCTGCAAGGACGTTGTCCAGGGGATGCACAGATATTTTGATGTTTTACCATCCTTGTGGGAAGCTTCTCTCATGTCCCCGCATGGGGAGCTGGAGCTGACAGAGGGAGCTCATCCATGCTCTCCCTGGTTTGGATTCGAACCGGCAACCTTCAGGTCAGCAACCCAACCTTCAAGTCAGCAGTCCTGCTGGCACCCATTGGAGTTAAACCCGTCAGGGAGATGGTGACAGGATATAAGAATAAAGTTATTGTTATTATTATTGTTAAACATTGCACATTTCTCCAAAACATACAGTTTGTAATATTAGTAATGAAATAGCAGACAGGTAACATACAGACTAGATTTCTGGATATATTTTTTCCAATAAAAAGCACTAGGATGAGGAAGATCAGGTTTCAAATTCTATGTTAAGCCAAGAAACTCACTGTGGTCTTGAATAAAATAATTTCCTCTCTCCTAAAGCCAGTAAGGAAATTCAATATTCTTATATTTTTCCATCTTCAGCATTGATACCCAATCACCCCATGTATCTCAATAAATTAGCAGCTGCTATCACATAGCAAATTAATAGAATAGTATTACCTTTAATGATCCCAGGTAAAAAAATCTTATGGGTGTATGTTAGTAATTTCCCCATCCAGTATAATTCCATTGTAGGTTCCAGCCCAGGTTTAGTCAAAATCTTAGTTTTACTATTATGCACAGTTTCAAGTATCACAGGTGTGTGTGTGTGTGTGTCTTTGAATATATCCTCTATAAATATATGTGTTGTTGTAGTCAAATAATACTCCTATACAACTTTGAATCCTCTCATTGTGTAGAAACCATTGCCTCATTTGAGAGTGGCCCACTTAATTTTCAAATGGATAGGTACATTTAGTCACTCAAGCTGTACAGGGGAATGCAATCATCTCATAAATAAACTACTTAGATATCCTGAGGCAGGAAAATTATCCACAAATTCCCTTTCCCAAACATAGCAATGATAATACTGATCTGCTGCAAATATCTGTAAGCATTCCTAAAACAGTGTTTATGGACCACTTTGAGCTTTTGTTCCTTTATTATTGTTTTTTCCTCTAAAGGATTGCTTCCAGCTGTGCAGTTCCTTTATAAATTTTGAGCTTTTTTTAAAGCTTGTTACTTGAAAACTGCTATGTTCTATGAAGCATGACACAACAAAACTCTGAAGCCTTTATACTTGATCACTTGTCACATATTTCAGTGATTTGTGTCACAATCTGATAAGATTTTAATTTACATCTTAAAACCTGTCTTTCAGAGAGTCTGAAATCTCTGTTAAGACAAACAAACTCATGCACTCAGCTTAGCAATGAGAGTACTTATAGGTTTGCCAGATGCTTTTTGGATTGGAACCTATTAACAGGATCAGCCCTGCCTTAAGTTGCATGGACAATCTTTTGGATAGACATGCAAAAAAAGTCATTGCATGAGCAGCAAATAATTTGTGGGAATGGCAATGTGTAAATAGGTTGGAAGCGAAAATGTTCAATTTTTCCTAACATACATTGGTATGCCAACTACATTCCATTCCTTGTGTGTGTTGTTCTTAAGTGGATGTACTCCTAGGCTTTAACAACATAAGCATCATGGTTTTGCCTTGATGCTCTCTGTGTGGTCACAGTATTCTTTATTAAGCATATATCACCTGTTCTATCAAGTCATTTTCTTTCTTCCTTTTTTTGTATGGGAGCAGAAAAAAAACCTTCAGACTTTTCCAGGAGCTGGACGTGCAGGTTGTAGTGTGCGGAGAAGTGCTAGAGATGTTACTGGGCCATGGATTCCTAATAAATGGCAGATCAGTGGGTTTTATCTCTCAAGGAGCAGCATGTATATGTCCGACCCATATTCAAAACCTATATACTTTCCCCACTTTCTGCACCTCCCCTATATATATAAAATTTATCATGTCAGATATATATTCAGTTGATGTATGTAGAATACATATGCATGTATAACGAAAGCAGTAGCATTTTCTCGCTGTTCAACAATGGATGCTGAGTGTTGTTTTTCCAAATCTGAAATATGAGTCTTTTTTGTAATAGTAAAAGCAAACCAGATCCAATTGATCATCATGCTTTCTTTTTCAGTGCCTCTAATGCCTTGGCTGGTCTTTTTGTGGCCCAGGGCAGGCTGTTTCATATGATTTGTCCTCAGGGCCACAGTGACTCATCCAAAGGAGATATTCCTTTGACATTAGTCTGATTCTATCCTGAATAATTATTGTTCAACCTGTGCAGATCCTGCATAAATAGTTAATAAGGTGCACTGGTCTCTCCACTCTTATGACATTACAATTTTTTCTTATTTCAGATGCAGCAACGTTTGGTCGCCATAGTTGAAATTAGAAATTTGGGGTGAGGTGGAAATGACCTTGACTATAGGTTCATTTCTTCTAGGTTTACAAATGTTTGATTGCTATTTGAACTTTCTGATTCAGGAATCTCAATAATAGCATTAAACCATAATAATCTGCAAAAACTACAGTCTTGTTAATATTTAAATCCATGGATTGCAATGGGATTTACTTCTGCATTGCATTAATTTGTAAATAAGTGACATTTCAGAGCACCCAATGTGTCTGTTCCCTGACTTTAGTAGCCCTTGAAGCTGGTCTCATCAAACACCTGACTACTAGGTAGCATGTTCACGTTGGCATGCTCCTTTTTCTTTTTCCACTGAATCCAATTTTCTTTAACATTTCCAGTTGCAAACGTTTCTGAAAACTTTTGATCAGACTGACCTTTTCTGACACCATATGATGCCTGTCTGCTGCAACCATTTAAGAAGCAAAGCTTCTCACATAATCAGGGCAGATTTAGTGGGTTAAGAATCAGAGCATTCCTGAAAAGGGCCACGGTTCCTGAGGGATGCTATTCAAGAGAGTGAAAAGCGGTGTTAAAAGAAAACACCAGAACTTACTTTAGTAGATAATGGACAGATATATATATGCATTGTCTAATACAGTATAGCCCCCATACCTGCAGGTCATAGATTCCTCAACTTCATGGAGATAACTATACATATTAATCACATATATTAACTATAGATAATAGCGAACCCTCTTAGTTTCAATGGGACAAACAAAGGAAGTAATGAAAAAGGAATGTAGCTTGTATATGCATGAATAAATGAGAATGTGGATAGGTAAAACCACATACATTGGTTCTGCAGGAATGGGGGATATTAGGTGTGTGTTTATTTGCACCATCTTCTCAGTATTGGTACCCAGAATAGCTGGTAGAATTCCAGGTTTTTATTTTATTCCCCCTCCCCCCATTCAATTTCTTTATTACCTTTAAAGTCTGGTGGGTAGAATGAAAGACAATATTTTCATCAGTAGTAAAACAGTTTGCTATATTTCAAACACACTCTTGTTGGACAGAAAATGCAATTAATGATGTATGGAACTATTTAATGCTGGGTCATTTCACTCAATCCAGAACAATATTGCCCAGTGCACCAAGTTTGTGGCAGAGCAATGTTTCTTCTTGTTGTTTCTGTTGCTGTTGTTGTGTTCTTACTAAATATCCTTTTAACTGGATACCAGGTGCATGTAAAGCAGGAATGATAAATATGTCGTGCTTGAGATGTTGTTGGACCAAGCAAGCAGAGCAAGTGTAGAAAAATCATGGAAGGGGAAAAAGTATGTGGTTCCCATTTCTTTCAGAATAAATACAAATTTCATTCTCATTAAAACCCTGGGCCCCCATCTCGGAGACAATAATCTAAACTAAAAGTAAGTCTTTATTGATACTAAAATGAAAAGACTAGGTGTAGAATTATTATGCATGCATATAATTAAGAGAAGCTGGCAAAAATTTATGAAATGTCAACACTAATTTAATCAAAGGGGATCTCAGACTTTGTGCCTGTGTTTGAGCTTGCCTAAGATTAATTAAGGCAAAGCAAAGATGGACAGCAATGTATTCACTGTCATTCTAAGTTTAAAGGCAGGCAGAATTTTTTGTACAAAGAAAGAAAATAAGGTAGGTGAAAAGTGTTTTTTAAGGTATTCCAAAGCATGACCTAAGTGCAGTCTTTGAATAAAATAAACCCTGCCTATTTATTCCAAAGCACAGTCCTTTAGGCACCTTTGGAGGTGCACATTTTAGGAACAGCTATGACAGTGACACACTGAAGTCAAGTTCTAACTGCATGATGTTTTATAGCTTTCAGATTATGTGTTTTCCCTCTCTATCTATAATATATTAAATCACTCTACTCATTCAGCATAAATGCTGTAATGCAATCAATATTCTCCACATTTAAATAAAAGGAGTGAATATTTATTTTTTTAAAAACCAAAACCCCATGTATCAAAACCATACCAAGGAAGAATTGTGCACTCCAGCCTGGTGGTAAAAGAAAGGAAGAGGAGGATGACAGTGAAGCAGGAGGAGAGATGTTAAACCAAGCCTATACTCCTTTCATCTTTCTCATTGTTGACTGAGGGCTTATCTACACATACAGCAAAATCTAGAACCAATCCAAAATATTTCTGCTCCAAACTGGCCCCACATTCTGTGGGACTGTTCAGTCACTTTGTTCCCAAACCACAGCAGATGTGGGAGCAATGTTTACACTGTGCAGTCATTCCAAATCTAGTTTGGTCCTGATGGACAGTTACCCTGACCTGAAATTTCTGTTACAGACAGCGGAGAGAGCTCCTGTCTCCAGCAGTACCATGTAACCCACAATCTCTTTTTCTCTGGTCACATGAGAACCTTTGTGGATGTCAGCAAAGGTGCTGAGCAATGGGCAGGAGGTCATTGAAACTCTCCAGCAAGCTGCCAAGGTAAAAGGAACAATACGGTCCTGATCCATCCCTTTTTCCATGTGGATGAAGCACAGGAAAAGGGGGAGGGGCAGTGCTGGGCCATGTGGATACTGGATCAGTTTGGATTAGAAGTGGTCCACCTGTTCACACTAACCACAAAGTACAGGACTGCTCCGAAGGTTTGCCCAAACCCTGTAGTATTGGCCCTGGCATCTTACAATGCAGGAAAAATCAAATTAACCAGTTGAAGTCACCTTATGGTCAAGAAATCTCTAGATACCATCTGGACAACCATATTTGACTTCTGGTTGAACTCATGTTTTTGGACCAGTGTAGACAGGCCCTGAGAAACTGAAAACAAAATAACATGGTAACATATTTTTTTGGGGGATCTGACTTGTGATAGGTGTAGCCAAAAGTTAGCTATCATCTCTATAAACTTATATAGCATTCTTCATGCACAGTAATTGTCCATGCTAATTCAGGGATAGATCTTTGTTCTAGTCTAATATTCCATCAATGAGAAACTATGCAAATTGCTGAAAGAGGTGTAGTTGCTATAAGATGTAGATAAAGTTTCATTCAAAAACCTTAGAGTGGCAGCCTTTCAAAACTGAGAATATCAAACTGAATGGGCCAAGTTACAAGAAAACTTGTTATGTTCACCAATATATAACAGGCACTACTAAATTACTCTTTTCAGAGGAAGCTGATCTCCAGTAGCTGGACCTTTCATATGAAATGATTCTCAGGTGCTTGTTAGCAATTTCAAATTGTTCTGTCACTGTATTGATGCAATAAATTAAGCAGAAAGAGAATATCTATAAAATATTCTCTTTCAAATTTTACATTTTCTTTCTCATTGTGTTATCATTTTTCTCCACTAATATGATGTGAAAGACAATAACACCATCGTAGTCATCTATTATATTAGGAAGCAAAAATGCTAATATTCTTTAGTGTGGGTTAGAGCTAATATTATTAAGAGAATTTCCTGTTACAATTAAAACTTCTAAAATATTATAAAGGGACTTCTTCTCATTTACTTTCACCACTGCTATGTTGTCATTAGATTCTCAGCTAATTTATATTTCCCTATATAGAGACAATTACAAAGCCACCAGGAAAACATTTTCCCCCAAGCATCTTCGTCCACTTTAAGTATGATTGTCTGCATTGCTGCTGAGTTCTTACATCCCTAAGAAATAACTGGTTACTTATTTTCTATGAGATTATCTATTTCCTTTAAAATGCTGATCAACAAAAGGTAGATGCCTGACTTACCTTCCTATTATGTCTCCCATCCTTTTAATATACCATAGAAATCAGTGCATCTCTCCTCTTTTCTTGTTAATAACATGCCTAAATGACTTTCCTTCATGTGAAATTTCAAATGATAGACTGATATTAATAAAACTTGATGTGGTGTATCTTCTTTTGTAATTTCAAAGATGGTCATAGTTCTAAATGGATTCCATAGGAAGGCATGTGTTTCACGCCATAACTATGCTCTAAGGCATTACATAAAACTGCATCCCCTTTCTTTCAGTCTATCTCTTTCTTTTGCCACTATACCTTTCTAAAGAGATCTATAGGATTTGTGTATTATTACTGTATTTCCCCCACCAAGTACAGAGTGCTATTTAATGAATAGTCTAGGAGATGCCATTGTTGCTAGCTCCACCATCTTGAAGGTGAGGAAGCTGGCGCAGGCTGTCATGGTTTTGTGAATCCATCACCATCTGGCCATGGCCTTGTAGAGTCTTCTTGGGGGCCGAACATGGCAGAACGTCCCCTACATGAGAGCTAAGTGGCGAAAGAAGCTGATATGCAGGCTGAAGTGCAAAAAGGGAAAGATGAGGCAGAGGTCCAAGCAGAAGTTGCTCACAAAATGAAGTATGGAAGGATAGAGCTTGGAAAGCTGAATTCTAGACAATGCCTTCTATTTGCTGCTGCCAGAAGACCCATTCCTACCTTCAGGAGAATTTATCTTAAAGTCTAAGAGCCATGCTTCATCAAGGGTGGTGCTTTGAGCTGTACTATTTTGGACTCATTCTCTTTGTGGCTTGATGTAGCAACTATATAAAATAAAACCCTTTTCTTGGAAAAAAGAATAGGAGATAAGGTAGACTGGTATGAAGAAAAGCAAAGCATTGAAAGCATTGATGACTAAGCAATGACAGCATAATGCTCAGGATACCATAATTTTAACATTCTTCTTGAAAATAACCATACTCTCTTCCAAACGGTTGGATTATACCTTGACCCAAAGTACAATTGGCATAATTCTCACACAGATACATAATACTTTACACACATGCTTAGTAGGGCTGTACGATTGATGAAAAAATGTTTTAAAACTCATTACAAAATTTGTTTCTAAAGTGTTTCTAAAGCATAATTAGTGAAAATTTTGTGACTTTTTCATTATAGTAATATGCAAGTAGGGAACCTTCTGGGCTCCTTTCCCCCTTATTTTTTTTACAACTATTGTGGTGAAACTTGCTACAATGGTAGAGCACATTTACGACTGTTAGCCCGTCAAGTTTCAGAATGTTTCACTTATCCACAGATTTTGAGGAATTTTCAAAGGTTTTATAAACAACATTTTAAAACAAAAACTACAAGAGCCATCTCCTTGAATTTTTTCTACAATTACACAAGATAATACAGGATCAGTTCACCCAACTTTCAGAAATATTCAGATATCTACTGATTTTAGGGAATTTAAAAGGTTTCAACAAAAAACCTTTTAAAAAGCCACAACAGCTATCTCATTGAATGTCTCTCATATTAACCAACAGAGCTTCCATTTAGGGATTCCTTCCCAGCCCAGCACAGAGATTTACTTATTAGAAGTATCAGTCAGTCCTCTTTGCAGATTCAACAATTTATTTGAACTCTGGCTGGCTGCTGCTACAGAGGAATAAATCTGTCCCCTATCCTGCTTGGACTTCTTGATCATCAGCAGAATTCTGAGAAATGTAGTTTTAGGGCAGGGCCTTTTGAATTCTCTGGCATAAGGCTCCTCACCTTCCCAAGCTACATTTCCCAAAATTCTGTGCTTTCTCAGTCTTTTCCCCAGAAAAGTCTGCTTTCTTTCTGATGTATCTCTTTCCTAATGGTAAGAGACCAATAATTTAACGAGTAATTGCACCTTTTTGTCTTTGCTTTGCTTGCTTGCACTGAAAATGAAACTGATGTTGGGAGGCTTCTGAGATTTACAAAATTAAAATGAAAAAGACTTGGGTAAGTTTCCATTCTTAAGTTTTTGGCGTAGGCCATGCCCATGTGTCAGATATTGCGTCATAATACAAATTTAAGTACAGTAGAGTCTCACTTATCCAAGCCTCGCTTATCCAAGCTTCTGGATTATCCAAGCCATTTTTGTAATCAATGTTTTCAATATATCCTGATATTTTGGTGCTAAATTCGTAAATACAGTAATTACAACATAACATTACTGTGCATTGAACTGCTTTTTCTGTCAAATTTGTTGTAAAACATGATGTTTTGGTGCTTAATTTGTAAAATCATAACCTAATTTGATGTTTAATAGGCTTTTCCTTAATCCCTCTTTATTATCCAAGATATTCGCTTATCCAAGCTTCTGCCAGCCCGTTTAGCTTGGATAAGTGAGACTCTACTGTAATTTGATCTGAATTACTAGGACTAAGGATAATTTTGCACAGCCTAATTGCTTAGCCCATTATCAGAATTCATCATACATATACATAATATATGCAAAACTATGCCACCAAACAAAAACATAGACTCCCCCCCCCCCATTCATCCACCCCTCACTTTTGTTATATCTTGTCTGTCCCCAGGTTGGAACTTTTAATAAAAAGATATATCCAACAAAACATGTTTCAAGCCAAATAACTCTGACTTAATACTGTTTTAAGAAATTTAGATCTTAAAATATGTTCTGATTTCACTTGGCAAAAGGACATTAAATCAGAGTTACTTCTTTGGATCCTAACAGAAAGTTATTAAAGAAATGGAAGAAGTACAGAGGAGGCATAGAAGCACAATGCTTATTGCTGATTTGTTTGGTCATGGTAATCAAGCTAGAATTATTAAATTCCACAACTGTTTCTGTAACTTTTGTGAAAAAAATCATTGTGAAAGATGGGACATGAGAGAAGCCTCCCACAAGGATGGTAAAAACATCAGGGCGTCCTCTGGGCAACGTCCTTACAGACGGCCAATTCTCTCACACTAGAAGAGACTTGCAGTTTCTCAAGTCACTCATGACATGAAAAAAATTTGTGAAAGATTGGAATTTTATTCACAGACCAAATTGAGGTTGTCCTGTGAGCTGACAGATGTGTAAAGTACTTCACTCAGATTATTTTGGGTCTGAAATGCATCCCAGAGGGGAAAAAATTATAAATTTTATTATGATAAATCAAAGCTCACCTCTGACATTTGTGACCTGTTTCATATTTGACAAACAGTTCTGAGCAGAAAATGAATTTGCAGAGCTACTTGAAGTATGCAAGAAGGAATTAGTCCCAAGAGATGGGCTGTTTAGTCAGAATTCATATTATCATTAACCTAAAAACAAAGTGAAGAAAAAACTACTTGGGAAGGAAATATTTGATCTAATATTGAAGAGTAACCCAACTGATCCACTACGGAAAATAAATTCAGATTGTGGAGTTTGTAACAGAGTTGTAATGCTGAAAGCAAATAAGGATACTCTAATTTAGCTTTCTCTAATTTTGTGTCCTTCGGATTTGTCAGATTTCATGGGGTGACCACTGGAGATTGTGTTCCAATAATTAGAAGAATTGTTAAAACCTATTATAGTTACAGTAGTTCTGTAAAATGTGGCATTTAGAAATCAATGAAACTTTCAACTCTCTTTTTATTGCATGTTGTCAAATGCTGTTGTTATGCTGTATGATATATATATATATATATAGAGAGAGAGAGAGAGAGAGAGAGAGAGAGAGAGATAGCGCAAGAGAGAGAGAGAAAGAGAAAGTTACATCTAAAGTGTGAGATGAGATCCTACATCATGCCTGCATATCGTAAATGTATATTCATGTCATTCCAAAATGGTTGTCCTGCAGCATTCTTCTGCTGAATAACAACACTTTGCAACCAACTGTGCATTTGCTAATGTGCTCACTTATTGTCATTCGGTAATGGATAATACACAGTAACCATCTATGCAATTACATTGAATGAAGTGGTACACTGAAGGCATTAATGAATAGTGGAATTGCATAGCTGGAGTCCTATTGCATAGTTGCAAGGAGAGAAGACCTATTGAATCAATTATTGAATGATGTGTAACATTAAATTAAATTGATTTAATGGCTCTACTCTAGCTAGAAATAAGATTTCAAACAAGAGGATCTAAGCCAATGTTTCACACCAAAGGCCATGTAACTGTGGCTGCTGGGGGTGAGGTAGCACTTTTGATCACCACCCTGAATAGAGACCAGGGTTGAGCTGCTTGGTGTGTGTGTCTGTCAAGGCACATCACATGTGGAGGGCAGGACCAGAGGTTTTTTGAGCTGGATGTCCTCTGACTCTCTTTCTGCTGTTTTTGACCTACCACCCTTACAGTATAAGTTTCATTTGTTTGCCTACTGTAGCTTGGTAGGGCAGGTTACAAATAAAGTTTATTATCATCATCATCATCATCACTACTACTTACTTGGAAACTTTTCCTTTCTCAATGGAATTGTTAATTATTTGCCCAGTTATTTCTGTTATCTGAAGGCAAAGCAAATTACATTTTAAGTTATTGCTATATCTATAGTGTGGCACACAACATTTGCTTGGAATTTTTACAAATGGATAAACTCTTTTCAACAAACAAAACACACACACAGAGAAATGCTGGAAATAGCACCATATGAGAATCTCACATTATATCAATTGGTTGCTACTTCATGAAATGAGTTGTCACTTAAACTGATAGGGAACTAGATACAGATATGGATATGGATTAAACTAGGTAGAATGGAGATTATAGTTGCAAACAATTATCAGTTGGCCCAGAAAACTGCTTGACCCAGCCCTTATCCTCTCCCCCCCCCCCACGGATAACTGTCTGAACTCTGCAGGTTATAGGTGAGGTGATGGTTCTATTTCTGGTAGTTAATTTGTGTAATGGCAGGTTCATATATTCCAGTAGTCCCTTAACATCTCATTTAGCTGGAAATGAACACACGTTAATGAATTGGGTCTGAGTTTGTGAGATTTCCACCACCCACTCAAAATTTCAAACTGCCTGTAAGCCTAACCCACTTTTTATCCTTATTACATAAACAAAACAACAATGTACATTTGCATTCATTGTGATGGCAAATGTTGCCCTAGGCAGTCAAGAAACATCCTTCCTCTCATCTGCAGTACACACTAATGATGCCTTAGGCTGTGCCCTCATACTGTCTAATAAACATGTATTTACACTACTTAATAAATAACTACCTTGACTTTGGCAAAGGAGGACAGGGGTGCATGAAGCAATCTCAATCATCTTTTAACTATTGGAATAGCCATTAAGAATCTGAAATTAGTATTCACCCAGGAACCAAATGGATTGTAAGAAAACACAACCTGGCAAGTTACTGTTTTGGCAGTGGATAAGTTACTGTTTTTAATTGGATTGTGGTTTTCTCTAAAATAATAAGAAGGTCTTCTTGGATACAATTTAATACACAGTTGCCTATGCTTAATCCTATTGAACCCATTGTGCTTAAAATTCAGCTAACTCTATGTTATATTCTGCTCTAGGGAATAAAATGGCACAGCAATATAGACCTTTGTTCCAAGATCTAAAAACAGCATTGATTCCCTCTTTCTGTTTCCATTCGTAAAAAGAAAATCGTATTGTTTAAAATGGCTGAATAGAATTTCACACCTTTCTTTTTTGCTGATCACATTCAAGTTCACATTGGCCGTGGAGCCTGAAAAGCAAAAGACAAAGCAGAAGCAGACAAAAAGGCAAGAAAGCAAGTGCAACATATTTTCTTAGTTCTGCTTCCCAGAGCTTTGTGATTTGCAAAAACAAGAAAGCCAATGTTGTTTTTATAGCTAATTCTTTGCTGTCAGAACTCACCAGTGAAACTGGAAAGAACAGGATCTTTTGGGACAATGAAGGATATTGACTGGTGACATGCTCACTGACAAAAACAAGGGAGATAGAGGGATGCCAGATAAGTTTTCTATTAATACCAGTGCTACTATGAAAGCACATTTACAATAGTACTTTTTCTGTGCACTTAGCAAAGTCCTGCTTGCAACCTTTTACCTGCAGGAATCAATGGGAAATAATTTTTGTTTCATTTAATATTGACACTTGGAGGGAGGGAGGGAGAGAGGGAGAGGGAGAGGGAGAGGGAGAGGGAGGGAGGGAGAGAGAGAGAGAGAGAGAGAGAGAGAGAGAGAGAGAGAGGACTCCATTTGTGAGTTTGACTTACCATAAATGGATCTGATTATTCATTGGTTTGATTAAAATGTTTTCTCTAAACTTTTAGGTCCTCCAAATTGACTCCATAGCCATCTTCTGCAGAAGTTAATCATGAGAGTCACATTGGAGGACCAAGGGATTCTCAGAGATATGTTCTCTCAAGGTCAAGAAAAAAAATCAGCATTTTTATTTGTAATTTTGCCATTTTCATGAACATCCTGTATCTCTAATGGCAGTGAATGTGGAAAGTTGATTGCATGTATATATTGCTGGAAATCTTGTGCGTAACTGGATTTGGCTGGGTCAAAGGTGGGACAGTTTCATTTTTATTCAATTGTGCACAAATTTTTACCAAATGTGACAAATGTGCCATGATATCATCTCTGTTCAATGGCCATGCTTTTATTCTGTGAAGCTCTGTTTTAGATTAATAATCTAAACAGATTAATAATCTGTTGTGATTGTTATGTATTTTACATTGTTGTATTTTGTGCTGTGCACTTTATACTTCCATATTTTATTGTATGTTGTTGGGCTGGGTCCCCATGTGGTCCCCATGGGGCGGGATACAAAAATAAAGTTGTTGTTGTTATTATTATTATTATTATTATTATTATTATTATTATTATCTTCATATTTGAGTTGGAAAGAATGTAACAAAGCAGATGAAAGAACTTATTCATCTCTACAAAGGCAGTAAGACCTGTATGCACAACATGTTTCCTGACTCTGAATTAGAAACCCTCTGTAACTTCATGGTCTATAGAAACTCTTGAACTGGTAGAAATATCCAAGATCAGCACTTGTGTCAGTTAAAACGATCACTACTAAATAATAAACAATACAAAATGTTTTGATTGTTCTGAGTGAAGTCAGGTCTCTGTGACTTTACTGTTTATTGGTATGATGGAGTTACTATAGAATGTGAAGTTACAGAGGGCTATCACATTCCATAGAAACTTTATAACCAGTAAACAATATTTTTGCAGCTATCTTTTTTTTTTTTGCTGGTTCATGACAATTCCTAAACAGATGGCAATGGGAAAACCACAAATGGAGCACAGAAGCATAATAAACTCTCATTTATGACCATCAACACCTGAAAGCATGCATTCTTCTTTTGGTACAGCTGTCTAATGAGTGTAAACTTAATCAAGATAGCCAGACCCCTTAGTCTCCTAAAGTTGCTATAAATCAAAGTCATTTAATGATAAGCAGTAATTAATAACTATTGGCCTAGTACTGTTCTAAAATTGCCTAAGATCACAGCCTTTACTACAGCTGGATCTACATTGCTCTAGAGTCTATACCCCAGAATCTGATCCCAGATTATTTGTTTAGAATTGGATTATATGAGTCTATACTGTCAGATAATCTGGGATAAGCAAATATTCTGGGATCAGATCCCAGGATATAGGACAGTGTAGACCCAGCCTACATCTTGTAATAGCAAGTTCCATGCCTGAACAATACAATGTATAAAGAAATGTTCCTTTTTATCTGGCCTGAACCTGCTATCATTCAGTTTCATTGGATGACTTGGGGTTCTATTGTTGTGAAAGTAATAGAAAAACATCTCCTTACATCTCCCCCTTTATTCGCATTTCTCCCGATTTAGTTATTTCCAAACATTGTGATGATTTCTACTGGGAAAACAGCTTATTCCTTTGCCAATAAAAAGTAATATTTCCTAGAAATGTATATCTAAGAGATACAAGAACTTGTGATCTTCAAAGTGTGTTTGGCAAGTTGCTCTCATTACATGTACCTGCTGCAATGATAGCAACGTGGTATTAATCTCATTTCTGCGAAGAGAGAGGTGATGAAGTACCAACATTCAGTAGGTCTGACAACTCAGAAGATTGCGTGCAATGAATATAAAATAAAGTGTTAAATATTATAGGAAAGTTGCAGACTAAATTGAAAATGATACTTGAATTAAAAATAAAAAGTAAAGTAAGCTTCAGGATGCTTTGGTATTAGTATTAAGTTCAACGTTGCAATAACATTTTTTTAAAAAAAGAAAAAGAAAAATGGTAGCCATAAAAATTGTAACTATTAAATAATCAGGTAAAATAAGAATCACTGACTCATGAAATCTCCTTGCCCTAGCATTTTTTAAAAGATACAAGCCACGTAAATATTTCATTCCTGATATAGCTATTCTGACCCATGCTCAAAGCGCCACAACAAGACCCAGAATTCTTCTGTTCCAGGGTACATATGAATACATCAGTAAATTGGCTTAATAGCTACTGGGACCATTTCAGTTCCATGTGGGACTCTCCAGCTTTCAATGGGATTCCAAGTTTATTTCATTTCTTTTTGGAATAATAACATAACACCAGAGTTATACTAGAGTTTTGTGACCTCATAAAAAGTCCCCTTACTTCAAACAAGGCAATTAGACCCCACTACTCCAATCATTCTTCTTTTGTGTGGTTTTTAATCCAAGCCAAAAAGTGATATTGGTTAGTATTCTGTATCAAGTACTTCAGGCACCTTCTGTACTGTCTTTATATCCCAGGATCAGATCCCAGATTATCTTCTTATTAGATAATCTGGGATCTGATTCTGGGATATAGAGCAATGTAGAAGGGGCCTCAGTCATAACTACGTATTATAAAATAAGAGTTATGATCAGCTAAGTTTTTGCTTGACCCTCCCCTCAAAATATCATTCACTCTTGTTCTTATTATTGACAGAAAGGACTCCTTCTTTTCATGCATCTGATGCCTTGAAAAGAAAGCAGGTGAGAATAGCATTACAATATCATTACATTTGTGACTCAGTAGCAATCATGATTATTAAACAGATAAATACATCTAGATAACTGTTCTATAGTTGTGACCACTAACTGTCCAGAATTCGGACACTATTGTCATGGTTGTAACTTCCCTCCCCACCCTGACCCTTACCTCCTACTTTACTGGGCATCAGCTAATTGGGGAAAAGGAAGTCCATCCTGCCAATGATGGAAGCATAGATGAATGACATTTCCATCAGGTGTTGGAGGGCCAAGGGAGATTACATGGTTAAGTATATTCATGAAGGATTTTCTTCAGGATGGCTCTTTGTTGTTCTTATAAATCATCAAGTCAGCTTTGACTTACGGTGATCCTATGGGTGATAGAGTTCCAAGTCTCCCAGTCATCAACAGCTTCAGTTGGGTCTTGTAAAGTCAGGACTGTGACCTCCTTTATAAAATCAATCTTTTCCATGTTGATTCTTGTGTTATGATAATTTTTTTCATAAGAATAATCTCAGAACCTTTCTCCAACCCTCATCACACCTTACATGGATTAAGTCCTATAGACTGAATACTGATGTGCTGCTTCTATTTTCATCTTCCCTATAAGTTAATTTTGGGAGCCTCAGGTGGCTCAGTGTGTTAAACCGCTGAGCTGCTGAACTTGCAGACTGAAAGGTTCCAGGTTCAAATCCCAGGAGCAGCTTGAGCGCCTGTTGTTAGCTCCAGCTCCTGCCAACCTAGCAGTTCGAAAACATGCAAATGTGAGTAGATCAATAGGTACTGCTCCATCGGGAAGGTAATGGCGCTCCATGCAGTCATGCCAGCCACATGACCTTGGAGGTGTCTACAGACAACACCGGCTCTTCGGCTTAGAAATGGAGATGAGCACCAACTCCTAGAGTCAGACATGACTGGACTTGAAGTCAGGGAAAACCTTTACCTTTACCTATATGTTAATTTGCTTATTATCACAATACACCAAATATTTGTATATCTTAGATAGCATTATTGGGGCAAGAATTCTCTATATACTTAGCAGTTGAACAACACAGAGGCACCAATAGTGAATGTCTTATTTAACTGAAACCATAGAAAATGCAAGGTATATTCAGCCATCTCTGTAATAGTCCTATGGAATTCTGCCAAGAACAATAACTAACACCTTCTGGCTTCAGCATAAATACTTTTGTAGTACTGGCACATTCAGCCTCAAGTGTTTATAAAACTGTTTGCTTTATTTTGGAAATTGCATTATTGCAATATGCCAGACTGGGTTAATTTTAGTTCTGGTTTCAATTAATTTGCACTCAAGCAAACAGAAATGGCTTAAATGGAATTTCAATAACCTATGTCCCTTTCTGAAGAATTTAAGCAAGATTTTGCAGCAAACATATTGACTTCTTGTTACAAGCCTGGCTCCAAAAATGGGCTTCAAATTACTTTGTTCAATGAGTTGATTGTAAGATGTATGTGTGTGTGTGTGTGTGTGTGTGTGTGAATGAAAACAGACATCCCATTTTACATATTCCTATAGATGTTTGATAGAGTTCAACAGAAATAGGCCACCATGAATTATTAGGAAAGTCAAATATTGGTTGTTGAAATTATCTCAGTGGGGCATTATTCATCTAATTTAGTGTTAATGAGAGTCATCACGTGGGAAAGACTAAGTCATAATCATAGATTTTCAACCTACCTTTTCACTAGGAATATCTACAGACATCCCAACAGAGAGGACCCAGTGTGATTGGCTAAGGGGGCAATTACTCCCCTACCTCTCCTTTTCAGTGGAAGCACCCTGTCTTCAGAAAAACATAGTAAAAGAAGTGTACCTGGCATAATCTTTATTATATTTGATTTTTCTTGTTGGAGCTCACTATTATTCATTAATGCAAAAACTAGTTATTTTTTCTTAGCATTTTTCACCTTTCCCCCCCTTCGGTAGCTTTTAGTGGAAAGAGTAGCAAATGTGTGGTGAACTCAGTCATTCTTTTGCATACATCACTACAGCTTAGACTTCTTTGTAAAAAGACTTCTTGCATTTTTAAAATGTTTTCATGACAAGTAGTTCACCTCCTTTATGTTTCTTTCTTATCCTATAGATACCTGAGAACACCTGCATTCAAAATGCATGTTCTTTTGCTTAGCTCTGCTTAGCTATACCTTACGTGACAATCTTGATTTTCATCAGTCTATTACTGCTGGGAAGATGTATCTAGACACATTGTTTAAGTAAATTAGAGTCGCCTTTCTTTCTTTCCTACTTCTCATGTGTTGCTTCTCTCAACTAGAAAATTATCTTTGCTTGATACAAAAAACCCTACATTTTCAGTACACTAGATTCTGCATCAGGCATCATTCAGATGTATTACTGCAATACATCATCAACTTATTGTTGGACTCATAAAATATTAGTGCAATACATCATCCCAATAACATCATTCTTTTGATACCAGTGCTTGAATGAATCATTACAGCAACGCAGGCGAAGTACACATGAATGATGGACAGATTGTGTAAGCATATTTCCAGTAAAAAGAATGGCATATTTTTAAAATTTGGAACAAAAAAGGGTAAATAACACTTGCCAGATAGATTGTTATAACTTTTTCAACTTAGCAAAGCATCACAATATGAAATCTCATTGCCTCACAAAATGGGTCCATTTGAAAAGTAATGTAGATGACCTATGTATCGCCGCAGGATGTCGTTTTGTGTAAGTTTCCTTTGTTAATACATGTACAGAGCACATATATCCACTAGGAATCCAAAGCCAGCCTCACCCTCTTTCCAGGGAAGTTTATTTACTTGTTTAGTTTGTATTCTGCCTTTTGTTTAGTGGGAACACACAAGAATAATGATTTATCTGCTTTCTCTTCCAGGTTTTGGGACAACCCCCAACATCCCAACATTTCTCATTGGCCTCCAGAAGCAAGAATAGCACCATACTGTGGCTTATTATGTAAACAGAGTTTGTAGCACACTAGAGACCAATGAGAGAACAAAGTTGGCAGCATAAGTTTTCATACACTAAGCATGCATCTACACTGTAGAATTAATGCAGTTTGACACCACCATAGCTCAATGCCATGGAATTGAAACTGCAAGGAAGGTTTTTAGCCAAAGCATGCTAGTGCCTCACCAAATTACAATTCCTATGATTCCATAGCATAGAGCCATAGCAGTTAAAGTGGTGTCAAAGTATAGATGCATCCTAAATCTACTATAGCTGATGTGAATATGAAAGATGATGCTACCAGTTTCATTCTCTCAGTTGCCACTTCATCACACAGAGTTTCAGAAGTGACCCAGGACAGTCTAGGATGCTTCCTTGACAGAGCCCTTTGGATCCCATCAGACAATGTAAGGCTACATCTGGCGGGGATCCACAGATGAAGCATCCTGGCAACATGTTAGGACACTTCCCACAGAACATGGGAGGCTTCCTGTGTTCTCATAGAGAGGAATGAGGGGAAGCTGGGCAGCAATGTTTTCCCCTATGAGATGGAGAAAGTGGTGCAAAGGGCGATGCGGAGCACAAGGTAATATTTTCCGTCACTGCCTGCCAGATTCACCATGCAGCAACATGAATCCCCCCCACTGTAGCCCAGCTTTGGACTTTGGCATGATGAGGTCTTCAGTCTCTAAGATGCTGAAAGATCCCTTTCCATAATGATACTCTAGACTAAGACAGCTATGCCTTTAAATTGTACTACTGCTTAATTAATATGCCTTTAATGTATTATATTATATTTATCCTGTACATAGAGTTTCTTACAAGGAAAATACATGTTTCTTATAAGGAGAGTGTCTTGCACTGGAAAGATATTTATTTTCATGTTATGGTTGAAGAACATACATGTTAGAGATTTATAAAGCTCCCTCTGTACATATTATATTATATTTTTATTCTCCTTATAAGAAACTGTCAATATAGTTGCTTAGAAGAAGAATAAATGTTGGACTGAAATTCTCAATGCCCAAACTGACACAGCCATTAGCCATGCTGAGTCAGAATTATGGGAATTCTAGTCCAATGGTTGTTTAAAATACTTTAACATACATTCTTGAAACTTCATATTTTATTGTTGGCTCCTATATTGGCTCCTATAAAAGAAAATAAACTACTGTATTAGATCTAGAAGATCCACAATAAGAAATCATTGTGATACAGAGCAGTGTATTTCAAGTTCAACCTCTCTGATGTGAGGAATCAGCCATTCTTCTTCTCTGTTAATAATGACAATAATAATAATAATAATAATAATAATAATAATAAATTATTAACATAAATTAATAAATCATCAACAGTCGCATTGATGAAAAACAACAGGAAAAACTCAGCCGCTACCAGGACCTCAAGATTGAACTTCAAAGACTCTGGCAGAAACCAGTGCAGGTGGTCCCGGTGGTGATGGGCACACTGGGTGCCGTGCCAAAAGATCTCAGCCGGCATTTGGAAACAATAGACATTGACAAAATTACGATCTGCCAACTGCAAAAGGCCACCCTACTGGGATCTGCACGCATCATCCGAAAATACATCACACAGTCCTAGACACTTGGGAAGTGTTCGACTTGTGGTTTTGTGAAACGAAATCCAGCATATCTATCTTGTTTGCTGTGTCATACAACATCGTTGTGTCAATAATAATAATAATAAATAATCAACATCGTCATCATCATCATCTTTATTTATATCCTGCCTTATCTCCCCAAGGAGAATCAGGGTGGCTTCCAACAAATAATGGCAAGCATTCAATGCCGTAATAATAAAAGCATTGCCATAAAAATTAAATGACATTACAAAAACAACTTTCCACATCTGATACAGTGGGATCCAATACTGTATTTGAACCTATTGGCAATATTTATGTCTTTATTTCATGTAACCTCTCCAGGGACTGAAAACCATTGGATGAGGGACCAGCATTGATCCATGGACCACCATTTTGGATAGTACTGTTTCAGAAGCACAAAGCATGCAGCATGAAAGAAAAAAAGTTTTTCTTCAGGTAAGAATAATATTGGAATATGATGACAAGAAAATGTGGATGTTTTCTTTTTTAAAAAAACAGCATTGAAGAACAATGAATATCACCATGTCTTGTCTTTATTTGCATGTAGCTAGAAAATAAGACAGATGCAGGTAATTACTTCCATGTGAGTTGTCTGAGGAAGAGGCATATACAAGTTCTCTACAGTTGTATTTATACTTTCATCAATCACCCTAGCTATATATTCCGCTGGAAGAAATTCTTACTTGTCAGGTAATCTTTTCCTTTGGAACAAAGCAATACCATGTAATAACTTTAGCTGCTGTTTACAAATTATTCATAGATTCTGCAACGGTTTTGTGTTTCACTTTCCTCTTGTTGTACAACTGTGTAATGTTAATTTTTGATAATGATAATGATAATTTTTCCAAGAATCATTTGTTTGTCATTTATTTGGGGGAGGGGGGAGTAGTCTTTTAGTTAGGTTATCCAAGCCAAAAATGCCACCCTTCATCAACAATAAAGGGGGAGGTGTTTTTTTTTAATGCTTTAAAGATATAGTTGGAATAAATATTGTTGGTTTTTACCACCTTTGCATTTTTCTATAGACCAGTTAGCTTTGGATCTGAAGAAATGGTCACTATACAAATCCAGCTTCTTTTAATCCAGTGTTGATAATGCTACAACCTCTGCAGAAACAGGAAGTTGCTGTTTAATCATTATTCAACAGTCATTTCAGGAGGGGAAAACTGCAATGTTTTTCAGACCTATTTGAAAGTCCCACTTTGAGAGAGCAAAAATATGCCTCAGAGCAACCTTATGTTTAGTGCAAGAATAACAAATTGTCCTGCCATTGAAGGTATTCAGAATACCAGCCAACCAGTTATTTACTCAAGCTAAATTTATTTGGCAAATGGAGTGCCTCTGTGCTTCAAACTGTATTTACTTTAACATTGTCAAGCGTTTAATTGTAAAACCATCTGCTAGGTCCATTTGCCACTAATCACATCAGCTTGTTTAATGACAAACTTTCTAAAATAGGCATGAAACTGTGGGCATATGAGAGTTTGAAAAAACATGGAAGAAAAAATAGTTTTTCCCATTCTTTCTTTAATGTGGACTTAGTGATGTTATCAGCTCCTTACAACTCCTCCAAATTCCTAATGATCTCTGGTAAAATAAATGGTTTAAAATACAAAGGTAAGAAGCAACTAAAATGTTGGAAAAGAGTTGAGATTTCCTCCCTTCTGGAAACTGTTAGAGAAACAGATCAATGACTTCACCTCTCAAATGAAAGATAGAATGTTATCAGACATGGCACTGACAATCACATTAATAGCTTTGAAAAATAAATAGTAAGTAGATTAATCTACAATGACCTGCACTGTCATTCATTGCTTTTTTGTTGTTTACTCATTCAGTTTATTTATTTGTTTCCAATATGTCTACCCCACACTTCTCCCCGAGGGGACTCAGGGTGGTTTACACAACTGGCAGGATCACTTCCAGTGTTATCGAGCCAAAATTTAGGGGTTCTCCTCTGAATTAGGGAGACTTAATGCCTTCTGGTTACAGGTTCGAAAATCCTGGCAAGCGGGAGGCACTACAGATCAATTTGCCCCGTTCCCCCAATAATCTCACCCTAGAGCCGTGAAGAGAGATGATCGAGTTGATATTTATTCGAGTCAGCTGATGCTGATGTCAAAACGCAATCATTCGCCAAAGTGACACGACACATAACACATTACAACACTTTTTATAACATAAAAACAGGGCGGTCAACCGGCCGCCCCTTCAAACTGGCCTCACACTGATTAGTTGTTGCCAGTGCCGTTTTGGCCCCTCAACCAGTCAGGAGCAGGGAGGTGGGCCGGGCGGGAAACAATGAACCGGGCATGGTTTTTGAATTGATTTAAGTGATTCATGGAGGATATAATGGCTGGTGAGATCCCCTGGGGTTCTCAAGCCAACCAAATATTGTTTTGCAAAAGTGGGAATATACATCTGTGTCTGGCAGAAACGCCAGACTCCGGTTTCCTAAAGGCTGAATATTGAAACAAATGGGTGAGGCTTTTGACAGTGGGATCAGCTAGGTGTATAGACAAAGGAGTGAGACAGTTTTGGGTAATCTCCACTTTCCGAGGGTGGATGGTTTTATCCCAGTGGAATGTGGTAATCCTGTCCAAAGGTGCTCTACCTTGAGTGGCCAGGCTCCGAAGCTCAAGGGAACAGCCATTCCTTATTGTTCATGCAAAATGTCTTGATTGAGACCTTTTAAGTGTGTGTGATTATGTGCCTTGATGACGAAACGTTGGGGTCATGCCAAGGTGACATTTCGTATATGAGGCATTTTGGGAAAGGAGACATATAGGAATACATTAATGGAACCAGAAATCATATTGCCCATTCCCACCCACCCAAAGGTCCAGGATGAGTTCATAAAGCTTCATAGGAAAGTCCAGAATCCAAGGGAAAAGGCAAGGGGTTTCATTAAACAAAAAGGGAGTGCTTTTGTTTGTGAGTCACTGGTTCAGGAAAGAATTAGGAGAGTTGTTATCTCTTGCCTCAGGCTAAAAGGTCAAACACCTTTTGTGCCAGGATTTTAGTAAATCACAGTAAACTCCAGTAAAATATCTCAGTTACCATCTTATATAAATATATGAAATATAGGACATAAAGCCTTGGTTTTTGAACTATCTTTTACAAAGTCCTGGGGGGGGGGTCACCTCGATCACACCAGTACATCATAAAACAATAAAATAAGAATAAAACAGTTAAAACAGTTAAATAACATAGTAAAATACAATATATAAAAGATTTAACACAGTGCAACACTGAATATATATGCCAATCATCCATCAGACCTTGTGCAAAAGCCTTAATCCAATCCATGTCAATGCTGAGTTCATTCATTAAACGCTTGTGCGCATAGCCAGGTCTTCAATTTCTTTCTAAATCCCAGAAGGGATGGAGCCTGCCGGATGTCACTGGGGAGGGAGTTCCATAGCCGAGGAGCCACCACCAAGAAGGCCCTGTCTCTTGTCCCCATTCATTCGGTTGCTTCCAACTCTTCTTGACCTCATGGACGAGCTCACACTAGAGCTCCCTGTCGGCCATCGCCATCCCCAGCTCCTTCAAGGTCAAGCCAGTCACTTCAAGGATACCATCCATCTATCTTGCCCTTGGCCAACCTTCTTCCTTTTCCCTTCCATTTCCCCCAGCATCATTCTCTTCTCTATGCTTTCCTGTCTTCTCATTATGTGGCCAAAGTACTTCATCTTTGCCACTAATATCCTTCCCTCCTGTGAGCAGCTAGGCATTATTTCCTGGTGTATGGACTGGTTAGATCTTCTTGTGGGCCAAGGCACTCTCAGAATTTTCCTCCAACACCACACTTCATTGCTATTGGATGTAAAAAAAGCTGTCAGTTTGGAGCATTCCCTCTTTGCATGGCTGGAGACCTGTATCAGTAAAAGTATGCATATCAAATAGCTGTTCTCCATAGCCACATCTTCCAGTGTTGACTTGAAGACAAACTACATTTGTGACTTAAGGCAACTGTATCATAAGGGTTTCTTGACAGAATTTGTTTATAGGGGGTTTGTCTTTGCTTTCTGCAGATATATGAACCCTCATCTCCAGAGTCCAGCATTCAAACCATTATGCCACAATGGCTTCCAATGCTACATTCCCCTAATATCCACAGCATTGTCCTGCCTTTCAACATGACCATTTTCACATTGACAGAGGCCTGACAAATCATCAGGGATATATCCAACTGTTTTTTCTGTTTCTGGCTGTATTGTAATACTATCAGCAGTCACTTCCTGTGAGTTCTGGGTAGGGCATGAAGATGACATACTTGAGGCACATCCAGGTAGATGACAATAGCTACATGCATCACTACTAATCTCCATTCTGTCAATTCTGATTTTGAATTATGATGGCCTAAGGCCGATAAAAGCTATAGCAATTTGCCAATAGGATACCAGTCATTAATTTTTAACAAGTCATTAATACAATGGGTAATTCAGTGAATTGTCTTGCATTTGTTTTGGTCCTTAGGGCATACTCTTGAAGATGTTTAATATATCAATGAGGTTTCCTGCCTCTCAGTGCTGATGGCAACCAAAAGTGATATCTATACACATTCTAGGCCTGAATTTGTTGATCTACTGATCAGATATATTTCTGCATTATTGTTATTTTTGTTGCCATCAATTGTGTTTTCAATGAACAGTTTATAATTATTAATTTGAAAGATCCCTGCCCTAAGACTTACAATCTAAAAAGACATTATTCACACAGGCACACACAAAAAGGAAATGGCAGTGTGGAGGATCAAAATAGTTAAGATGATTTTTCTTCCAAGAATTTTTTTCTCTTCTAGGTAATACCATTCAATGTACCAAATAAAAATAATAAAAATGGGACATCTCAATAAAAACCTGGGTGGTAGAAGCCAAAAAAAGGCAGAATATCTAATTTGTCATTTTACTCCCCACAAGAAAATGGAGGATGGGGAGCCCCCAGCTTACAAAGTTACTTTGAAGCATGCCAAATAGTGAAACTATTAAAAATAGAGTTTGATAATGCAAAAAGAGGTGTAAAAAATTAGAAGTCAATAAATGGGTGCAACCACTGTGTGTGTCTAAAGGAAAGGATCAACAGCCAAGAAAGAAAGAAAATAAAAGGAAGTCCACTATCTTCAACATTAGAATGCTGGGAAAATGGCAAAATAAATTCCCACTGAACAAAATGGACAGACTCCTAATAGAAATATTAGATAATAAAAAGATCAGATATGTGGAAAAGTTATAATAAATTTTAATAAAAATGGTATAACAAAATAGGGGATCCCAGCCGACAAGCACACCACTGCCGTCACTTTGCTGTTGTGTACTTTAAGTTATGTCTGTTTTAGGGGGACCCTCGAGTGAACTTTTCACAGGGTTTTCTTAGGAGGATTTGTTCAGATGAGAGTTGTGTTTGTCTTCATCTCACACTGAGAAAATATCCAGAGTAGCCCAGTGAATTTTCATAATCAAACAGAGATTTGAGCCCTGGTCTCCACAATTTTTGTTTCTGGGTTATAAATGTAATTTCCTAATTGGTTCTATCATAAGAACATGGAAAAAGTTTATTAAACACTTTAAATCCAAGTATATATTTTTTTAAAAAAACATGTTACATAGTGTAATCAGACAGCTTTATCATGCTGGCTGTCTCGGCCATCACAACATGCCATATACTTAAAGAAAAAGTAGTTTAGCTGCAAGAAATCTCCCATTTTTTCTAATAGGCATGAATTGTGTGCTCTTCATTCTACTTGATGTTTTGCACGGGAGAAGACTTGAAATGGTTCTAGCTGAAAGGTTCTGGTATACATCTATTATTAAGGTATACAAGGAAGGCAGATGTCTAAGCCAAACAAACCTGGCACCTGAGGAAACATTCATTAAGTGGAAATACTTCTTCAGAAATTTTGTATCATTAAGGATAATCAAGAATGCATCAATAAAGTGACATAGTTGATTACTTGTGCATCTGTTTCTCTATTTTTGTGTTTGTGCACTACATTTCTTTGCCAGCAGCCATGAGGCACAATTGTATTTTCTCATTGCATCATACCAATAGGATGAAGATGCTGCCTTTGCAATGTCTTGTCTTTGTGGTGATTTAAACTGCAAGATCTCCCATGTTTGCTGCATGCAGATGTGGTTAAAACTCAATTCATATTGTACATGATTGCTACTGACACCAGAATGTCTTTAAAGGTCATTAATAGCATAATGTAGGAATTACATTCAAGAAGTGTAATTTGCATGATGAATAGGAAAAGAGGACTTCAGTGAAATTGCTGTAAATGGAAGTTACTAAAAACAGTCCCTAGTAACATGCTGTATTTTAATATTATTTTCTTTAATTACATCTTTAAAGAAAAATAGAACACAGTGGGAAAATGTGAATAGGAACAATATCAACATGTATTAGAATTCCTCACATATCATTTTAAATGTAAAGGAGGTCATAGATGATATTCATGAGTGTTCCCAACTTATAAGTTCAGTGAAATCCAGTCCATTAGTACCGTTTTCTGTCAATTCCTAGGTACCTAACAGATGAATAGATTAGAAATCTGCAGAAAATCCTCCTTTCTTACCACACCTGAATTACAGAAGAGAAACGTCTATTGACAAAAAGTAATGGTTCTTCATATTCATTAGTTATGGGAGGAGGACTGTTATATTTGTGTGATTTCAAGTTGCTTTTGAGTTGCAACTCTGAAGTGCAACCCTATAGGGTTTCTTGGGAAGATTTGTTCAATTTTTATAAAATGATTAACTATTTTATTGTGTATATGAAAAAAGAAAAGAAAAAACAAAAAAGAAAAATAGAAAAAAGGATACATAAAGAGATTGGGAAACTCACTTCACCTTGCTCTAGGAAATTCCTTTTAAATTCCTTCTCTTCATTTCTAATCAGGAAAATATACTATCTCTCTGTATGTGTATGTGTGTGTGTGTGTACACATGCATGCTTGAATAACAAGCTGTGAGGAGCTGTAATTAGTACTCAGTTCATAATGCACAGTTCATAATTTACACAACCAGTGATATTTCTCTACATCTCAGGTCATGCTTAAAAAACTTCAAAGTTTGAGATGATCCTAAATTGGTAGATTAGGATTACCAGTTTAGGATCATTTCAGATGATTAGTCTAGATAGCTTAATGTTTAACATAGCCTGTAGTTTTAAAGAACAGAAATATGGGAACATTTGTATGAATTTTTGTAGCAAAATATGTAAACTGTGACTACATCTACATGGTTCAATATTACGGAATCTTGGGATTTATTCTGGTGAGGCAGAAACACTCTTTGGCAGAGAAGACTAAATACCTTTTTGAAATGCAGTTCCCATTATTCTATAGTAGCAAGCTATGGCAGTTAAAGTGGTGTCAAACAGAATTGATTCTATAGTATAGATGAGTGGTTCTTAACCTGTGGATCCCCAAGTGTTTTGGCTTACAACGTCCAGAAATTCCAGTCAGTTTACCAGCTGTTAGGATTTCTGGGAGCTGAAGGCCAAAACATTTAGGGACCCACAGGTTGAGAACCATTGGATTTTTTCTCTGTTCTCAAGCCTTGGTTCCTCACATTGCTTTGCCATGTGTTTCCACAAGTCTCCATTTTGACTTGAAAAGAGAAACCAAGTGTCATTTGATCTATTAGATGTGGTCATAAACTCTTCGGATAAATCTATGTATATCTGATTGCCATTTATTATAATCTCAGGCTGGAAGACCTAATGCAAAGCCCCATAAAATGAACCCTGAAATGCCATCAGACACTCTCACTCTTCATACAAGATGCTTCATTTCAAAAGGTCTAAATCCTTGGATTTCTGTACATAGTGGAGCAGCCCAGAGATTATCTGAAAAATGTGGAGCTGATTAAATTAATCAAAAAAGCTTTTAATGCTATAAATCAAACAGGCTGCACGGTGTTCTGAACAAATTAACCTTATTTCAGAAGTCAGATACGATCTCATAGAAAAAACTACCTAGAGGGTCATGGTGTTCCTGCCTCTTTCAGATACAGTTTGTGATTAATGAATATGCAGAAAGAAAGAAAATTATGAGCTTTTTGCTGTGCAGCCTATCAGTCGTGACCATGTATCAGATTTGCCGGTAGTTAGTACGGGTCAGTAAAAATTCACTAATCTATTTTTTTTCTACCAAAATTCCCACTTTACCATATCTCCTTTCAGACATTCTGATATTTTAAAGTAAGAATCCAGAGTTCTTATGCTTCCAATCTACTTTACTTTTCACTAGAACCAAATGTCTACCTTTGGATTTATTTCATTTACTTCTCACCTTTCTCCTTCCACAGGACCTAAGACAACCACATTTTGGAAAATGGAAAATCAATGGAATAGATGTCTCCGATCCTATGTCCTAGTCAGCAATTTCTTTCTCAGATCCAGAACCATGTTTACATTCCACTAAATTAAAACAGCACACACTTCTCCTGGTTGATAACAATCTATTTTAAAACCTCTTTTTGGAGGTTATCTGAGAGGTTAAAAGTGAGACAAGAGGAAAATGGGGCATATCTCTTGAGTGTTCTATTGCGTTGGTTCAATTGCCAGAACCAATTTTCTTAAGTGAATTATTAATCATTAGTTCTAACTTTTATTCACATTATTGTTTCTGCTGCTGCTGTTCTATAATCAAAATGGATTAAAGAATTCATACAAGCATTGCTTATAATCATGTATCAAGTTTATGTAGAAAGCTTATGTACCTGCATAGGAGCCTATTTTTGGAACAGGCCAGTGGTACATGTTGAGAGAGGGTTCTTTCACTTCTCTTTCAAAAAGATTTTTCCAAACATTACAACTCTCTTTGTGAATGTAATTTCAGATTTAGAGAACATGGGATATGGGAGAATTAAAACAGACAGATTGGTCTCTCAAGCTAGGGGGTTTTGAGTGTTCAGCTCTTTAAAATCTGGTTTTGAACTGTAACATGTTCAATCATGTATACAGTGCTGAATTAGTGCTACCACCTATTTTCTGACAGGTTCCTCATATTTAAAAGCTGCATTGCAATCAGGTACAACATGTGCTCTATATACTGAAAATGTATTGAAAATATTGACTGCATTTAGGAAATCTGACTGTAAGAAAAAAATGTTTGGTTTCTTTTTTAATGAGAATTTGCCAAAAATTCTCTAACTTACTAGTTTCTAGACAAAGATGGATGTAAATAAATAAATAAATAAATAAATAGACTTTTTTTATACCCTGCCATCGTCTCCCAGAGGGACTCTGGGTGCCTCACAAAGCACTCAAGGTGCAACATGCAAAATACAAAAAGTGCAAAAACAACAACATAAATCAATAAGCAGCCAACATAAATATCACAACTTCACAATGCCCCCTGATTAAAAACCATAAAATGTAGTGATTGCTGCAGGTAAAAACAACAGTAACCGATCTCAGTCTTGTAAAGTGCTTGAAAAAGAATCTGAAGGTCCTCATATATATTTGTAAAGAATCTAAATATGGTCAAAGATCAGAAAGTACATGTCTTCAACTGTGTGAGGAAGCTTGGAGAATGAGGGCTACCCTGATCTCCCTCAGGAGAGCTTTCCAAAGTTGGGAGGGGCACCACCAAGAAGGCCCTCTTTTTTGTCCCCACCAGCTGCACTTGAGACGGAGTTGAGACCCATAGGAGGGCCTCCCCGGTAGATCTTAAAGCTCATACTGGTTCATAGAAAGAGATGCAGTCTCGAAGATAGGTTGGACTCAAAGTGTTGAGCAGAAGGTAGGGAGAATCCTGGTGTCACAAGGATTGAGAGGGAAGCAGGAAGCAAAATAAGTAATATTAGAAAGTATTTGAAAGTTATGGCAAACAATCACCTAAGCATTGTAAAATCATTGGAAACTGCTGCTCTACTATATCAATTAGAAATGTGCACATAGCTCTTCATTCCTGTCTGAAACTGAGCCTCCTCACTCCCCCCAAAATGGAGAATTTATATTCTTGTCTCCCACTTGCAGATAACCTGCAAAAACTGGAGACTCTAAGTTCCTGAGATCTGGTAACTTACTTTTAAAGTCCTTTGGTTTTAGTGGTTCTGATCATTGTTGTTATTGTGCCCTTTCAAATTGTTTCTGAGCTATGGCAACCCTAAGGTCATGGAGTAGGCAACACCCCCAAGGTCACTCAATTGATTTCCTGTGGTCGAGTGTGGACTCAAACCCTGGTCAGCAAAGACAAGGTGCAACTCTCAAACTGTTATGGAAAACAAGCACCCTGAAACATACCCCAGGAACCACGGTGCCAATAATAAAAAAATCTTCGATGATCCTTTCCCCAGTTTCATGTGACTTCCCAATGACCTTTGGGAGCATGACACGCCATTCCCAGGACCCATGGTTCTTGTGGTAGCTGAAATTCACTACAACACTCTGACTCTTCTTCTGTTTTAGGTATGCCTAACATTATATTAAGTCAATTCTGTTTCTTCCTCTGTTCTTTTTAAAATACATATTGAGCAGCTATTGCAACAGTGAGAAGTATGTAGAAAAGGCTATGCATTAAATTCTTATTTCTGGCATTACTTTCCATGACCCAAAGAGTTTCTGTTCCATCTGTTGCCACTCTTTCTTTTGTAAAAATAGTCTTTGTAGATTTTACTGCAGTGAAAAAATGTATAATGAAGAAGGCCTATTCCATAGTTTCTCTAGGCTATGAGATGCTCTGTTACCTCTTGTCACACTGCTGTGAATAAAAGAGCCATGTGATCATATGTGACACAAGCTTCACATTTAATATATTTTTACTCTTCATTTTAATGCAATATTAATTAGCATAAATGCATCACTTATTGGAAAGAATACTCAGTTCAGGACTACCTTCCTAAGTTATTAATGAGTTTCCTTGGGGTTTGCATGTTCCAGCGTATAACCTGTCCAAATTTCACAGGCAGACATCCTTGCAAATGTGAATTTAGAATAACTTTATTGCACATGAGGATTGTTCCTTTTTTGTTTTTAACTATACTTTCCTGGAGAGCATCCGGAATACGGTGAAGGCTTCATGCAAGACCAAGACTTTAGCACAACTTTAAAAGGCCAGCTCTGTGTTTTGATGGATGAGAATTGCAGCATATGATCTAACAGATGGCAATACATGTATTAAAATGGGCATTTTAAAAACATTCCACACTTCAACTAGAGAATAAATATGTGTGAGGCAGATTCTTTACAACTGCTTTAGCTGGAGGTCTTGCATTTCTTCTGAATCAAGTATTCTCTATTTATTTCCCATGCAAGTTAGGGTTTTGCTCATGCTATGGAACTGCATCCAACCTAATTGAGCCAGTATGCTTCCTTCCTGGAGCACCTTTTCTGTAGTATTTATTTAAAGCATTTTAACCCTGTTGTTGAGACAAAAAAGTTCACAGAACAGATCAATAATAAGAGTAAATGGCAATCCCTGGCTTCAGGCTTGGTGTATAAAGGACATACCACAAACACCAAACAAACAAGCAAGAGAGATGAGATGAAGTGAAGAACTATTACAGAACTATTCCCCTATTACAGTGCTTAAAATAACCAGATGGGACGGCAGCCATTCAAATATTCTGATGAAATGACAGCTATTGGGTTAAAATTGAGGAACAGCTAAAAGCAGCTGAGTTTTCAGCAGAGCTGATGCAATAACCTTTCTCTCCTTTCTCAAAGTCAGAAGAAATTGCTCCCAAAGTCACCCACTCTTACATCTGATCATGGTTAAATGATGGCCCATCGAGGAGTTTATGAGTTTCTGATTTCATTTTCAAAATGAGCCCAAGTTATCTTATTTTTCATTGTTCACACGCCCTGTATTTTTCTATAGCAGAGATTTCCAAGCTGTGTGTTGTGACACATTAGTGTGTTGGCTACAATGTGTTGGTGTGCCGTGAAAACGTAATGATAAATCTTTGAGTCTATGTGAAATAAGCAATACATAATATATATTTTTAAAAATATAAACAAAATGTTTTGTTGAGCTACACTGTGTCCCCAGTGGCTACTAAAGGTTCTAACAATGGGTTTGGAGGGGAGGACACCTGGGTTAAGCCTCTCCCCACTCTGAACAGGTCAGCTGGATGAGAATCCACAGACGTAATGCTTGAAGAGGAAAGTGTTCTTCACTGAAAGTATTGCCACCTTATATGAGCAAAGGTGCCCTCTATATGCATAAAAGTCGAGTTTTCTGCCATCTGTGCTTTAGTCATTGTCCTTCTCGTTTTATTTCCCTGAGGGTCTCAGTATACCAGGGAGCCTATTTTGTCATGCGTCAGAGAGGACATTTGGGAGTGATTGTGTCAATAGCCCTGGTTAGATTTTGATTCCACTTATTGATCAGGGATTCAACATGATCATTGGTGATGCCAGCCATAGAACCCTCTAAAGCCTCCAGGAATCTCAAAAGGATACATTAGCCTTTGAGGGCAGACTGTTTTAATAGTTCCTCCATCCCTACAGGGCTAGGTTGTAACTGTGATACTAGCCCTGACCAAGAAATGATTTGTCCATTTGTCTGAAGTATTGATCACTTCCACCCATAGATCCAAGCTGAAAATCGCATCAAAGATATGCATCAGTCCAGAAACCAGATGGAATAGGCCCATGTTTGTCATGGATGCCGTGATCTCCCAAACTCACCTGACAAACCAGCCTGCAGTGGTATGCTGAAGTCACGCAGAAGCAAAAGTCTAGGTGACTCCAACAACACCTCTGAGAGCAGTTTCATGAGCTCATCCAGGGAGTCTGTTAGGCAGTGCGGTGGATGGTACACTAACAGAATCCCTAGTCTAAGAAAAATTAATGCAGAAGAAAATTATTGGACTTCTCAAAAAGTTATTCCTAAGCACTAAGAAGCAGCTACAGCATTGAGATAGAACATGGAGCTAGCTAAAACATGATCTCTCTCTCTATCAAACACCAGGATGCCACAGATAAATGGAGGAACTCCCCTTGGCATATATAGACCAGCTTTGCAAAAAGACACTTTCTTCTTGTGATTAGTTCTGGAAAGTCTAATGGGGAAAAAACCCTGCATGCACCTACTCTTCTCACGTGGCAGCCAAATCAGCCAGATTCAGCTGAAGATTAGCCACCACATGCCCCATTATTGCTGACCTTTGGCTGTCCCCCCCCCCCCCCCCCGGCCTGCTCATCCCACTTCTTGGGATTTGGCTGCCAGATCGCCCAAATCCCCTGAAAACTGTATCTCAAAATAATATTGTGCACACCCCTAATAGTTACTGAACTCATCCTAATTTTAGCTTTCCGAGAGGCAGTTAACTGGCAACCATGCTGCCTTGGGAATTCTGGGAGTTATATTTCAAGAAAGGAACATTTTCCAATCTTCTCCTATAGGAACAGAATGCTGTTCTTTTAACTGATCCAAGAGGGCTCTTCTATGCCCTAATGATCACCTGTGTATTTCTAGAACTCCATCACCCCCAAATATTCACACTTATTACTGTTTATAATGTAAGATTTATTCTTTTATAATTTAAACATATTGTATTTGTGTTTGCTTCAGTGTGTTGCTACTAATTTTCAGTTCTAGTGTGGTACAGGAGTTAAAATGACTAAAGTACAGAGGGCTTTTAGAAATATGCTACTTATATAGTTAAAAAAAGCTTATAATCACACTGAAGTTTATCCCACTGAGGAATCCTCTCCAGAAATACTGGCGATAAACCAAAATCTACTTATTTATATATTTGTACGTGATTAGCTGATAAGATTACAAGAACCACCGCATAGTGCTTTGAACGGTTTATAAAAAATAGTAGTGGAAAATGAGTCTCCTGAAGGAAAATTAATTAGAAGAAATTTCCTACTCCCCACTCAACATACCAGCACAGTATACAAAGAGTCAGCATTTTCGTCAGGGATATCAGTGTAATATTTTTGTTTTATTCACTGTCAGAGAACTCATTGTTAGATTTAATTAGGTACTTTTAATTTTTTAAAAGTCTCTTTAGATGTAAGATGGTAGATAAGTGTAGTCTTCATAATGATGATAGGAGAATGAGAGGAGAATAATTTAATTTTGTCTACCCTTCTTAACAAGCTCGGGAAACCACAGAAACATAGACTGATTTACTGAGTATAGTTGTTTCAAGAGGAAATGAGATCAAGGGAACTAATTATTCAGAACTTTTAGGACCAGAACCTGATACCTCCCCTAATCAAATTCAGTTTTACAAGGAAAATTATATATATATATATATATATATATATATATATATATATATATATATATTCTACCCATTGACTAGTGCCTCATTGGTCACATAGGTCCCATGTACACTGAAAGTAGAATGCTGCTTCAAACTGAGTCGAAACTGTTACAGCAACAAAATGCATGCCACCAATGAACACATTTAAGAATATATAATGCTTTGGAAGACGAAAAATCTCAATTCAGCCAAAAAATGTGCTGCAGCAGATGCCAGTGCATCCCAGATCCAGGGAGAAACTGGCTCCACAAAATGTGAAGCACATCATAGACACCCATCCCTGCTGAAGCACAGTAAAGAATTTCAAACCAAAAATACTGCCAAAAAATACTCTAAAGGCATGGCTGGGGGTTAATTGATTACCTCTGCTGCTGTCACTCTCCTGTCCCCCCCCCCCCCAACTCCATATTCCTCTAGTGCACTGATGTGCATCTCTCCCAGAAATGGGGGAGGGGGGACCTTCACTGCAGTTTGAAGTCAAGTCCCATGTTCAATGTAATCTGCTTCCTGGCAACAAACTGGTTGCATACATGGCAATTCGATTACCCACACAGCAAAACTGGTTCTTTCTACACCGGATCCAAGCTGAATTACAGTGTCAATGGAGAATTGGCTATAGACCTTTTTCTTTTGTTGATGCACAATGCCGTAATTCCTAGTCTGCACTCCCAATTAAGACTAAAAACGAGAAGATTTTGAAGATTGCAATAGTTTATTTCTGCAGAAGTAATTAAGGGGTGAGCCTATACAATGAATCAAGCCAGAAAGTACAACACAGAGAAAGGAGGGGGCAGCAGATTTTATACATGTTTTTAAAACTCACAACACACTCACATTTCTACCCCTCCTTCTTTCCCCTTCATCTCCTTCGCCCTTCAGGCAACCTGAGCATGTGCCGCAAAACATTTACATTTCAGTTCAGTAGACTTTTTGTTTGCCTCAAGGACTCACAGCTGGAGGCTTATGTGCTGGCTGTCTCTGCTTCTATTATCAACTCCCAACTCCCTAACTCAGTGGTTCCCAACCTGGGGCCCCCAGATGTTTTGGTCTACAATTCCCAGAAATCCCAGCCAGTTTACCAGCTGTTAGGATTTCTGGGAGTTGAAGACCAAAACATCTGGGGACCCCATGTTGAGAACCACTGCCCTAACTGTACAGCCTTGAGTTTTGGTCAAGCCTTTTGTTGTTCTTACTCATTCTTTTAGCCCTCCTCTCCTTCTTCTGATGCTGCCTGAGCAATGCAGCTAAGTAAACAGCCATTAATAATCAATTGGCAAAGTAATTAGCAAAAATACATTTTGATTACATTTTCTCTTTGTAATACTGTTCTGCAGTCTCAACGCTTTCTTTTAGACAAAATATTTTATGATTATTATAATTGTGCTAATCAGTACATGGAAATGAGATGGATTGTCCCTCTGCTTCATGCTTGTTGCATGGCTGCCTCATTCTAATGCCAGCAGAAGTGCCAGTGAAGGCCAGAAGCCTGCAGAGACCTCCTTAACTAGCTAAGAGTGGCAGCAGCAAAATGGAGGAGGTGATATGTTTGCTGCCTCAATGTAGTGGATCCACTCCCCGGCCATCTGAGCAATGACCCTGGATTCAGCATGAACGTGCCAGATCAGGAGCTGCTGTGGGGCATACTTCCACTAGGTTAAACTTCACAAGTTATATGCATGTGCAAGCTTATGGCTGCCACAAGACCCATCACCTGATATGCTTTGTTATAGCAACATGCCTGGGGAGATTGTCAAAGTAAAGTTCTCTGTTTTTTTAATTAAGTCATTAGGAGGGAAATGTTTGTCACATCTGAGACTGATAAAGTTGTTATCTTGATGCAGGCATTGCTTTGAAATAGAGAAATCACTATGTTTCTTCCATGTCATGCTCCTATCTTGCATATGTATATGTATGGCTCTGTCCGTGTGGCCATTAAACACCGAGTAACTTCACTTATTAAAATAGAGTGTTTCATCAGTATATCTGAACTAGTAGCATTCCTTTTATGAGAGTCAATTGAAATGACTGCTGACATAGCAGAACTTTTAGCAAATCCATGATTCTCTCAGTATGCAGATCTCCTAGAAAAGGTACACCTAAAGTGATGGGGGAAAAGAAGGCTGAAAAACACATAACCCTTTGTAGCTTTTCAGCTTCAACTGTGCCAACAAACACCTACTACTTCATGTTCAAAGGTGGGCATACCATTGTTTTTCAAGATCAGAAATCCAGCCAATTCATTTAGAACAAAGCTATTTAATGCAATTTCTGTACTATTTGGAGGAGTAACACTGGAACAAGCAACACATCCTGCTGAAATACTAAAAAGGGGTAATATTTTCATTACTTTTCTGAGAGAAGACCTCACAGACCAATCTAACAGACTCTGAAAATGGTGGCAGTACACCTACATTTGACATGCAGGCAGTTGGACTAGGTGGCCCATGTGGTCTCTTCCAACTCTATGATTCTATGATTCTATGATTCTATGACATTCAGTAAAGCATTATTTGGAAACATTTGTGGTGGAAAAGTCCTTGGGATAGGATGTCATGCATTAATGTTCAAGTGTAACTAAAGAGAGTCAGTGGTGAAGCCTTTTAAGTGAATGCACTTGTCTCCAGCATTACCCTTGTGCACCTTTTTCTGTTTAATAGTGATAACTTTTCTCTTCCATCTCATTATGAGCCTTTCTGGAATAGTTTCCTAGGTCTTCAGCAGAAAAATGCTGTCCCTTGACTTTCAACTTCTGTCCTCTCATTATCACCCTCCATTATGAAATCATTTCTCTGGAGTAACAATGCGACTAACTACAGAGATGTCTGTCACAATGAGAACAGTGTTTGCATCCCAGAATGGTTCATCTGACACATTTGGAAGAGAGATTAAGAGAAAGAGAAGAAAAAGAATGAGAGATCTACTTTCCAGTTATATAGTATTATATTTAAATTTTAATTGCTTCAAGCCTGAATCATAAAACACTCTGTTGATGTGAAAGAGGAGAAGGGGAATAGGGAGAAAACATAAAGTGCTATTTTACTCCTATGGGATAGCTCTTGGGTGCAGGCTATGAAAAATTTTAATCAAAGTTTTGAAACTAAAGAATGGCACAAATGGACCCTATTCTGGTATCCAACTACGTGAACTTAAGAATAATAAGATGACCTTTACCTTAGGATGACTATAGATCTAAGGCCTCTCTCCCCGATCATTGACAGGCTAAAACTACCAACAGCTTGTGATCTGCGACAATGGTGTTTACTAGCAAAGTAGGAATGCAGATCTTCATTTTCGCTTTAGATGTGATGATAAATAGTTAAGGTAGTTTTTGATCTGCTGTGGGAGAAAATGATTAATTACTCCTATCATTTTCCCTATATTTCATCATCCCTAAGAGTAGTCCATGAACTGTTTTGCAGAGAAAAATAATCACTTTCTTGCACAAAAATATTGTTTGCTCTGCAGAAAATGCAATTTCCTCTGAGGCCCCTTCTATACTGGCATATAAAATCCATAAAATTATCTGCTTTGAATTGGATTATATGGCAGTGTAGAATCATATAATCTAGTTCCAAGCAGATCATGTGGATTATCTGCTTTTATAATCTGGATTATATGGCAGTGTAGAAGGGGCCTGAGACAGTGTTTTCTGCATAAGAAACCCATTCTCTGCTCAGAAAAGTGAAGTTCTTTGTGTGTGCGAAAGTCATGACTAATATTTGATATTAGCTACTTAGTTAAGTGTACTTAAATAACCTCTCTTGAATCAATTCTCCAAATCTGAGAAACATCATTAATCATTCATCCTTGCTTCAGTCACTTGCAGAATAGACCTCCTTCTCCCCATGGAATTGATAACCAATAAAGTAAATTGAAGGGAGAGTTACAGCTAAAGCAATAGTGTCACAAGTATGACTTAGGCCCTCTCTACACTGCCATACAAAATCCAGATTACCTGTTTGAATTGGATTATATGGCAGTGTAGACTCAGATAATCCAGTTCAAAGCAGATAATGTGGATTACCTGTTTTGATAATCTGGATTATATGGCAGTGTATAAGGGGCCCTCGTTTCCTCAACCTTTGAGGTGGAAAATATTACAACCTCTAGGTCCTTTGGCAACATCAGAATGACTAGCTGCAAAGGAGTTGCTGAAGAGGACATCAAGGTCTGCCTCTGAGGAAGGGGGTCTTAAAGGGACAACGGAAAACTATACAAAAAGGAACTAAACCCATTCTTAATGGAGGGACAACTGAGGCTCAACTAAGAAAACGGTAATAGCCTCTGTGGGGGCATGACAGTAATTGTAAATATTCTTTCCACCTATACCACAGTGTACTTAATATGCTGGGATTTATGCCACTAGCCTTTCATAGTAAATGTTCATCAGAGCATAACTCTAGTAAAATAAAAAAAGTTTTTTTGACAATTCCCAAGAACATATTTTTTTAAACTTCCAAGAATTATGGTTTAAGGTTTTTACTGGAACAATAAAAAAGAGAAAATCTTTGCATGTCTTGGCAGTCTTTCATTTATCTGTCTTAGAAAAGTACTCTCAATATTGACTGTCCATTTCCCTTTGTCCTCTAAGGTTCAACCATGTTTGCACCTGAGTATTCTACATGAAAGTATGAGTGCTTCAATTTAAGCCAGTGATTAGGGAAAAGTTCAAAGTGTTTTGTACCATCATATTGCCCATCCAAGTGAGAATAATCTATGTTGACTGGCAGCAACTCTCAGATTCCAGTCTTAACTTGAGGTGACTAGTACTTCTTGAATGATGTGTGTAACTAATCGTTTTTTTAAAAACCATATCATAAAATCACTCTATATGGGTGAGACTCCAGAACTCTTCGACAGAGAAGGCTAAAGACCATATAAAGCTATAACTTCCTGGATTCCATAGCAGTTAAAGACATGTCAAACTGAATGAATTGTAGTTTTTAGATGCACCCATAGTTATTGTTTTGTTATTACAGAGAGGAGTTCCAGATGCCACAAAGGACTTGGAAATCCATTTCCATGACACTGATAAATCTTTCCATCATTGAAAAATATTAATTGGACCTTGATAGCCAAATAAAAGAACACTGTAATAAGGGATTAAATTTCATCAGTTCTCATAGTTTAAAGAAACATGTTCCCTGCTTGATACCCTTCCGATACCCTTGACTTATTATGCTCTTTGTGATCATGCATACTACTGAATAAGAAAGTCATCCTTTGTGGAAGATTCAAATATGTTTGAATGGTTTTAACTGTAAATCTTTTAATGCTGTTTATATTTAGTTATGTTTTAATATTTGTATGTTTGTATATTTTAAATATTGTGCTAACATTTTTATGTTAAGTCCCCTTTGTGGGAGATAAAGTGAGATACATATAAATAAAATGATGATGATGATGATGATGAAGAAGAAGAAGAAGAAGAAGAAGAAGAAGAAGAAGAAGAGGAGGAGGAGGAGGAGGAGGAAGAAGAAGAAGAAGAATATAGGGGCAATTGGTATAGTTCACTCACTTTGGCCTAGTGAAAAGAGCCATTAGGATGAGAATTACATTTGCTGTTGCCTAGGGAACAAAGTCATGTCACAGGTCTTATATAAGAGGCTAGACATGCGGACATCTGCAAAGGAAAATCAATTTGTGTCAAGGTTTGAAATTTCTGCAGACCAAAAAAACTTCAGGGGTAATGCTGTATTTTGAAGCCAACCCAATGGACTTGAAAAAAGGACCCATGTAGTGTGTATTCAATTTTTAAATGACTACTTCATGCTTGGCTCACATTACCTTGGAAGAAATTGGACACTCATATGAAATACATCAAAGGCTCTTATGTGATATAGCCATGTTGTATTTTTAGGACAAGTGTTCTCACCTTTTCCCTTTCTTCATTTTTTTTTCCTCATAGGGGAAAAGGACTCCCCCATACTCCAGATAACTGCCTTCAGGGATACACTTATTATTTTTGTGTCTATGGGAAATGTGTTATGTAAAGAAGAAAAAGGAAAAAAAATTATAGACATTTAGAACTAAAGGAAAAGACAGTGTCAGTATCAACAGGTGTCTTTGTTTCCGGGAGAAGGGAGGAGGCGGCCAGGGAACAAATGACGACTCCCAGTAGCCCACAAAAAGAATCATAAGGAGGTTTTGGTCGCAGGATTAGTCAAAAAACCTTCCAAGAGGATTTAAAGTTTAAAAAACCAGCTCACATGAAAGAGGCAACCAGTCCAAAGGGAACTTCAATCTATCCTCCTCTCCCTGTATTTAGTATATTGATGTATTTTCACAACTTAGAATTTGGCGGTTGGCATGGGTCAGGGATCTAGTTATTCACCAGTGAAATTTAGCTCTAGTAATGAATATGGGTTCCGGCGGGGGGGGGAGGGGGTTGCCCAACAGATGTGGCATGGCCAGATATACTCAGGCAGGATACTCACACTGCATCATAGTGTAGAATTCTGAGATTGGCTGAAACTGGGGCATCCCAGCAGCTCTCTCAAGATCAGAAGATTATTCCAATGGAAAACCGGTCAGTGGGGAGGGGAGGAATACTTCACGCATTTGGGTGCCAACCCTGATAAATTGTAACCAAATAAATTGTGGCCTTTGTATTACCCAACACAATGTTTGTTGCAATTACTTGGGCGTATCAAGCTGGAGGCTGCCGATATCCACAACTACCCAGGAAAAAAATAATTTGAGGATGCGATTCATTGTAATGACTTTAAGAATTACTTTTGGATCCCCAGTATTGTTTTACAAAAATTCCATAAAATATCTCTATATGAAGACTAAAAGGTTTAAGAAATAATAATAAAACAATATTTCTTTATGGTAAGCATTGTACCCTCATCCTGGAATTTCTCCTGATCCTCAGTGCTCTATTTTCTTGCATTTGATTCATGGCTTCGTGCTTATTACAAAAATAAAATGAAATATTTTGCATTCAATTCTTCATCCTCACAATCTATATGTGGTAGAATTCAGAGGCAAGACTGTTAAAAATGCAATGAAGGAATGAGATTTAAAGCTTATTGAAAATGAGACCGAGAAACAGGACTTTAAGCCCGTATCATTACATTTGTAATGTTTTAAAATGTAAGGCTGGGAACATATGTTACTAACTTAAGAGCAAGCTCTGGTCTTTACCTAGACTGGTAATTCTTCTAACTTGAAATCCTTATCTACTGACCCTCAGAATTTTTCCTAAACCTCAATTTGAAGTGAATCTGCAGGTTTCTCTTCAGACAAAGCATTAATAAAATTGAGAGAACTCTAAAACAGTTGTTGTAAGACTAGAAAAAATTTCTGAGGGAAGTCTCGCATATCTTCAACCACTGAACATAACCAGTATTAGGCTGATATCATACATCAAGGAGACAGAGGCCCCTTCTACACTGCCCTATATCCTAGGATCTGATGCCAGATTATCTGCTTTAAACTGGATTTTGTGAATTTCTACAGCTTTATAATCTGGTATAAACAGATAATCTGGAATCAGATCCTGGGATAAAGGGGTAGTGTAGAAGGGCCTCAGTTCCATGTCTTGCCTTTTTCCCATCATTCTTCAGCTTCGAGTATCCAAAAGTGGCAGGTTAAAACCTGGAACCTCAATCAGTGGTTTACACCGGATGAGAAACTTTCCCTTGGTCACACAGAAGACTGGGTGACTTGGAAGGCACTGAGCAGACTGTGATCTGGGACCATGAGATGCAGAGCCGATCTTAAGAAATGGGACTACAAAGTGGGGTCCACAACATGTGAGTATGGAGAAGAGCAAACCACAGACCACTTCTACAATACAATCTGAGCCCTGCCACATGCACAAGGGAGGACCTTCTTACAGAGACATCAGTGGCACTCGAAGTGGCCAGCTTCTGGTCAAGGAAATTTAGTATAATGCCAAGTTTTTGTGGGTTTTTATACATTATAGCTGTTTTCTCTATTTGCTTCTGACACTATAAATAAATACTTCACTACTCTATCTCTCTTAAGTTTTGATCAATCTTATAGGCTGCCCAAAAGTCTGGGCGGCCTCTCTTGTGACTCTCTCACCCTGCTGGAGTCTGCTTTTTGCAGCACTTGCTGCTTTTAAACACAAGAAGCTAAGGCCAAAGGTACATGATAACTCCATTCACTATTTTTGATGGTATGGTGTCACAGAAATTGTATCTCAATACATCACTAATATTCCTTGTTGGGGGAGGCTCTTCAATTGTCTTTCTTAAAGGGCAGAAAGAAGAACAAAACTCATAAAGTTTCCAAACTCCCAATGTGGTTCTTGAGCTCTTCCATCCAATTCTACTGTAAACATTAGTGTGCAGTCATTACAAGCAGAATAAGAGACAGGGAGGAGAAATACGTGCCATATGCCTATGAGACATGACAGACCTGTCAGCTTGATAAAGAAATGTATATTAGAAGGGATGAAGTCACTCCAAAGCTGCAGGTTTCCTAGAGGGAAAATAGAGCTGTCCACCTGATGTCTTTTAATCAGATGTTACTTGGTGAACTTTGCTAAACAATCTTCACTAAGCCTACTGTTCACTTTCTAATTAAAACTAGTATCCCCATGAGTTCACTAGGAGCCTTGTTAAGATTAAATCTTCAGTGGTTGTCTGTTTCTGTTGTCGACTGTGATTTAAAAAGTGTCAGGATGCTTACCACATTGGAGCAGATATTTGAAGATGGATTTGCTGGGAACAGATGTAGGTAACCATCAATCATATCTGGTTCAGTGGCAGAATTTAATTAGCAGACAAAATGGAATACTCCCTCAGATGTGTACAAATAGTATTCACATGTACAAATGTTTATTTGCATTCTTGGGAAAGGGAAAGAATTTGACATTGTTACAATGCATGATTGCCAGCCTCTCCCCAGGCAAAATAATTTGACTTATGTCTTAATGATGTGTGTTTGTGTGAATCTATATCCATGGGAATATGTAAACACAGAGAAAGCATCTTTCCCCACTCCTCCATTCACTTGCGTAAACATTCATCCAGAATAAAATATCATATTACTTGAAAACAGAGTTTTCTGAGTTTGATTTTTTTTAAAAAAACTCAAATGTATTTCCAAGGATATATAAAATGTTGACTACAACAAGTTTATTTTTATAATAGTTTTTCCCTATATAAGATGGTTAAATTATTGTTGCTTCATGGAATCATACATTTGGGAGATACCAAAATGGCCATCAGTCCAACTCCCCACCATGAAGGAATGCACAACAAAAGCACCCCTGAAAGATGTCCATCCAACTTTTGTTTAAATAATTCTGAAGGAGTCCACCACTCTCTGAGGTAATCTATTGCATTGTCAAACAGCTGTTGAGAATTTTTTTCCTAATGTTTATGTGGAATCTCTTTTATTATAATTTGAACCAGCTTCAATCCCTGGAGCACCAAAAAACAAACTTGCTTCATCTTCTACATGGCATCCCTTCAGATATTTAAGGATAACTATAATTTCTGAGTCTTTTCTTCTCCAAACAGAATATATCAAAATTCCTAAACCTGTGGGGCTTGGTTTCCAGAACTTTTACCATCTTGATCATTCCTCTCTGCTTATCCATATCCCTCCAGCTTGTCAATATCTTTCTTGAAGTGTGGTAGCCAAAACTGGGCAGAATATTACAGTCAACCAAAGCAAAATAGGGTGGCACTACAACTTTATTTTTTCTGGATACTGTGTGTATGTGTAGCTCAGAATTGCATTGGCTTTTTTGGCTGCCACATCACTGTTGACTCATGTTTATTTTATGATCTTTTTTGCAAATACTGCTGTCAAGCCAGCTGTCTCACCATCCTGTACTTCTGAATGTCAGTTTTCCTGCCTAGATGTAGTACCTTACATTTTTCCCTTTTGAAATTAATGTTGTTAGTTTTGGTCTGTTCTCCATTTTTTCAAGATTATTTTCTCAAATCTGTTCCTATCTTCTAAAATATTGGCTACCCTTCCTAACTTGGTTCATGATAAGCATGTTTTTATCTGATCATCCAAGTTATTTCTAAAGATCTTAAACAATATCTAGTCCAGAACAGAATCCCAGGTCAGCTCATTAGTAACTTCTTCCCCAGGATAAGGAATAACCATTGAAGTCCACTCTCTGGGTTTAGTCTGTCAGTTATAGATCTCTCTAACCACAACACCCCAGACATCTTTCTGAAATCGAAATATATTGTATCTTTGTCAAGTATCTTTCTGAAATCAAGATACACTACATCCACAGAACTCCCTGATCTACCAAACTTGTAATTCTATTTTAAAAATAGGGATGAGACTAATACAACGTTTAATTAATTTTTCAATAGCCTTTTGTGATGCTGTTTGGTAGCTGTCCTCTTTTTTATCCTTTCTGAAGAGATGTGCAACATTTGTCCTTCAATCTGCTAGGACCTCTCTGATCCAAGAATTATACAAGATTACTGCCCGTGCCTCTTGAGATTATCTCTATCAATTCTTTCAGTACCCTTGAATGTGCCTCATCTGATTTGCATTCATTTAGAGTTGCTAGATATTCCTAACTATTTCTTTACCTATTCTGTACTTATTGCATGTTTTATTCTATTGCCAGTGAAAGCACTGTGTTCCTTTTGGTAGAAAATTGAGGAAAAGACAGTCTCTAACTTCTATTTTCTCTATGCAGTGGACTTACCATTTTCTTACTCTTTCTTTTGAATATACTCAGCCTCCCTTTATTGTTTTTAACCTTTTTAGCAAACCTTAGCTCACTCTGAGCCTAGTTTTTGTGACTTCTCCCCCCCATACTCCACACACTGTAAGTGTTAGCTATTCAATTGTATTCCTCTTTGGTGATTTCCTCCTTTTTCTTCCATGTGTTTTACACTCCTCTTTTTAAATCTGAGATAATCTGAAAGTTCTCTGCACACTCATCTTAGTTTCCCTAGACACCTCCCACTTTTAATTCACCATTAGAACTGTTTGTGATGGTGCTTTCAGTATCTCACTTTTTAAGAAATTCCCATGTACCATAAACTCTCTCTTAAGACTTTGAATTCAAGAACATAGACCACATGTGCTCAGCATTCAGAGAACTTATTCAGACCTTAAACAGACACTTGACAATTTATCTGGACACCAAAATCATTTTTGATATTAAACTTCACAGGTATTTTTAAGATTTCATATTCTAAGTTGGGACTCTAGCCGTTTACTGTCCTGCACACAAGATTGCTACTGAAAAAGAAAATATTGCATTTATCTCTCTTTTTTTGTCTCTCCAGGCCAGCCATTTATGGCAAAAATATTATGACTATTGCTAATCATGAGCTCCTGTACTACAGAAAAATTACAGTGATACCTTTCTTAGGTGTGTTTGACCTCTCAGCACAAGTTTTGTTAAAAGCATGAAGGCAATCATTTAGCATTTATCAACTACTTTCATTTAGCCTTTGGCTGGCCACAAATATTGTGGGGTCTATGTGCTACTTTGAATTTATTTTCACATTCAGCCTTCACTGGTGACACAACAGCCATGCATGCTTATCTAAGCTGAGCAGTGCTTTCCTTTATGACAATTTGGTGTTTGAACTTGAGGCATTTCTGAAAGATGTCTCCATAAAAAATAAATACATCTTGACAGACCTTTAGGGAAATTCAAAAGTATTAAGATGAAGCTGATGACATGTAAAAATATTGAAGTACAAGAAGACAAACTTCGAACCATAAAATGAACAAGATGTAGCAATGAAAAGTGTATTGATGTCCTTGAGCAAACCAAACTATCATTTTAACCTCAGTTCCCATATGTAAAATGGAAAAGTTCATTATCTGCACCACTGATTTTTATGAGAGTTTCTCAGATAGAAAATATTAAATAAAATGCACAAAAGTGTTATACAAATGATAATGCGATACCCCACTTTAAACTGACCAATAGATCCCAGTTCCCTCTGGGAAGCATTTATGTAGAAAATGCAGTATACAGTAGGTCTTCTGTAGATGCAGTTTCACCTTCTGGGTAGCAGTTTCTATTATTCTAACAGCTTTTATAATATTATGAATTATTTAATGTCTTAAAAAGCTCCCATAATAATGGAAGTTGCCATTATCTATGAAATACCTGTTTATTTAGATAGTCACTACGATATAGTGGTTTGTGCTGGGCTATGATAGCATTTGAAAGTGGAGTCTGTGACATGGGAGTGTGGGGAAGAGCAAACCACAGACTATTTATTTATTTATTTATTTAATTTATATACGGCTCTTCTCCCCCAGGGGGACCCAGAGCGGTCTTACACAATGGCAGAATTAGATGCCACACATATTACAAAATGTAGTAAAACCAAACAGTCATAAAACACGATCTAAATCCAATTAAAACAATAAAAACTGTGTGACCATTACAACAGGGGCAGTAGAATTGAGCCAAAAGTCAGAGCTAGTCCGTGTTCAACTTCATATTAATCCAAAGACTCCATCAGGTCATATCAACCCATATCCTAGGATGGGCCAAAAGCTTGGTCCCACATCCAGGTCTTCAGCTGCTTCCTAAAAGACATGAGTGAAGGGGCTTCTCTAATCTACTTACTACTTATGCAACCTGAACCCTGCCACGTGCACAATGGAGGACCTTCTCACAGCAACACCAGAGGCACTCCAAGTGGCCAGATTCTGGTCAAAGGACATTTAGTATAATGCCAAGTTTTTAACTTGGTTTATGTTTCTAAATACATTACAGCTGTACCCTCGGTTTCACTTCTGATACAAAAAAAAATAATTAAAAAATAGCATTTGAATCCTAACCTGGAATTCCAAAATTCAAAATGCCCCAAATTTCAAAATAATCCACATGACTGGCTAAGATAGTGACACTTTTGCTTTCTGATGGTTCATTGTACCCACTCTTTGCTCCATGTACAAAATTATTAAAAGTATTGTGTATCAAATTACCTTCAAGATTATGTATATAAAGTAAGAATGAAATATCAATGAATTTTATGGTTAGACTTGGGTCTCATGTCCAAGATATCTATCTATCTATCTATCTATCTATCTATCTATCTATCTATCTATCTATATCTATCTATCTGCAAGTATTTCCAAGATCCATAAAATCTGAACTATGGAGCAGTTTTAGTCCCAAGCATTTTGTATAAGGATACTCAACATATATGATGTAAGTTCTAAATTTCTTCTAAATGTAGTCTTGTACCACTAATGCTAGTTTACAAGAGGTCTTCCACTCCTGTTCAGTGATGAAAGAATATAAATATAAATAATGCAAATTAACAGTTCTCAGTGTGCATCATGGATTTAAGATCCTGTAGAGGTTTCATTGGCCAGATCAGGAAATTACAAAAGAATTTGACTGAACAAACATGTGAAAAGTAGAACCTAAACTATTACTTTGACACACTACAATATTGTCTCCTGTGGATTCCTTTCTAGCCTGAACAATTAGTCTATTATTACCTAATGGCATGCTTCTTGAAAAGGTGCAATTTGATGAAATTCAGAAACTCTACTTGAAACTGCTTCAGGAAAGGCATTTCTTCTTTTATAAATCCATTAAGATTAAATGATTTGTGGTCTCCTTTCTGCAGGAGTTCCAGCTTCTGAAAAGCTTTTGTACAACATGAGGCAGTATATCCATTTTATATGAAAAGTATTTAATCGGATGCTTTTTTATTATTGCTGTATAAATACAGTTTCACTAAGCGAACTAGCTAGGCTTGGAGAGCTTTTCACTAACATGAGGTTGCTAATTACATTTAGATTCTTCCCATTGGCCAATTTGAGATTTTAAAGTCTTGTATTAAAGAGGAGTAAATTGTGTAAAGCTATTTAAGATATATTTAAAAACTGCAATTCAGTTCTTTCTAATATTTTATTATTACTGCATTTATTTATTAAAGCATTTCTATACTGTTCAAGAAATTGACCTGAATATGAACAAATAGATTATAGTTTGGCATTGATGATGAGATAGGTATACTAGTAAAACAGATACAAATACAAATGTAACCTCTAAACAAAACAGGACTAGGTCACCATAACAGATTTTAAGGCAGAATGGGATGTGGGGAAAATCAACATTACAGGCAGGTCTTATTTATGACTTAATTATGACTAATTGCAATTATGCTTTTACAGAACAGTGGAAACACAATAGGCACATGAAACAATGCATTCTCATCATCCAAGTGAAGTAGATAACAATCTGAGCATTGTGAAAGCAATGGCAAAATAATGGTATTATCAAACACTTCTGATTATTCTTGAGGGGGCTCAATTACACAAGAATCATGGTGGTTCTTTTTTGGCAGGAGGAGTTAGTTTAGGGTTATTAAAACTCATTTCCCTGTTCTGGGAGCCATTAATTGCATCATTAGAGTACCAATGCAATATTTAAATACGTTTGGAACATCAGTTTCTTCCTGAAAAGCTTCACTGGTCAAAACAGATGTGTCTTATGCGCCTTGTGAAAAGCATAAAATGCATTGTTCTCTTAATTGTCTTTAGGAATCACATTCCACACTTTGGAGAGTAATCAGAGTCTCATCATTGAGTCTTTCTGTCTTTGAGCCTAGGAAACTCTTGCTGCCGTTATCATTGATAACAATAACCTTCCCCATTTCTTATAGAGTTGATCGTCTAACATCCCAAGCAGATAGAGTTCAGGTTTCATTTCAAATCTGACTTTAACTATTTCTTTTAAAATCAAATGTATTTGTGCCCAGTATTTCTGGGTCTTTTTACATGACCAAACATATGATTAAAAGTATCCACCTTTCCCTTGCATTTCCAACAATCATTAAAACTATTTTTATACATCTTAGCAATCCTTTCTGGTGTTTGGTACTATCTGTACATAATTTTTATTTAAAAACATTCTTTCAAGTCATTACTCAGTGTAAATTTCAAATTCTTTTTCCACAACCGATAAATGTTAATGAATGAAAAAACAAACAAATAAACAAACAAACAAAATACTTCTGTCCCCAATACATAGCACTTAAAAATAATGTTGCTGTCCCTTTTTAATTAGAGTCATAATGTTTGTTGTGGAACGTGATGAAAAAAAGAGGCAGGTTCAGATGAAAATCCTTGTTTGAAGCATCATAACTACTGAGGTTTAAATATGGACAAATTGGTTCTACTTTCTACACTGTTCATTTTTTTTTATCCATGAGGTTGAACAATTCTATGCCAGAAGCAGTTATGAATTTTTAAAGTCCTCATGACCTTTCATATGTATTTTATTATTTTCATTCAGCAACTGTATTAAACCCCATCAGTTTCCCAAGGTAGCAACTCAAGGTGTCTTGCAGACTAACAATTTAAAATACTTTCTCCTATTATACCTATATGGTAAGGAAATTTCACAAACATACATGTATTATGGTACACAACTTCATTTTTTATTCATGATTTCCCTTAACATATTCATTTTTTATTTCTCTTTAACTATAGAACTGCATGTAAAGATTCAAAGAAGTGTGAAATTATTGTTTTCTATTTTGTATGAGTGTTTGGGGAAAATTATGTAGGTTGGTTTGATTTGAAATACAGATAATTTGAAGAGTTATGCCAGATCACGTTAAGATCTGAGGCTTTGTTCACATATCAGCCTCTAATTTGCCTCTGAAAAATCCATGATTATGACATAAGTACAACTGAACTCATTTTCTCACATCCTATCTTAAAGACTTCAAGGGTGGCAATCATTTGTGACATTGAATTCCAAAATTTAATTATGAAATATATCCCACTGAATTGCTGGAATTTATATCCAAGGGTCTAGATTACCTCCCTTTTGGTCCAAAACCTCAAACTGCATTCTTATGGGTCTGAACAGGCAACTTGAAGGCACACATATTCATAGACATTGTTGTCCATTGTTGTCCAGCTATTAGTATTCAATCATGGTGCCAGAATTTTAAGTGCTCAAATTGTGCAATTCTGCAAATCCAGCAATTTAGGTAATGCTTTTAAATTACAGATTAAAATCTTGATTCAGACCTCTAATAACATGGGCTCTACATGCTGCTTCTGAGAAGAAGATTAATATTAACAGCACAAATAGAACATCTGAACAAGATATTATCAAGATACTTCATGTTACAATGAATTTATCATGAGATGAGTACCACAAGATATAGTGCTTGCCTTTAACTCGGTATTATTTTACAGGATTTCAAAAATGTATATGAGCTAGATTAACTGTAAAAACGAAAGGTGAGAGCCAGCATGCTGATAACACAATGGGACCTCCTTATATAGGAGCAGTACAGCAGGAGTTAAGGGCAAGGAATTGCAGCTGATCTTTGGTTTTTATGGCCCACTTGTGAAAACACAAAGGCATCTGGCTTGCTTGCCTACTTGGGACTCATTTTGTCTCAGAAAAACACTTGTTATATAATTTCTTAACTATAATAGCTGGAACTATGACTTTCTTTTTCCATCACTCAAATTGAATAGGGTAACAAATGTCCTGAATTTGTTTTATCATAAGAACTTTGAACCAATGTCGGTAGTGCTTTACTACATAAAACAGGAAACCATCTGAATCTATTTTAACATTATATGTATGGTGACGATTGTAAATTTTAAAATTGTGCTTGTCACCGTGCAAGAGAAACAAACAAAATATGTCAGTGCTGTAAATCAGAAAAAAATGCCATTCCAATAAATCCTCTAGTTGGAATTTGATGTCTAAAGAAATCACTTCCAAATCTTATTTTTGTTTTTCTCCATTTAATCAAACAAGCAAACAAAAAATAGCTCTGCTCTTTCCAAGGTTGTTATTTCATGAGCATCTGAAACAATTCTACTTTCAGACAGATGCATGTACATTCAATATATTAATTGAGTTCACATACAAAAGAAAAATACACATTTCCATTAGCATTTAGACATGCGTGTTTGCACTGCATTCTCTTTATCAAATTTAATTTTATTTCTCAATTAATTGCTTGCATTCCAACCATCTTGTGGGAATCAGAGAGATAAGTTTTCATTAGCTGAATACTACATAGTAGGCTTGTCCGATCGATGGAAAAAATGTTTCAATTCTCGTTTCTAAAGTAGGGGGTGCTGGCTCTTCGATATAGAAATTATTTCTTAATGTTTCACCCAAAATTTTCGGATATTTCCAAAAATTCGTAATGTTTCTAAAATGTTTCTAAAATGGCGGACGCGCATGCGCAATCGCCAAAAAACAGGAAACCGGGGGGGACTTTTCTGGGGGTCTCCCGCCCTCATTTCTTGAGCTATTCTCATCAAATTTGGTACAGTGGGAGAACACATTCCACACTCTTTGCTCAACAAATTGCAGAATGTTTCCTGTCTCCTATGTTTTTTGGCGAATTTTCATAACTTTTTATAATACACTATTTTTCAATATTTGAAGAAACCTGTTCCTGGTTTGAAAGTCTTATTTCCTGTTCAATTGGGTTCTTATCACTGTAAAAATCCCTCTTCTACTTGTGTAGACTTTGGATTAGAAATGCAGCACACGCCAAGCAATGCCTTGACAGGATTGGCAACGTCCTTTGGAAACTATAAATTGCTGTGGACCCTCTATTGAATCAAATCAATGTCTGACTTTGTGATTGCAGAAATAAAACTCAGCCCAAGGCTTGAGAATAGAAATGGAGCGTGAGGAAAGCAATGTCTTGGCGGGTGCCCCACGTCCTTTGGAAACTATTTCTTCCAATGTACCCTTTAGGTTTGAAAACAATGTGTGTCTTTGTGATTGCTGCAATAACACTCAGCCCGGGGGCTTGGGATTACAAACGGAGCGGGAGGGAAGCAATGCCTTGGCAGGTGCCCCACATCCTTTGGAAACTATTTCTTCCAATGTACCCTTTATGTTTGAAAACAATGTGTGTCTTTGTGATTGCTGCAATAACACTCAGCCCGGGGGCTTGGGATTACAAATGGAGCGGGATGGAAGCAATGCACTTGCAGGAACGCAGACGTCCTTTGGAAACTATTATTTTCAAGTCCCCCCCCCTTTCAGGATTGCAAAGAAGGGCTGATGTGGTGATTGCTAAATTCCAAAAAAGAAAACAGAAAGGCAGAAGGTCTCCCACAGGAGTAGATGGAAAGCACCCCAAGCTCAGCACTAGCAGGGACGCAGACGTCCTTTGGGAAAAAAAAGTTCCCTAAAGCCAGCCACAGCAAGGACTCTGCCCCAAGCCCCCAGCCAATTTTCCCCCAAAAAAACACAATATCGAACCAGCAACAACAGAAACACTCTACCCCCAGTTAGCCCTCTCTCCCCCAAACAAGCAAGCAGCAGCTTCCCAGCGCGCGCCAAACACCCTCTCTCCTCGGTATCCCAACCCAGAATGGCTTGGGTCAGCTGCGGTTGGGGATTTTTATAGAGATCCTCCACGTGGACACGGAGGACGCTAGCCCCCACTTTTGGCAGCCATTGTGGAAGACTCTGATTGGCCAGGGAGCGGCCATGTTAGGCTGCGCTAGGCTCCCATTCATGTTAGGTTGCAGAAACAAAAAAATAAATAAATAATAATTTTAAAAAAATATTTTAAAAAAATTTGGAAGGAAAAAAATTAACGAAAATTTAAAGAAACAATTAGAAAATGGGCCAATGATGGTTCGAATTACATTGCCAGTTGCGCCCAGGGAAAACATTTCAATACTCGTTTCAAAAAACGAGAACAATCCGAAATAATTACGAAACGAGAAACATAACGAATATTTGGACAACCTTACTACATAGCTTATAATTGACTTTTCTTTTACTTTGATGGTGTTGTGTGCACATTCAGTATATATGACATTTACCATGCCTACAAAACATAAAGAGACTTTGATGGCATAAAAGGTAAATCAATAATATTGGCCCCAAAATCTGATCTTGGTTTATACATAAAATTGACTTATACACTATGTACAATAATTTCTGACATTGACATAGGATCTCATCACTTTTACCTTTGTAGCATCCTAGAACACTGTCAGGATGCAGTGAGGACTGAAACCATCACATGATGCAGGTCTACTTCCGGCGGGACTACATCCTGTCTCCAACCTGGAAGTGTTCCCTGTTAACACGTGAGGCATCCCATGTTCTCATACAAATTACAAAAATCTGTCAACTTCAAGGTTCTTATTTTTCTTTCCCTAATTCCATGGATATGGTTTTTTCCATTCCTCTCTAAGAACTAAAGCTATTGTAGTTTCTTCCAATTCCAATTTGTTTTTCATAAGAAATTGTGAAACTTGAGAAAGAAACCTCTATACATTTCTAGGAACCTGCCTTGCTTTTATTCTAGCCACCTTGAGTCCTCTCTGAGAGGAAGGTGGGGTATAAATAAAGGAAAGAGATGATGATGATGATGATGATGATGATGATGATGATGATGATGATGATGAAAGTTCTCAGAACAATGTCCTATTGCATTTTGTGAGAAAGAGTGCTATACCAGTTTAGGGTTGTAGATCAGCTTTGATTGGTATTTATTATCCACAGACATACAATAACAGAAAGTTTTCTGGCCTTCTTTACCCCTACTATTTATCACTGATTTGTTTTTGTAGGTAGAAGCTAGCTTCTTCACTTGGGCACTGTAGGTTATGAATGTTAGAAAAGGGACAAGAATGTTCCATCCCTCCATGCTAAACCACCTACCAAAACTTTACTTAAGGACTTATACCTTACACTGGGATTGTCTAGCATAGTTCTGCGCATACACGGTTATGTATTGATTATACTGTGAAATCTTTTTGTTGGTTAACTGAATACACATCCAAATAGGCCACTGAACACACATCCAAATTGGCCTGCATAGGAGTATAGTGTCTAGATCCAGGGAAGTCGTGTTACCCCTCTATTCTGCCTTGGTCAGACCACACCTGGAATACTGTGTCCAATTCTGGGCACCGCAATTGAAGGAAGATGTTGACAAGCTGGAAAGTGTCCAGAGGAGGGCGACTAAAATGATTAAGGGTCTGGAGAACAAGCCCTATGAGGAGCGGGTTAAAGAGCTGGGCATGTTTAGCCTGCAGAAGAGAAGGCTGAGAGGAGACATGATAGTCATGTATAAATATGTGAGGGGATAAAAGCCACCTAAGAACCCACCCCCAAGACACCAAAGATGGAAGACAATCCTCCTCGAACTACGAGGGATCGCCTAAGTATGTGAGGGGATGTCATCCCCTGTCTTAGGGAGGAAGGAGCAGGCTTGTTTTCTGCTGCCCTGGAGACTAGGATGCGGAACAATGACTTTAAACTACAGGAAAGGAGATTCCACCTGAACATCAGGAATAACTTCCTCACTGTGAGAGCTGTTTGACAGTGAAACTCTCTGCCTCGGAGTGTGGTGGAGGCTCCTTCTTTGGAGGCTTTTAAGCAGAGGCTGGATGGCCATCTGTCTGGGGTGCTTTGAATGCGATTTTTCTTCTTCTTGACAGGGTGTTGGATTGGATGGCCCGGAAAGTCTCTTCCAACTCTATGATTCTATGATTCTATGAATGGGCAATCAAGTGTTCTTGTGCATCTATTCATGTCCATTTGCATGCACTTCCACTTCAAGTTCATATATATATGCATAATAGCATTATATGTACAATTGAAAGTGTTACATTTACCCACTTCTGACAAACCAAAATAAGTTTGGGTGTGTGATAGCATCAGAAACCTGTAATGATTTATATGGAAAAACAATACATACAGAAATATTCTTGGAGTTCTCAGAAATAAGCCTTCCCCTACAAACAAACTTTAGCAATGTGACAGAACCTTTATCTAGCTTGAATCTGCAGTTCGAATTCTATGGTTTCTAACATTCATTTTGGCTTTTTGTTGTCCAGAATCCCAGAAATTAATTCCTCACATGTTAGCTCCAATTGGTTCCAAGCAAGACATGCAGAACCAGAGGTTTAATGCTTCAGTTGGCCAAGGAAGAATTTCAGGGGAATTCTCTCAAATCTGACATGCCTCATGTTCACAGAAATTTATATTTTATAGACATTTGAAAAGAATAGACATTGCTATGATTGGTATACATTATGATATACACATAATGTATACCAATTGGTTCAAAATACATTGTTGTCATGTGTATTGTTTGTGATTGATGTACAGTGTGGCAGAAAATTTAATAAAGTTTTTCATTGGAAGAATCTTGAAATCACCTTCTGTATCTGCACCAGCCCATTTTTTTGCCAATTGGGGGCCAGTGGGAAGTGATCACTCAGGGGGAGGAGGGCAATGGTCACTGATCAATTGGGGCTGGGAAGGATTAAATTCCTTTATAATAACTTGTTGGGATTTCCTTTGGGGAGAGGTCATTGTGTTTCAGTGGGATCAGTATGCTTCCTGAGTGAATCTG